>NW_022601467.1:10202051-10256852 GCF_009176505.1 Sitodiplosis mosellana | reverse complement strand
TGTGTGTGTGTGTGTGTGTGTGTGTGTGTGTGTGTGTGTGTGTGTGTATGATTTTGAATTGAAAATGTCTGAACGGTTCGGTTTTGTTCAATTTGCAAACGAAGTTTTTTTCTTCGGAGTTCAAAGGAACAGAAAAAAAAGATTGAAACCTTTTTCTCAGCGGAAATCGATTTGATTGTTTGAAGCATGCATTTTCTTTGAGTTTTGAATTTTCTTTTTGCCTTCAATTTAAGCGAAAACCCAACAAAAATTAACAAATTTCGTTTTCACATAGGTGCCATCAAAGAGGAAATAACCCATTAGCCAGAGAAGTGAAAGTCGAATGAATTGAAGACGAGAAAGAATAATTCATATACATAGACACAAATCCAAAGGAACACTTTATAATCATCGGTCCAGGGCTAGCGATAAATGTACAGTTTAGAAAAATGTGCGCTTAAATGTGATGTAATATCCATTATTTATGAATCGCAACAATTAACTACGTCATGACCAAGTGTGAGGTAAGTGAAATGAAAATGTATTTCTTTCCATCTGTAGCTGTAATCAAACCGTATGTGTGTTTGCGCGCATGCAAACAATCGTCGTGTATTAATTTTCTCTTCGATTTCGTTTCCATTTTTTCAATCTCGTTTCGCACGTGTGTGAGTTCAGGTGCAAAAATGCACCTGCATAGGCTGAGTATCCAGCAAGAATACACATTAACCCTGGAGGCTATTACGCAGGCAGTACTAATTTTAATTTTGGGAGTCGCCATCATCACATCTAATGCACTTATTATAGCGACGATAATTAATTTCCGAGGTAGGTGTTCAATTCCATTTCGTTTGTTATTCAGGTAAATCGACTTGAAATTATTTACACCTTCGCCATCGTCATCATGAGCAGCGGCGGTGGCGACGACGGCACCAACTCATTGATCGGGAAAATTTGAAGATTTTTGATATGTTGAAGAAAGCACACTGTCGACATAGACCAATTCATTACACAAGATATATGATGAAATTGGGCCGACACAGTTCCATTCGATTCATTTTCAATCATCAATTAATTATTTATTTAAAACAATATTTCACCTGCATTGTCGATCAAATCAGTTGAAGCTAATTGGAAATTTAAAAAAAAGCGAGACTCCCCAGCAACAATGGAAACAAACCCACACATACACATACATACAGACCAAACAGCCGGAAAAAAACATTGTCATAAGGAATATAAGTGCTTGTTCGAAGGCGTATCGAATTGGTGTCGAGCCTGAGAGAATGTGCCGGTTGTGTTGTTGTGAATATTTTATGCAAATTTAAAGCATTTTTCCTCTTCTAATTTCCACTGCGAGCTCTAGTTTACCATTATCATTTGCTCCGTGTATGTGTGCGTGTTTGTATGTTTGAAAAGCCCTCCGACATTGTTTCTATGCGAATCAAATAATGAGTCTGAAATCTCATTTTCGATTCTTCAATACAAAAGCGGTTACGTATGCGACGATTCATTTGCACGAAATCATATGGCCGACACGATACGATACGCATCACACCATTTTCATAATCTACTCAAATTTGCTTTTTCCCATCAAAATGCGGAAAACTCGTGTCGTTTTTCATACGGGCTTTCTCAGTCATTTTCTCTCTCTCTCTCTCTTTCTCTCTTTCTCTCTCTCTCTCTCTCTCTCTCTCTCTATCGCAGCCAGCCAATCGACCAGTCGCACAAAAACCAATATACCGCTCTTTGGTTTGTGTTTCATAGGTTTTTCCATTGTTGATCCATTTGAGTATGCATTTTTAATGATTTCGATAAATCCACTGTCAAAGAGAGCGAGAGCGAGTGCGCAAGAGAGAAGGGGGAAAATTTAAACGAAACAAAAATGATACTGTATGATGCAATGATTGTCAACACACATGTTTACGTTGACATACATTGCCAAGGACTGTTTTAAGGTGTGCAGTTGATACACTTTTCACAATTTTCTTTTTTATGATTTTTCCGAAATGAACTGTTTTGATTTCTTGGGCAGAAAGAACAACAAAAAACGAACCAACTTATATGTCCTAGAACTTGTTGGCACGACTAAATTACACAATCTAAACACAAGCCAAAGTAACAACAATATTGAATGCAGTTAACATTCCCATGGAAATGCAGTTATGATTTTAGCGATAAAATAGAGCGCACTTATTCCGTGCACAAATATGTTGATACATTACGTAGTCAAGCTTTTAAATCCACTCGTAGTTGAGCTCGTTCAACAAGATTTTCAGTTCCATTTTCATTTCCATGTCTTCTTTACATTTTTTATGAAATGTTGTTGATTGGCCTCCGTTTGATATATTGGTTATGGCTTATGGCTGTGTTTGCCTGTGCATGCGTCATTTTCATTGAAAAACGTCACATTCGTTTGATACACAAATAAATCAAAATCAATCAAAATCAATAATGGAACAGGACGCGACAAATTTTTCGGTCGAAATCATTAGCATTTGGGAAACGGTTCCGTGGTGGCTCATCGCTGTACAATGCAATAATGGGGGCTGGTAGAGCGTTAGTGCTTCGATCGTGTTTCCATCTGTCTCTACTTACCGTGATTTATTTTCAAACTGTCAATGGTTTTCTCTCTCCCTCTCTCTCTCTCTCTCGTGCTTGCTTTCTCCATTCGCTTGCAAGCAACTTTTGATGCGTTTTGATGTTTATGTTATAATAAGAATTAATCAATTGACAATTATGATATTAGAGCTCGTTAAATATAAATAGTTGACGTGTGTTAAAAGTGTGACACATAAAAAGGCACAATTCCCATGAGCGTGATAAAGGTTTTGTGACCATATGGCTGGTATCAGTTTACTGCTGCTGCTGTTGCCACTGCCTTCCGTGATAGCTTCGAAAAGGTGGAAAATGGAAATGAACACGTTGAACGTTGCCACTAATAGAGACTATACATTATTTGATAGTACGTAGGAGAGAGTATGAGTGATGGATGAACAGAATAAAGTTCGAGCCACGTCGAACGCGCTAAGACAATGTTTGGTCAATAAATTTGTGCTTCTTCTTCATCGTTACCGTTACCGTTACCGTTGCCGTTGCCGTTGCCGTTGTCGTTGTCGTCATCGACGTCTTTTTCGTTTTTTGATGAAAAGCGGTTTGCTTGCTTTCACATGATTTTCATTCGGTTTTCATTTGGAACCTGATTTCTAATTGGGCTCATTTGATTATTTGATCAATATAGGATTCGTTTTCAGCACACATTGCATAATTCATGCAATCGTGTGCCCGTGCCAATTTGATTAGCAACTCAAGAGAAAATTGTTCAAGTTCACATAATTTAATTCGTATGCATTTCTCTCCTTTTTTCCCCCTCTTTTCATCCTTTCTCTCTCCCTTTTTTCATCCATCGCTGTCGCGTTGCGCAACTTTTGAATTTAGGTCCAACTGAAGTGATCAACTGTTATCTGCTGTCGCTCGCTTGCGTCGATCTACTATGTGGATTGGTGATAGTCCCGTTATCAGTCTATCCGGCTCTGAATGGTAGCTGGATATACGGCGAATTAGCATGCAGATTTGTTGGATATCTCGAAGTGACCTTATGGTCAATAACGGTATACACATTTATGTGGATATCAGTTGATCGTTATCTTGCTGTCCGGAAGCCGTTGCGCTATGAGACGGTTCAAACGAAAACACGGTAAGTAAAATATATTGTTGGTTTAGGCATTCGTATATACATATATACTCCCAGAACTCTCTGTCTCTTTTTCTGATACCCACATGAACAAGTGTTGAAATTGCACGAAATTGCACGAAATTGTAATTTCTTTTTCCCTTTGTTTTTGTTTTATTCTTCTTTTGATCTAAAAAGATGTCAGTGTTGGATGGCGTTTACGTGGATCTCATCGGCAATGCTGTGCTGTCCGCCGCTGCTCGGCTACAGCGAACCCATTTTCGATAAAGAGGCCTACATATGTAAGCTCGATTGGGGCAATATGGCGGCGTACAGTGCCACATTAGCCATACTAGTGCTAGGGCCGAGCGTTATATCAATCGTTCATAATTACGGTTATATATTTATTATGATGCGACGCTTGAAATCTGGTGCTCCGATCCATGACAAAGAGTATGCAACCGCATTGGCTGAAAATCTAGCAAATCCGAGTCATTTGATGTCGTTCGCGTTAGTTTTTTCGTTTTGGGTATCGTGGGCACCATTCATCACCGTTCGCATATACGAGCTCATATTCGACACACCAATCGATATTCCAATGTTGCACTTTGCCATCGTATGGCTGGGCGTAATGAATTCATTTTGGAAAATTCTAATTATGATGAGCATGTCGCCGCAATTTCGTTTGCACTTACGCGTATTTTGCCTCACCATTTGCTGTAAGACGAAGGGACGACTGCAGGCCGAGTTGATTGGACTCGATCCCGACGATTAATTGTCGTTAAACACACACACACACACACAAACTTATACGAAGTTACGTATATGTATGCCTGAACCGAATTTCGAATTATTTACCGAAACAATGTAACATGCGAAACAAAGAGAAAACAAAGTGGAAATAAAAGTGAAATATAAACAGAAAAAAAAGGCACGAAATCAGATACGCAGCAATGACACATATGCTAATATTTCCGAGAAAATAATGAACAATCAAAAAGAGAAAAACACACGAAAATCCAAGAAAAACCAAACGACAAAAAAGGAGCGGTCAAATGAAAATTCGAACATATGCATAAACAAACGAATGCTTTTCAGCATCAAAGACAGTCAAACGCAAACAAACAGCTGGCCAAACAGAATTTCCATGGAATATTTTTCTTTTGAAGAGAAAATGAACGAAAAAAAAAACAGCAACAGTAACAAACGAGAGGCTCGGACACAAAGATACAACGTCAACAACAAATGAATTAAGGCTAGATTTATGTGTGTTTGTTTTATTTTTCCTCTTAATTTTCGTTTTCGAGTAATCAATCAAGCATTTGACTGAATCTTTCGAATTAGAATATTTTTTAGGCTTTGCGATTAAAAGAAGCAAACAGCATCTAAGTTAATTTAAACACATATATATTCTAAATGATAAAATGAAGACAAACCAAAAACACACGCGTTAACGATATTCAACCAAATAACAAATAAACAAGTAACATTCAAAGAAATGAAATTAAAGCTTCAACTGAGAAGTGAAATGCTACTGACAATTTTGTGAATCAGCAAATACAGGAATAGTCTAATTGAACAGTGAGTGAACACACCTACAAATTAGGTACTGATAAACATTTCAACTTAGTTCCACTATTTGCTGTCCCGTGTTACACTTCGAAATCGTATTTAAAACAAAAACACAAGAACGAACCAAAAACAACAACAAAGAAAAACCAAATCAATCGTTTCGTTTTATGTTCAGCAAAATAAATCCATTGTGTGAACACAAATTGTGAACGTTTTTTTGCGAAAGCCGAGCAAATGCATCCCAAAAAAAAACGAAAATCAATCAGCCAACGTACAAGATGCGATTGGTGAAAAGTAGAAAATCGATTTCGATATTGGTAAGAATGCGCGCAGATCAATTCAGTAATAATTCAAGCACTAACACACACGCAAACTAAATACGCAGAATACGCATTATTTTTTCTGTTCTGTTTTGGTATTTTAGTTTCGCTTTCTTATTGTGTTAATAAAAGACTGACAACGATGCAAACTAATTAGAATGTAATTAAAGAAAAACAAATCTAAAACAAAAACCATGGACAGAGATTAGTAATTGTCGATTACAAAACGAAAAGCGTCAAATAGCAGGCCGAAGACGGTGTTTTGGAATGACCGTTCCATCGATAATTGAACGAACAAAACGTCGAAGAAACAAAAGTGTAAAGAGAATGAATTCGAACGAGTTTTCAATTGACTTTATTCAACTAATGCAACTAACTGAACAACAAAAACACACCAAATCGAAAGCATGCTTGTGTGACACAAAAATCATGCTTACTATATTGAACTCCCATTATTTACACCAGCTTATTGTCACCCATTTTACAATTTACATCTAGTAGCGCAATTTTCGACGCTTTTTCTTAAAAATAGACAGAAACAAAAACACGATTCAAAAACCAAATCAACGAACGAACGAACGACGGGAAACAAAACCAAAGATAGGAGAAGAAGAAGAAAAAAAACCGATATGGTTGGTTGAAGTGAAAGACACTCAAAAAGCTACACAAAGATTTAAAGTACAGTTTCAAAACTTATTAAGGCAGAAAAATTGTCGGTCGAAACTTTGTCACATATTCCTTCTCGTTTGTTTTTTGTCCGGGTTTCGAATTCCCCAGATAGTTTTAACGTCAAATACTGAACTTTAAACCAGTCCGCTCTCCCTTTTTTTTCCTCCATCGGTGTGTGTTCAACATAAGCTGCATTTTTTCGGTCCTTCTGCAAAGTAGAAGTGCCAGCATGGCAAAGGGCAAGCGAAAAGTATGCGAAGAAAAAAAAATTGAACGATTTTTTCACTTCCCTCCTCTATCTCTATCTCGTTTCTTGGTAGTTTTACAATACTTCGCCAATTGAAATACAGAAAAAACAACAACATCACAAGAAGATGGTCAAATGTAGTATGCTCTGGACATAGCATAAATAACCAGAGGATAATGAAAAAGAACCATTCGAAAGAGAAAAAAACTGAAAAGACTAACTGGAATAAAATGAGCGTAAACGAATTGAAATCAATTTGAATTTCAAACGCATTTGAATGTGCTCATTTTATTGGAACTGAATCATTCTTCAACAACAGCAGCAAAAAGAGCACAAAGCTTGAATGAGCTTGCAATTCGGAAATGACTTGCATTTTTTGCCCCATTCAATAGCAACAATGAGCATTATATAATGAAATGATAAACCCTCTGGTGAAAGCTAATGTGGAACACTCGCAGTCCTGCTCCCACAGAATAATAACAACAGCAAAAACAGTAACATAAAACTGCATCTCAGTATGAAATTAATAAACAAACAAACAAACAAACCAACAACAACAGCCGAACAAAGAAAAAAATGAAAACACGAAAAAGAGCCAACAATAAATTTCACTTGCAAATATTTAATCGTAAATTATAAATAATTATTATGTAATAGACAACCTCCATCAAGAGTGAGATCGTAGTCAATAAATTAATTTAATCCAAAGTAACTAAAAACAAACAAAATAATAAGAGCAAATTAAGAGAGCCAACGGAGCAGCTGACACAACAACAACAAAAAACACTGATTTAAAAAAATTAAAAAAAAAAAAAAAAATCAAGCATACAATTTTGTGGACCGCAACACCACAAATATAACGTTGAACGAAAACTTATGCACGCATTACTTTTGAATCTAGTTAAAACCAAAAAAAAAAACAAGAAAAAAATTAAAACAAAAAAAAAATGAATAAATTTTGGCCATTCACGAGGACTGTGCATGGTGGCGTGTGGACGCCAGAGAAAAACAACAAGAGCATGAAATGAACTGGATTCGAATTTATTGCAAAACAACCACAACAAAAGCAGAAAAAAAAACGAAAAAAAGCGTTAACATTTAATTTGAATACAAAAAATGTGGTGCCTGCACAAGGGAGACGGTAAACATCATTTGGAAAATTCGAAATTATCTGCTAATTATTATGATGTTTATGAGTTTCACCCAGAGCCACACTCATCATTAAATAACCAATAAATGACAAACAGCAACAGCTGCGACACACACAACAACAACAAAAAAAGGTGAAATTATTATGCATTGTACTGATTTTAAAGTAAAACCAATTGTATAAGTTTTACACAATAATGCATTTAGCATAAACAAATATTTGTAATAGTTTTTATTTTTATTCATTATCGTGACAAGCAAATGCAAAAGACTTAAATGTTGTTAGAAAGAAATTTAATTAAACACTCTGTGCTACTTTGAAATTACAATGGACAAAATGAACAGCAAGAAGAAAAGGAAAGGACGAAAAATGCTGAAAAAATGGCATAAACGAAAAATGAAACGAAACGAAAAAAAAAACAAGATAGGTAAACATCCATTACATCTATATCTTTATAGAGTCAACACATGAACAGAACAAATCGACTATGATAAGTGCGGCGACCAATGAGTCACGCATCACCAATTAATAAGAGTATTCAAATTATCTGGGGACTTCTATCGCACACACTCTCATATTTACAAATTTTGTTTCTTTCGATTTCGTTGTTGTTCATTTTCATTTTCATTTTCATTTCATGTTTGTACGTTCCTTTCGTTTTCACATTAATTAAAACACACCAGCCCATAGTTGTACACGCAAATTGACGGGACTTTATTAATAGTTAGACAGTGTTTAATAAACATACACCTCAAATATTTGGACTGTTGAGCGTGTTTAATCGAATTTAAGTTTAGGAATGTGCTTCATCAGAAATTCATTTTGAATTGGTTGGGAATTTGCTTTGTTGTATTGTTTTTTGTTTCTTTTCTTTTGTTGGTGAAATGCACCAGTTCACATACCATTTGAACCCCATTCAATTGCTATGTCATAATGCGACATTCCTTTAGCCTGCAACACAATCTATTCGAACTATAAGACAAGATTAATGTCAGACATAAGTCAGATGGTAGATAATCGTTGAGGATGTTTTATTAACGTTTTTTTTTACTCTGACTTCATTTGCAATTGCTGCCCCATTCAATTTTAATGAGCAATCAAATGTCATTTTCAATATTTTGTTCATTTGTGGCTAATTGTACAGCAGAAGAAACCGAAACATGGGTGAACTTTCTTCTGAAAATGAGTTGTCTACGATCCAAAATCCAAACGGCGAATTTTCAAAAAGTTCTCGAGCAATTGCTAAAAAAACCTTCAAACATGTCAGCATTATTCAAAATGGGTGACTCTGATTGACAATCACACACACACAAGCGCTCACTCACTCCCATTCGAGACATATGTTTAGGTTCTGCTAGCAACAAATGTAACTATAAAATTATTTGCGCTAAAATTTAACGACGCAACCATAAAAGTCGACATAAGTTGGTTTTGCATTGTATGGCATTAACATTTAGTATTTTAGTTATTGTTACGCTTGATTGGCCCTTCGATTTTCTTTTCATTTTTTGTTGCTTTGTCAAGTGCTTCAATGAACAGGTTTTATATATTTTTTCGGTCGTTCACACATGGTGCGATGCACGAAAGGAAATAAACACACATACGATCTTTGTTGGATTACAATAAATTGGAAAACGGTGAAACAAACCGTATGCCGTTTAATATTATGCACGCAACCACCATTTCCTACACATATTTTTTCGGCTTAACGTTTGATGTGCTTTTGAGTGTGTAGATTTTTTTGTTCGGGTTCTCAAAATGTATCATACATTAAACTATTGATTCAATGTTCCTTATGAGCTGCTTTTCGATTTATCAGCACGCAAACATACACGCACGGAGACACCATATGATGCAGCCTCTCAAACACTCTCGAAACCAGAGAAAGAAAAGAGCGATAAGCGGTGGTTGTCATAAATCAATTATTCGATATTCGTTTCCGCGAGAAAACGTTCAAGAATATGTATATAAATTTATATATATCCATGTGAATTCAATTTGTGTTTGTGTGTGTTTTTATGGATCGTTGATGCGATAGTATAGCGTCAGCAACAATCACCCGGATAGTAGCCGAAGTGGCTGTATGTTCCTTTTTTTTGGTTCAAGAATAAGAGGATGTCTGAGAATACGTTCAAAGGAAAGGAAAGAAAAAGTAGATGACTCAATGGTGCTTTGTTCAATGAACAGGATCGCCACAACAATGCCGAATAAGTAAAATGCTCTCATGTATTTTCATGTACATTTTCATGGTTAGTGGCACGAAAAAAGAAATCAGAAAATCACGATTACTTCATCGGTAAATGAAATTCCACGGCGCCAACTGAGTATGTGTGTATTGTAAATGCGTGTTTATGGAAATGAACTACGAAAAAGAAAGAAAGAAACAACATTATAGAAGGAAATTCCCTTCGCATGCGAGAATTCAATGAGGGGGCTTCTATTTTTCGGTTTTTTTTCTTCGTTGGACATCTCTCACAATAATAGAACATAATTAAATGGAGTATTTTTGCACATGGATATTTCACTCTTAATTTGTTCGATATACACTATTTTTCTACTTCGACACACTCACACACCGAAGGCCGAATCCAAAGACGAAAAATTTCAGTTTTATTTCATTTTATGCAAACGTCAATTAGTCACGACTCATGATGGTTATCTGCATTTCATTGAGAAATACATATAATTCTATGTCAAAGTCACAGGTGAAATTGACTGTTGTACATACAGAGAAATAAAAGGATTAGGAATTATATAGCCTGGATGCTGCTTCATTGAAATGCAGATAACTTGTACAAAACGTGCAGCTTTTGTCACGTTTTTCCAATTTTTATGATTTAAAGCAAAACATTCATTTGGCGTGGATATATATAAAATGCAAATAGTCTGTGCATGTACATACGCTGCGTGAATAACACCGTATTCAATGAAGGATGTGAACAACTAAAAGTGAACACACACACAAACACAAACACACACCTTAAAAAAATATATATTGCTAAACTTAGAATAAAGAGACAAAACTAAAAATGAAGTAATAAACAAATTGTATAATTATATGTGAGTTTCCACAGGGCCTATAAATCCAAACACACCATAAATCCAACATTTATAATGTTAGGATTGAACGAAGCCATAAGCATTTAAGTAATTGGATTTTCAGTTAGATTTTTTTTTCCTTTGTGTGACACACACACACTTCGTTGTCTTTGGTCTCGTTGAAAAACCAGAACCAAAAAATTCATTTTTTGTTCTTAAACAATCTACAACTATACAAATCGATAGATAAATTCCAACTTCATTTTCAATTTTTCGATTGTGAGAACATTTAAGCAAAAAAAAAAACGAATATTGGGGCAAACCAAAAGAACAACCGAGAAAAAAACACAAAATTATTAACTTCTCTAAGAGTTAAGTAGTTATTAGATATGAATGTGATGAAGGTATTTTTTTTTGTCGATATAAGTAAATTTTAAAAAAAACATGCGTAGCACACAATTTCTCATTATAATTCAAACATTTTCCAAAAATATAATCCGAATCGATGATGATGAGAATTCGATAGCTACAACTGAACGCATGAAAGACAAAATTGATTTTTTTATTTTTTTTCTCGCTGTGAATATCGATCGGGTCCCGCAACTCGCACGGATCTGATTCCATTTCAAACATTCATCAACACATTTAATCGACGAAATTCTTCGTTTTTCTTTTCTGCCATGAAGTTATTGATATTTGATAATTTCAAACACACGCAAACACAATATAAAAATGGTAGTGATTGTAAAACAAAGTCAAATGCATGCTATCAATAAATCTTCTTTCACAACTACTTATGCCGTAAATTTACATTTGGCCATTTTGGTGTTTGACCATTAAAGATGACACAGACGCATTCAAAACACAATCGCCGTCAGTAAATAATCAATGAAAAATGATTCAGTACCATTTTGAATCGAATTATTGACTCTGCTTATTTTCACAATTTCGTCTTACATCTAATGGACAGAATAACCAATTGATTGAAGCCGCCAAAAATATAAATAAATTCGCTAATTTATATGTATTACTCTAATGTATTTTTAAACAGAATAAAAACCATTTTCAATGTCTATTTACTATTATGTACGCTCGTATTCGCCTAACTGTTAGTTAAAAACTTAAAAAAAACACTCACACACACATATATATATATATGAAGTGACGTCAGTGTTATAAATATATGAAGAAAATGACTAATAATTTCGCGTAGAATTTAATTTGTATCTTTTTAATGGATAACAAACGACTACATCTAATGCTTCGATCGGTTTTAAACTCTCAACTTTTAACTTCTACTTAAAAAAAAGCAAATCTATGAACAACTAAAAAAAAATCACCGAAAAAAATGAAACAAATTAAACAACAACAACAAAAAACACAAAAAATCGATAGAGATCAAGTCAAATTAATACACACACAGAAAGAGACAGGCAAAACCAGAATAAAGCAGAATTAGAAATTACACTGATGATGACGATAATGATTGCACATTTTATGAACATCATCATGAATAAATGTAAGACAAAGTGAAAAATGAGAATCAATCACAGAACACGACGTAAGGATCTGTGATAAGAATAATATACTATATGACATTAATATATTATTCAAAGTAAACACCAACAAAACAATTTAGATATATGAACAATTATGATTATTTTTTATCTTAAGTTATCGATATACAACCAATAGAAAAATCGAGATGTGAAAAACAAAGGCTCATTCGTGTCAACTTGATTTAAAGAAAAAACAAACAAACAAACCAATTAAATTTCCTCTTGTTACTGTCAACACACACACTTTCTGGCCCAAGCACATTTTGACCATCCGCTGTGGTGGATGTGTGACCGTTTTCCTGAGCAAATCGGACCGTTTTTTCCAAATCAGTTATTTCAAGACAAAAACAAAGAATATTTATAGAGAAAACAACGAAAAACTCTACATTCTGTTAATGGCATTCAAACTAAATCTTGTTTCCACGACAAGACAATCTCAACTTTTGCGGAAGTGCTTTTAATTTCAAAAGAAAAGAGAAGATTCGAAAGATTTCTTTCCGTGTATGCAACTAACGCGCTCCTTTCTACCGAACAACATAAGATAATTAATGGGCAACTTATAGCGCATGATTGTAAGGACAATTCAAGTGAAAGATTGCATTTTCATTTTCACAGAGAAACAAAAGGAGCAAATCAGACACACAGAAAAAACTTGAAACCGGCTCTATTAATAGTTAACTATTAATAGGTGCCAATTGTTGTTCGCATGGGTTGTTTTTAAAATCGTCCTTAGAACATTTTACTCGTCCTTTTTAAGACATTTTTTACAATCCATAATTATCTTCTGCAAAAACAAGAACAGCAAATTAAAAATTTCTCCATAGACATTGTATGGAAATTCTCCTTTCTTCTAATTAGGTTCCTTCTGATTGTCGAAACAGCGACAACAACAACAACAACAACAACAACAAGAGATCAATGAAACACTAACAAAACATTTGGTTTTTGTTTTCATTTTTGAAATAAAACCAATTACGAGTAGATTTAAAGAGATAAATAAACAAATGGAGAAACAATGGACAATTAGAAAATATGCATTTAAACAAAATCATACATAATAAAATGAGCTTAATCATTTTTCTAGTGTATAAAATTATATTTGACAAATACGGGAAATGTGAAACCAGACAAAGCTAAAAGTTGAAATTTGTCTTTGTTGTGAATAAACCAAACTGACAGAGAAGGAAAGGACAACAACAACATAGAACAAAAGAACCGCGAGACAAACGGAATGTTAGAAAAGATTTATTGATATTTTCAAACCGATATATAATGCAATCGCATAAGCACTAATGTGTTTTTTTAGAGACAAACCAAGCATAAACAAATGAAATTAATAAATTTATTCGATAATATTCGACGGTGATGAAACTATACAATTTACGCCAAGAAACATTATTTACATAGGCAATGCAATTCAATTCATTTAATATTTAATTTGGATTTACTTACACTACTTTAATACGCTCTCGTGTATTTAAATTAAGAGGAAATAACAAGAAAAACAACAAGAACAACAACAGCAACAAAAGTGAATCACATCAACCAAAGAAAGCGTTTTAGTCATAATAAAATAGTTTCGATCGAATCGAACAACCGCATCAACACCTCAATTGGATCACAGACCTCTAAAAACCACCACCATTCCCAAAAACCCCAGTCAAACACTCAGTCAGACAGACAAAACGAACAAAGCAACAATTTAAAACCAATTTCACATATTGAAATGTAGGCAATAGCTAAATGCATTTTCATGAAGTAGTCATATTTGTGACCGCTAGCGGATCTTCATGTACAGTAATAAAACTATTATAGAGTAAATATTATCCAACAGTTTGAATTTAAATGTGAAAGAAAACAAAAATTTAACAAAAAAAAACCAACAAGTATTTAAAAACAAAAAAACTAATTACTTATTTAAACCAATACAAAAAAAACATGAAAATTTCGTCTGCAAAACTGTACTAAACAATCCAAGTAAGCAAATCTTAGCAAATTTGGTTGTAATTGTATTGTAACCACCAAAGAGAAAGTTATACAACACTATCACAACAACAACTAAAAAACAACATAAAAAAAGGTACCTATAGATTTGCATCGTAGATGAATTTCATCTATGTGCAAACACAAAATGAGTCGTGTATTATATTTATTATTTAAAATAAAATGAAAAATAACGAAATACAATTGAAAATAATTACAAAAAAAAGGTTAAAAAAAAACAGACACAGATTTGTAGACACGCTTTCGAAATGACTTGAATAAAAATTTAAAAAACAGACTCGTTTTTATTTCTCTCTTGCTATTGGTTTTCAGCTATTTCAATTGGTGTCAGCTTGAATACAGGTGCTTTTCTTCAACGTAAGAATACAGGTGTGACTTTTCTTCTAAAAAAAAGAAAATGGAGAAGAAAATACACAATACTTCATATATCACACTCTTGCAGTCTACGATTCATCATGCATGATATGAAAATCTGAAAAATCATTGCTTTTTCATTGGATTCAAAGTGATTCTCTTCATTGATGTTTGCAAAATGTGAAATTCTATTGTGGTGCAAAGAGAAGACTCGCGCATTTACTCTATCGACCTCGCCTTTTTTTTCCCTCATTTGTAGGTAAACCAATGGAGCTATCCATTTATGTTAGCTTCCGTCGAAAGCTCAGCACAAATCATGCAAAAGCTATACACACGTTGGAAAATGTGAGGGCTTCCATGTGCTCAAAGCTCACATACGATAGCTTGTTATTTGAACGAACAAATCAACGAATACATACAAAAGAATATTGCTCCGTTTTTTTTTCAAATGAAATATTATTCTATTTTCTATGCGATTTGAAATGAACGGAAATTCAAAATTACGATTTTAAAGGTCATGGAAAAAATTTGGAAAAAAGGACAAATTGAGTCAGAAACTTTTGAATAAAGTATACTATGATGCTTTGTGTAGACTGATTTGGACGAGAATTTCTAACCTCTTTCGCACTACCTCGACATAGCCACGATATACATGCAGCCAATTCTTGTGTTCATCTATTTTAGGACGTTCTGATCGTAAAACGAAGCAAAAATTCGCATCACAAATTGAATTTTAAGCTTTATAAAATCGCTCAAAGTAATTTCCACCAAAATGATTGTGAACGTTCGAAACCACATGCACTCTACTCCAACTTAAAATATTCATTTAATGCCATATTTATCGGTAAAATCGTTGCTACCTGCGAAAAAAAATTAATTCCACTGAAAAAAAAACGCTTCATTTCAGTGCGAATGGATCTGAGAGTGAGAGCTCATAAAAATCATTAAATGAATGCTGTGGATTTTTTTCCCGTTAAAAACCTGATTCAGTTGAATTATTCACACGTAAACAATATAAAAATAATAATAATGAAAAATAATGTTATTGGTGGGGTGCTGGTGCATATTTTTTCCCGGCAAGTCTTATTGCAGCACCCGTGTAAATATTTAACACGATAGAGAGAAAGAGAGTGAGAGAGAGAGAATGGGAGAAACGATTGCGTTCCATCCTCGTATCAACACATCATGCGAGTATCCATTTTTCAGTATGCCGAAATGCCGCAATGAATAAATGAATAATGTGACAACGAGCAGGCCGGAAAACACATGTAGTCATAAAGTTGAAATTGAACAAACAAATTGCTACAATTCAATAATCCACATAATATGGGGTGGACCGTATGTGGTGGACCTGCTATAGCAGCCATGCATCGCACGATATTGCACACACAAAGCAAGCAAATGTGAAATAAAATATAACTGAAAATGGAAATAAATGAGGTAAAATGTGTTCAATTGTGTGCGATGTGTGCTCATCATTTGCAACACATCGATTGCACTACGAAATTTTATCAATTGACACACATTCGATATGAACTCACCGTCAATTCGATCAATTTTAAACAATTCCCGATTCGCATATGATATGGTGCATATTTGTACATATATCGAATTGTGTGTGTGCATATACGGTATAAAATAAATCGTGGTAATCGATTGATTTCAGTGGTTGTCATAAAGTGGTCGCGTTTTCTTGTGAGATCTGCTGCGGCGACTGGTGTCGACAATGGCCACAATAAAATCGGATAAAAGAAAATGTGTGCATTGTCGCATGCAAACCTAGCGACGGTACAATCATTCTTATTTATTAGAAAGAGACATTGGATCCGCACTAAGACTGGTGAGCGCGTGTGCGAGTGTCTTCAATTCGCTCAGTTTTACCAGGCAATCATAATTTTATTAAAACACAATGCAAAAATACACATGCACAAAATGTTTCAATGTTTCACATTCGGCTGGGCTGGCCTAGTTCTCTGTCTCTCTCTCTCTATCTCGCTTACATTCTCACTTCGAATTGCTTGGGCATATGATGCGTCGGTGTGTACACATTTGGTGAGCATGTGTATATCGGTACGTTGTCGCGCCATACGCTCAATCATCCATTAACGAGTGTGCTCGACTCACAAGAGCCAACGAACGACACCGAAACACGCTCCAACGCATTCAACAACGCAGTCATGAGAAAATTTCTTGTGATTCGTTCACTTCACAGCACCTATGCAAGCGAAGTTGTGGCACAGTATCAATGCCACTTCATAAATAGACACAGTTGAGCTTTCAACAGGGTGATTTCAATGCAAACCATTCAACAGTAATTATTTTCAAATTGAAATTTATTTTCGGCGAAAAGTGTTGCGTTCACTCAATGTCGCATTAAAATGTCGATTTGAATTTATCGACTCGCGAATATTGGATCTGTTGATTTGCGAAGCACCCGTTTTATAGTTCAAATACTGTGCGACTGTGAGGAGCTAGTTGCCTTGATAATATATGAGAAAGCAATGAGTGGGGTCAAAATAATTTATTGAAGTACACATTGTGAATGTCGTGGACGAACAAATGATCTTCAACCGGTTCACTTGTATCAGGCTCGCATGAATTTTTGGAGACCGTTTCCACTGCACCATCGAATACACTATCCAATGCCACTAGTCTCTCTCTCTCTCTCACACTCGTCATAACGCATACGTAACACGTTGAAGCGATTGGCGTTTGGCTGTTGCTATGTGCATGTGTATTGTGACGACCGAGCATTTCTTTCGTATTCACCTCACTCCACGCGGGCTGGCTGTGTGCGTGTGTGTATCGGTATACATTGGAATGATATTTACAAAGCATGTGCAAACAAGCACACAGTGACGAACGCTCCAATAGCCAAGCGTCAGAGTCATATCGCATTCAAACATATAAAGTAATAACGCTATGTACTGTGTTCACGTTCTCCGCTCGCATGCGAGCCACGTAACACACCGCGTATCATTTGCTATGATGTTGGAATAGTACATTTGATGCGAATACGGTTGCTTTTAAACTCATCAATCGACTGAAACTTTGCTGATAGTTGCGATTTTATGGGCATACACACGAAAAAAAACAACGCTCGAAAATCAACGAAAAAAAAACCACAGCAAAAAAACGCAAAACAACACGAAATGCAACTAAATTCACCAACGATAAATGCTCTCGACTGTATATTGTTCGCATTGTGTGCTATATGCGTTATTTAACTTAGTCATTTGCAATTAGGTTTTCGTTAGGTGAACAAATGTGCCGATTATTCTGTGAACCTGTTGAAAATTAGAAAGAAACGTACAAATCAGTGCTTCGTTTTATTGAAGACATCATCAGCTTTTCACTTCCGACAATTTCACCCATTGATACTTTTACAGCAATGAATGCAATGAAATAGACAATGGTCCCAAGCCGAAAGATGGTTGCATCAAATTGGAAAAGTGTTTCGTGTTTCGTGCCGTTCGTTCTTGTTTTCGGGCGAACAGAGAGTGAGTGAGTGAGTGAGTGAGTGAGAGAGAGAGAGAGAGAGAGAGAATGGTTACCCTGGCATCGAATAAGATAGCAATGTAGAATTGTAATTGTGAATATAGTGATGTTGCAATAGTTTCTAGCAGTGTATATGATGTCCTGTTAATAAAAAAACGATATGCCGATTTTCCGAGCAGTTGCTAGTGACGCACTCCTTTCGATTATCAATAGATGGAACCATCTGAGAGATAGAGCGAGAGAGTGAAATAAGTTCAGTTTTCATAGAACTTGGCGGCCATACAATGCACAAAATATCACGGGATTATCGGATGTGGAACGGTCCATCGTTTCAATGTCTCTTTGGATTCGCAGCGAATTGCACTATTTTTAGTTGTTTTTGTTGATGGTTTTCAATCTGGAGAATTTCAAACTGGGTATTTTAGTTTTGAGCAAGTTTTTATCGTAGCGAAGTTGTGCAGGTCAATTTCTTGAATAAATACCAGGCGCACAGAATTTCAATACGCTATGAAAACCCCACTTCACAATTCAAACGCTCGTTTCGTTCGATCACACACAATCCCATTCCGTTGGGAATGACG
Organism: Sitodiplosis mosellana; assembly: GCF_009176505.1. Classification (NCBI taxonomy): domain Eukaryota; kingdom Metazoa; phylum Arthropoda; class Insecta; order Diptera; family Cecidomyiidae; genus Sitodiplosis; species Sitodiplosis mosellana. The sequence goes on along the minus strand of NW_022601467.1, from coordinate 10,238,210 downwards.
TCGAATTATGGAATTCTTTATTTGAATTTGTGGTCTCCTCATCTTTGCTACAAATGAAATAAGTTTTACATTTTTATGCGATTCCAGTGCGTTAGTTACACTGACAAATGGCCGATGTCTAATCGCGGCCGCTTTCCGTTGTATGTGTGTATATGTGCTGGTGGGTCTGTGTATGCTGTCTAAATGATGGAAAAGGAGCATTGAACAGATGCTTATCGAACTAGTCCAGAAATAAAAATGTTTCTTGTGATTTTTTTCTTATTTATGATAGCCTGCTCGTTTCGCTGTTACAACTTCCCCACATTTGCCTTGACTTGAAAAAAAGTATTTATTTTTTATTTTTTATTTTTTTTTTTTTGCTTTGTGACAGAAAATTTCAAAGAATCGAACCGAGTGCCAAAACATATGATTCGTGGATTTGAATGTCGTATACTGGCTGTTTCGTTCAGTGTTCAATCGTTGCAACGATTCAAATATTGTATTTTAGACTAGAAATCGTTGGTGTATTTGTAACCGGCGTTCAGAATACCGCAGCAGCCAATCGTTATTGTGAAGCGCGCGGTGCACGTATTGTAAGTACTTCCGATGCATTTGGGTATGTAGAGAGTGGTGTGAGCAGCACAGATAGAGAGAGACGAATCGATGTGACCGTCACGTACTTACCGAAATCAACAGAGAATACTGTGATAGAACGGCAGCGGCATTGTCGTACGATTCCGTACTTTATTTACTTTGCTGTTTGCGCTTGCTCACATGAATCTTCACATTTCGGTTTCGATTCACGCGATGCTACACATTTTCCAAGTATTGATACTTTATCGTATCAGCTATTTTCTCCACACAGATTTCGTGTGCGTTGTGTTCGAACGAAACCAAATTTATGCTTTTCGCCTACAAAAACCAATCACTTGCTGTACCAATGAATAACGAATGGTTTTTTCCTTTCGTTCGTTCGGCTTTAACTCGAACTTCGGAATATTGCCATTTTCCATTTGAATTGCTTGCTCGCTTTTCAATATCCAATACCGATTGGCGATAATCGATTTTATAGGAAATGATTCGAAGAGCCATCGACTCGTTCGATTTCTACCAGGCAAACAGAATTTTCGAGCCAAATAAGCAAGTGATCGATTTACCTTTCCACTTTTCGTTCATCATTCTATATGGCGCGCCACACGAATACATACTCCACACCAGCCGCCCAATGTTATTGAACTTTTTCAGATAGACATGCTGTCGATGCAAGCACACACGAAAAGTCTCTCGCTCACGCTCTCTCTCTCCGGCACACATTTCAGAAGCTCAAAGCACAAAAGCGCACATCAACATCCATAGCCAATTAAAATCAATATTAGATTTTACATTTTGTACAATTTGATCAGATTCTTGGTTTTACCGTAGAAAAGAACTTTCATATTTTGCTAACGATTCAAAATCATATTCGTTCAGTTCTGATTGCACGGTAAAAATAAAGAGAACAAGCAAAACAATCAATCAATAATTTCTCTGGGTGTGCGCTTATTCAACGATTCAAATTGATGATGATGAAAAAACGGAATGCGAACAATTTATTGAACGCTGAACAAAAGCTACGCATTTGTTTCTGTGCTCCGGGTATGAGAGATAGTTAAAAGTGTAAACGAGATTCCAAACCGAATGTGAAATGGAATTCTTCAAATATTTTTCGTTGACTGAGCACACATCTTTGCGTTCGCGTCACCCATTTTACACTTCATTCCGATCGAGGTTCTTTTTTCCAATGGGAATTCGATTCGAAATTCAACGGCACAAACGTGCGATAGAATTTCTGTGGCTGTAAAAAAATTCTCATGCATCGGAATATATTTACCATGGAGAGAAATTTTGTTTTTGTTTTTTTTTTCATTTGTGGCGAATTTTCGAGATGTTTGCATTAAAAATGTCTGAAAACGGTTTTTCCACCAAGCACTCAGAAGCGCTGAAACAACATGCATTGTGTACGTTCGATGATGCATTGCCATATAGCTCACAGCAACCAAACCAAACCAATGCCACTTCAATTGCACACGAAGATGTACGGTATTTCTGTCACGCAGCCAAAACATCAAGTGGTTGACGCGTGTGTGCATGCGTGCGTGCGTTCGGTTCGTTCACTGCTCTTTTTGTCCCTTCTTTCTATTCACGATTTTTTTTTCATCCGATACATTGGGAAAAAAAAAGCTGTGAAAAATACATATATGCTTGCTGATTCATCAAGCGTTAATATATTATATATTACATTTAAATGAATGCACAATATACATGCTATTCGTTACATTTAGTTATTGGATTGAAATTAATTCATAAATTCAAATGCAGATTTTATGTTGCCCTAGTATTTTATATAAATATTATTAATGTTAATAATTTAATGGTGAACATGGGATTCGGGTCGAAATTGGTGGATTTCCAACGAAAATGTATGTGCAGCTTAGTTCGGTGGACACATCGTTGTTGAGCGTAATTTCGCTTGAATATTGTAATAAAAAGCATTTTTTTTTTCAATTGGTTTACAACAATAATATTTATCATTTTCTTTTTTCGGATGGAAATTCCGTTGACCTTGAAATGTGAGCTGAAGGCTCAGGTGAAATGTGAGTACTTTACACTTTTATTGTTTTGTCATTCAAACGGTAGCGAAGATGAGAGAAGGCGTCGTTTTGCAGTCAACATGTGACACTCGAATTTTATCGAAACAAAACGAAGGCATGTTATTACGACCATTGAACTAAAATACGTCGTTTGAAATTCGTTGGTGGTTTTGGTCTGAATTAATTTTTATTTTCAGCCATTTGAATCATCTATGTGTTTGTTGCTTTGTTATATTTTTACGCACCTTTTTATTTCTGACCAAAGAAAAAGATGCTCTGAAAATAAAACAAGAGTCATTCTGAGAGGGAGAGAGAAAAAGAAAACGAACTCTTGTTATTTATGAAAAATCACTTGACACCAAAGAAAATTGCGACGTAATACAGGCAAAGATGCTGACAATTTGACACACTCATTGGGATGAATCGAAGTGATGGGTTGGATAGAGCGTGTGTAAGAAATGAATAGGCGGATAAAAATAGCTCAAAATGAAAATAATGGAAAAATATTTGGCGGTGATGACTAATGGTGATTATGAAAATAGACTGTTTGGATCATATTTTACGCTTTTTTCAAACAACACCAACTTGCGCGTTGATCGTAAATTTCATTGTGTTCACCGTAGTGTTGTTTTTGTTCTATTTTGTTTGGTTTGGTCTTCGATTTCGTGTGTTTGGAATTTTGCGCGCCTAGGAAACAATTGGTGTTGTTTATATCATTGGATTTGCGAATTGAAGCGATTATGGGCACAGTTGGAACAAACAAACGAGTACAATTTGCACGTACAATCTATTTCAGCCCCCGGAAAATTCTTAGAACACACAGCAAAAAATAACAACAAAATTCGTATCCAGCCAGCCAGCCAACCAGCCAGCCAGTTGATTTTGTATCTCGAACATTCCATACTACTCCTGTCGGATTTCAAATGTGGAACATGACATGGTTTCAGTGATTAAGCAATTTTCATGTGAAACAGAGAAAGATGATGAATCAACTAAGGTGAGCGCACACCGAAGTCCTTCGACAACGAACTGAGCGATTCGAGTGAGCGCGCGCGTTCGTGAATAATGATGCTACGCTCGTGATGACGCCTTTGAACCGAGAAAAACGACAGAGCGGACATACGATATGTTGACGAAATAAAGAGAGCGCGAGTCGCAAAAGTAAAATATCAATAAACACCAGCGTGAGCAATAACGGTTTCTGTATATTTTTTTTTGTTTCAAATTTTATGAAGAAATCGTGCTGAGCGTTTATATTCGGTTTTCATTAAATGCCTCCTGTAGCACAAACGCGTCCACAGACACACGCACACCGACTCACACACGTGTACGGCCACACTTGGCGGAAAATCCGTATTTAGCTTGTATAAAAATCAATGGTCGCAACTCAAGTCAGGTATTCTGCCACGATCATTCATCCTTATTAAGTCGACGATATCGGACAATCGCCGCTTCCGTTACACATTTTTTTCATTGCAAAAAGTGAAGTGATTTTTCCAAAATTTAAGTGCTTTGCAAGCATTAAGTGAACATTTTTCCTAGTTTTTTCCGTGTTTAAAAAGAAGAATCAATCAAAATGCCTGGCCGTCCATTGTGGCAAGTAGGTGTTGCATGTTTTTTTTTTCAACTTCAATTTTCTTAAATCTAGTTTAGTTGTTAATGCAAGTAATGATGTTATTCCTTCGAATTCGTTTGAAAGTGTTGTTGAATCAATTGAATTCCAAATGATTGTTGTTTTGATTGGCATTCCAGGCATTTTATCACAGAAAATCATTTTCCGCGCTCAGGGTTTTTCACTTGAATTAAGCCCGAATGTAGGCAAATGCATTGTGAAAGCATCAGAACGCCAATGCTGGAGCGTAGAAGAACCGAAAAACACAATAATTTTGCGGTTGATTAACATTTTTGCGAAATAAGATCAATATCATTTGAAATTTAAAGAAAAAAAAAACACTTCATGCTTCAATGCGTAATTGATGAAATGTGAAGCAAAAAAAAAAATTAATTAAGCGGATTGCATTTTTGTGTGTTTGGCCTTGAAATGAAACTACAAGTGTGGGTGGTTCACAAAAATGTGTGTTTTCGTCAGAAAAATATTCATCACTTGGTGTTGCGTTGTTTTTCGTGTGAGAATGCTCATTTCGACAGGTCGATTCATTTAAATCACATGCGTTAATTACCGTTGGACTGAATGATCAAAGGAAAACAGCCAGTCAACCAGTGAAGAAGCATAGTAACTCATTTGATTTGGGAAATCGCGCAACAATGAGTCAACATTGCACAAATAGAATCGAAATATTTAAATTAATATAGACTTTATTTCACCTTCGGTACATTTTATTTCATACATTGATTGACAATTCTACTCTTGCTATACATTTAAAAAAAAACTACAGTAATATTTTAACGACCAATCAAGTTTCCTCCGTAGAAAATTAAAAAAAAAATTACAAGAATTAGAATTTTATCCGTAGAGTGTGCTTGGTCGCGCAATGTCGGAGATCAAGTAGTCGGCTGGAATGTAGTGGAACACCTTGTTCAAAATCACAAGTAGAATGTCTTCAATGGTTTTGGCCAGGATGGGTTTCAATGCATCGGAAACTGGTCGCCAGTTTTCATTCAAATACTGATTCGTACTGTCCTCTATTGAAATACAACGGAAACAGTTTCAAAATTAAAAAGTTTCTTCTTAGCGCTGCACTAAAATTAGATCGACAAAAAACAAATACGGTACACAATTTAAAAGCTTCACACATACATACCCAAAACTTTAACACCGTCAAACAGATTATCTAGACGCAGTTTCAAGCCGCTGAGCGTATAATCGACTTGGGTGCCGGTGATGTTGTAGAAAACATGGCCATCCTTTTCGTAAAGATGAGTTTTCGTTTTCAATGTGATGTTCATATTTTCTGTAGATGGAGAACGCAAACGAATTTCAATGTGAGGATCGACAAAACGGAACAGAACATTTCAATGTTTCATTTTTTTCATTTCAATGAGATTCGACAATTTCGAATTCTACGACAATTTTTGTGTCGATTTTATAAAAATAGATTGAATTAGTTAGTACGAGTAATTTCCGCATTTAACGTTTTCTCAAAGTTTGTTGCGCGTTGTAATGATAAATTAACGAATGAAATTATACGGTAAATGACCGTATAATATTGGATTATCGCATGACTTGCATTTTACGGCATTTGTTGATGATGTTATTATAAGCAGTAGCAACTGGTTGTGTTGCACGCGCACGCGCACACAGACACACGAAACTTCTGATGAAAACTCAAACGTCAGACGTTACGATAAATAAGCATTCAACCAAAACGGAAAATATTCTACACAATGTTAGAGAAACGGTTGAATTTTTGACGTTTGTGTGAAAATATGCAAATTCTTACTTGGTTCAAACCAGCATTTGCCGTGGCCATTCAATGGAATGACTAAGATACGTCCTTGCATATGATAGTTTCCTTCGATGCGAATCTTTGGCACAAACAAATACGTCTCCCAGCTGTAATCAATCGGATTGACTCTGACAGACAATGGAAAGAGAAATTTATCAATAAAATAAAATGGAAAATTTGCGAGAGATTATTTCTATGGGTGAGATTGAGAGTAGTGTATGTTTGATTGACTTTGTTACGAAAGAGAAGAGCAAGTTTCTGTCGACTTAAAAATGGTTAAAAGCGAGTATGTTCGTTTTTAGCGGGTCCTCGCGGTTTTTCACGGTTTCCGCGGAACTGATAAGAGATAACAACTTGGTGTCTTCGGCAAAGTTGTAGCACTCGAGGTCTTCTATAACATCGCTGAAGACAGTTATCTCTTATTTCTTATCAGTTCCGCGAAAAGCGCGAAAAATGATAAGAAAAAAAAAGTTCTATATAAAATTTGCTTTTTTATGTGCGCGATTTGCGCGCAACTGATAAGAGATAAGAGATAACTTTCTTCAGCTTAGTTATAGAAGACCTCAAGTACTACAACTTTACCGAAGACACTATGTTGTTATCTTTTATCAGTTGCGCGAAAACCATGAAGACCGCGGAGGCTAGACGGTACTACAACATACTCTACTTTAACGCCAACAGAATCATCAGAAAACATACTCGCCTTTTCAAAAATATAAATCGAAGAAAAAACATACTCCACTCTCAATCTCACCCATAGATTTGATGGAATTACGCTTACTTGCTTTTAAGAACTTCAGTATTTGCAAAACCAGTTACGGACGCTTTCGAAAGCGATGAATTAATGCTAACGGGACCTTCACCCTGGAATATCTTGATTCGATTTAATTTCATTGGATCGATTGTATCGATTGCCGTGAAACCCTCAATACCTGATGAGGTTAATAAAAAAAAAACAGAAATCTGGGTCAGAAAAGCAAACCAAATCGAAAGCAACACAGCCGAAAACACAAAAACACACTCACCTGTCGTCAATTGCCTAAATAAACCCTGAATACTCTCCCGGGAACAGGCCTCGAAATTGGGATCATCGATTTGACATGTTTTTAGCCAACCATCTGAAAGCATATTCGAATAAATCATTCCGTTGTTAACAATCATTCGTTATTCATTTTCACAAACAATGTTTACCAAATCATGTCCGAGCGAATGAATTCAAAAAAAAAGAGCGAGAAATACAACTGAACATAAACATTCTGAGGAACACACTACCGAAATTCCGTCGGTAAAATGTTTAAGTTGAAATTTCAATTGTTACATTCCGATAGTGAGAATATTTATTAAGATTAATACTCAACGCGCATTATGCACATGCGCTGCAAACGCGTTAAGAAAGAGAAAGATACATAGAGAGAGAGAGACGCAAGTACATGCAGAAGAGAAAAAAGAATGAACATAATTACATTCACTTTCCGTGAAGAGCGATTGAAATTGAATGAAAACTGAAAACCAGTCGGCTTGCAGCCGACAAAATATATAATATGCGTATAATTTCAGCTATTTCTTCAATGTTTCACTTACAAATTGCATTGCGCGCATTTTCATGGCAAACTACTTTTAAAATTCGTACAGCAACAGAGGGAAAAAAAATAACTAAACAAGAACAAAACAGAAGAAGAAGAAAAAAAACAGCAAAATAATTGCCAAACCAATTGAATCAAAAAGATTGGACTGTTGTTTACCATACGATTTGAAATTGGAGACGATCAAAAGACGCATATTTAACCAATAAACCAAAATTGCGCTGTGAATTGAGCCGTTGCACCGGCACACAGCAACAGACGTCAACATTAGCTTATTGCTCAATCACACAACACAATTGACCATGTGAATACCAGCTTCAGTCGGTAGGCCATCAGTACCACAGTGCTGACGAGCTTTACCAATTTATGAATATTACTTCAATTGACAAACCAACAAACTGGCTTCAACATTAGCACCTGAATATTACAAATCGCATGACATAACGGTTAATTTTGCAAGTGATTGAATTCAAGTTAAAGTTTATTTTATAAAGTGCATTTGACGGGAAACAAATTAGCAGATATTTAGATATTTCACAATATCAATACGATTTAGAGGTCCAAAGCGACCGACCAAGTGACACCTTCCAAAATCCACAACTCCCAAAGGATTGTTGTGAGGAGAAATTCGAAATTATAACAACGAAATTAAAAAAAAAAAAAATAGATGGATTTTCTTTTGAAAAGCAGCAATGACTGCACTTACCCTTAACAGTCATATATTCGGATTGTGCCAAACACATGCCAATGAAACTCACAAAAAGGGTAATACTAAACATGATTGATCCTCGGTTTTTTTCCTCTTCTAAATCACAAACGCTTATAATAACAATTTTATTTACAATCACAAATATCAAATGTGCACACAAATAAGTCGCTTTACTTGAATAAGTTACACTTTGACAAAAAAAACAACAACAATAAAAATGATTTTGATTCGAGAAATGATCGGATTTTCGGCAACAAATTCGATAAACAATTTTTTTAAAAGAAAATATTTAATTTTTTCTTCAACAATGATTGATATCCTCCGTATGCGCACACCTTCAGTTCTCGATCAGTTATGAGAACAAGTTGCATGCTTCGGCTTTATTATATAATGCTGGCTGGAAGTACAATTAGGTGATAAAGCGTACATTGTTGTTTATTTTTTTTGTTTCTGTATTTCTCTCTTATTATTATTTTGTCGGTTGTTCTTTCGTCGTTTTTTTCTTTCTTCTCTGTCTTGAGTTGTCGCCGTCATCGTCGTCGTTGTCGCCGTCGTCATCGTTGTGTGTTGCTGCTATGATGATTTTTTCTGTTGTGTTTTCATTCTTTGTTTGATTGTTGTTGTTTTTCTTCTGGTTTCATTGCAAACGATGAAATTTTTTTGCTAAACGCAATCGCAACAGTTTACAACGGATACAAATAATTGTCAAATGGTTGAATTCATCGAAACAATCCGCAACATTTCAATTCCGAAGAAGAGAATAATTGAATGCGCAGATAATATGCCATATGCAACAATGTCCAATTGATTGGCTGCATTGGTTGTGGGTGCCGGCCGAAAGAGTGATCATGATACTATAAACACATGAAATAGCTAAAGCTCATCATTCAACGCGCACCAACCAACCAAATGGCTCATAAAAAATATGACGACTGGACAGCGCAAATTTTCCAACAATTTTGTTTCTTTGTGGATGATTTGTTTGCGATTGCTTCTTTGACCTTTTTCTTTTCGGAATGATCTCGTACATAATTATTGCGACGAAAAACATTGAAAAGAAACGGCAATTTTCGAACCAACTGAATACATCAAAATACAATATTTTGTCGCTGACCGAAAACAAAATTTGGTAATTAAGTGGTGTTTCGTTCGTTTAGCAAGAGGAAATTCAATAAATTCTAAAACGGTTTCCGTTCATATGCCCTGTATGTGGACTGAGGCAATCGGCCACTTGTCGTCGTCGTCGTGGTCGTTGTCATTGATTGATACCGACCAAACGAACGATTTCGTGAATCAACTCGACCAAGACAGAAAGCAAGGGAGAAAACAAAAACGCACCAAGACTATCGACGCATTTTGAAAATGGAATTTTCAAGATCATCATCATGACACAAAAATAGCCACTCGAGATTTGGTGGAGCACCACACAGAAATGCGGCGCTCTCGATGAGATTGTCCAGGTTGATAAGTTCTCGGGCAACTAAAAAAGGGAGAGAGAGAGAGAGAGAAAACGCAGAGAAAATCGACGCTTTTTACAAACATCAGCAAATTATTTGCGAGCGATTGTGCGCCTGTTTCATCAACGCGATGAGTCTAATTCCAAAAATAAATTTCATTGCCAACCTTCACATAGTCGTCGCGTAAACAAGCCGCCGCACATTGAAATTATTGGAAAACCAGATCAGCCGAATTAATTCAAATTAAAATATTTGCTGTTGTTGTTGTTGCGGTTTTTCCCATTCCTTTTCGGCTCGAGAAAATGTGTGTGAGAGAGAGAGAGAGAGAGAGTTTTTTTTCGGTTTAAATTAAGTTGTGAATGAACGAAAACGACCCACTTGAAATGTGATTCAATTCCATTTATTTTGTACAAGCATTTTAATTTGTATTTCGTAACGGAAAACATTCAATTCAACCTCAATTTTATGGTTCTTGCGTCAATACGAAACATAAATAAAAATTCCGATTTGGTTTTAATTTCACCATTCAATTTACTGTTTGCTATGCGAACTGATCTTGTGTCCATGTTCAACTATCTCTCAGCCAATTTTCAGTGACTATTTACTTTCATTGACAATGGCAATTAAAACGGAACCTAATCAATGTAATAAAATTGAATATTAAATTCTATTCTTAGGTGCCATTAGCACATAAAAAATCCTATGAATAATCAAATGTAATTAAGTAAATTGCTTCGTCACATTGAATCACACTGCACATCAGCTGAGATGTTGCAATCGATGAGAAAGAGGGGATTTGAGTGGTGTTGGTTCAACAAATCGGTTTCATAGACAAATTGATTTATTTATGCTAATTAGACACTGAAAATTGTTACACAAGATAATTTTCCATTTATTGCGAAAAGAAGAGAGAAAAAATTGCTGCAAATAGTCTGAATGATTTTTATTTGAATATCCACTGTTTTTTTATTTGTTGTTGATCATTTTAATATCTAAATATACAAATTAAGTGGCAGCACACGATTCAATCGAGGGAGAAAAAAAATTGATGTAGTCATTGAAATTAAAAGAAATGTCTTTTTGCAATTAATTAAATGAATTTATTAAACCGTTATTTGTTTGAAAATTGATCGTACATATTCACTTTGAAAATAATGAAAATTTATGAAAGCAGAGAATATGTAAATTATGTGTTACGAAGATTATAAAATCGATGGCGGATGGTTAAATTACATGTGACGAGTGTTGCTGAAACCGCCGTGTCCAGCCTGTGATGCGCCCTTATTGAAGCCCATTTGAAGGTTCAATTCACCTTCATGAGCTCTCAATTGAGCTTCAGTGAATGATCTTTCATTCTTGTCAGCCATCTTTGGTCCCAATGCTGGCCCGTTGTATTCTGGATGTTTTTGGGTCTAATTTCAATTTTTTTTTTTGCCGAAGAAAAATTAATATTTTACAATTAGTCTGTTGAAATGAGTGCAAATGGGGTATTTTAGCAGAACACTTACATAGCGGCCCAATGCATACAAAGTCAATGTGACTTGTGGGACATTTCTTCGCTCAAACAAGTCAGCTGTTTGGAAGATTTCCTCTTCAGGCAATCCGTATTTCTTAAGGAAAGCTTGGAATCGTTGAACATTCTCCATCAATTGGAAGTTGGTACCGCGTTCTTGGATCTTCTTCACTGAACCAGGCACCATTTTATTTGCCAATTTACAGAGAACAACGCCATCTTTCAAAATGTCCTCGTATTGTCCAGCTGGTACTTTTTCGCCCAACACTTTGAAAATCCATTCCAAAACTTCTTGCTCTTGTTCCTTGTTACGTGGCTACGATGAGAAAAAAAGAAAAGAAATAAAACAAACGAAAAATGAAACGAGCGAAGGAAAACCGAACGAAAAGAGAGAAAAAAAAAGTAATTCTCAGCGATGACTGGCTGATATAATGAATCGCTTCACTGTTTCGCCTCTCTCGTGGAAAATTTAATGAAAAGCTAATTCGTGAATACAAACGAGCATTCAAAACACGCTTAATACGTATAATTAATGAATAACAATAATGTTGCCGACGACAAGTCATTTTTCCTCGGTACACCCAACATGTGAATTATTTTGCTTACTGTCAGAATTGCCAGTCAGATTTTGCAATCGGTGGTTCTGTTCAGAATGCTTTTTTTTTTTACGGCAATAGAAATACAAGCGAGAACAAAATAATATGAAATTAATTAAAGTGATTCGTGTGACACGTACTCGCCACCGCGTACGTAGTTCACTGTGAACGGGAGAGACAAGGCGAAAGAGAAAAAAACAACGAAAAATGAAACACAATATGCACAGTAGTTTTTTTTCCCTAGTATGTAAAACGAAATTGCACAAAAAGACAAGAAAAAAAAACGGTTTGTGAATGTTGAGAGGATAGAGAGACGAAATGGAAATAGGGAAAATGTACACATTATACAGAAATATGTATATGAATACAACAAACCGCCTAAATTATATATACACTGATTGTTGTTTTGCAAAATCGGAAGAGGAAAAAAAAAACGGTGTGGAGAAAATGTTTGTGTGATAATCTTTCGCAATTTTAGATGAAAAAAAAAGTATCACCGCCCACGCACTCAACGACGACAATTCATGGCTGATATTCACAATTCACATCTATTTGTTGCGAGTGAATTGGCCTGAAACGAATAATCAATCTGTCACTTGCCATTCATTGTACAATGAAAAGTGTTTTAAACAAAAACGACGAATGAACTGAGTAATTCTCTAATTACAAGCAGTGCACGCTCTCATTTTTGGCACCAAAACTCTTAATTTCGTTACGATCATCCCCACGCCACGCCACAATGAAATAATCGTAACAAATTAACGATTTTGTCCGCTGCTTAATTGCTTTCTCTCTGTATGACGCCAACGACTTTACACAATTCAAAATGATCTCGCACAAATGTTGTGATCAATAATAATAATAATAATCATTGAGTCATTGTACAGAGACCGAATTCTTTTTTCTTTCCATTTTCGATATTTCATCGCCACACTGTTTATCTTCTTTATCACACAAATGTTGATCAATCACAAATAACTAAGTCTTACCGCCATTATGAATGTCGATAAAAAAAAATATTATTTTTCAAAGAAAAATTGAAGATGAAAATTTTAGATAATCCAAGTAGATTTTCTTCGACTAGAAGATTTGATCTTTAGCGGCTGAGTGCCAATTTGAATCTGAGTCTAACGTAAGTAAAATTGAACCTGAAATACTGTGGCAATGTTTTTCTCTTCTTCGTTTCGTATTATAACAACATCCAAATCCTAGCTTTTCCGCACACATCCACAGCTACACACAAATCATGAGAGTCGGAAAATCAAACGAAAACAAGATGAATATGTGTAAGCGGTTAGAAAAGCGGAAAAAAACGTCGAGCAAGCAAACGGATGCATGAAAAAGGGGAAAAAATGAAAAATGGAACAGAACATTTAGCGTGGTGAGAGAACACAAAAAGAAGAGGAAAAAAGAACGAAAAAAGAAAGGAAAACACGCCAACAAATCCAAGTATCACGGACAAAATAAGATGGTGTGTGATCATCATTCGTCGTCTACAATATGTTTGTTTTTTTTTCTTCTCCTCTCGCTCCGCTGTGTTCTCATGAAAAATTTTGTTTTTCCTTTGTTTCTGGCTTCGGCCGTTATGACGTCGATGCAAAGAGTATAAACAAATAATCTTATTAAAAAAAAAATTTATATATATTAATAAAGAAAAATAAATATTGACGATGGTGTTGTGTAGGCGCGCACTTCATTCTCCTACAAACTAAATCATAGAATCCATTTATTATCATTGAGCTTGATTCGGCGGCTCCTCAAAAGTATTTGCAAATCGCGAGAAAGCAAACTATCTGGTGGGACGTTGTTCTGTAGTAGAAATAAAAAGAGAGAAAAGGAAACACGCTGCCAAATCGATTTATTCGATTCTTGTAGTTTATGAATGTAAACATATCGAGCCGAAACCAAACATACAAAATTTGCTGCAATAAAAAAAACATCTATCTCTATCCATCTCTCTCTCTCTCTCTCTCGCGTGCGCGTTCTCTTTTGAGCTGTACACTGTTTGTTTTCTGATTGTTCTGGATTTCGCTAAACTATATACTAAACATCATGAGCTTTGCACCGAAGAACATTTTCAGTGTGATGGTTTTTCATCGCGGCCCGTTGTGTGTCCCATTAGTTGAGTGAAAAATTTCGAGATGATTATAATTTATAGGCACCACAGTGACTTAATGAAACGACATGTACGTGCTCTCAACCGACTATTCTAACAAGTCGATCTATGTGTATCGACTATGGTGTCGGAGCAATAAAAATATATATATTGTGAATTATAAATATGTTTTAAAAATAACCGTTACGATAGATGCTTTCAACTGATTCATACTCTTTCATTCGCTCGCTCAATTTCAGGACTCTTTGCTTCTCATTCTCCCGTCTCTTTGGAAATTCGATTCAATGAAGATCCGGAACCACGTTTGAATTTCCATTTTCTTCGATTGATTCGGTTTCATTTTCTATGACTAATTCCACGTAAATCTTTGCCTTCTGTGTTTGCATTCACGGGCAATTAACTTGTCCGCAAAGGAGCAATGACTCTTGTGTATGCGTGTGTGTGTGTTTGTGTACACTAAATGCGTTCAGGTAACAGATGTTTGGCATTATTCACAATTCAAATTTGTCGACGTCATTTCACGAAGCGATGTTTACTAGGGAAAGAGCGAGGCAGAGAGTGAAGTGAAGACGAAAGAAGGAAAAATCAAAACTGTGTTGTTGAAAACTCAATGAATCAAAGGCCATATGTTTGGAGAGCGAAAGTGTGCGCGTGTGACAATCTCTCACACTTAATATTGGCTCGTCGTTTGCACACCAAAACCCCCAAAATCATTTGTAAACATTTTATTCATCAAGTACAATATTTCTGAAGAGGACGAACCATGTCAAATAAAATTCACCGCTCATTTGCAGCGAAAAACGGTTTCAACGGATGATCTCGAAACTTCTTCGATTCGATTGAAAGCGAGCGAACGGGTGAGCGAGAGCGAGAAAGAGAGAGAGAGAGAGAGAGAGAGAGAGTGAGTGAAACAGAGATGTACGAAGTAAAAAAATATATATAGTCACCGGATTTAGTCAGAACATATTTATAGTCACACATCGAACAGTAAAACGTCAAAAAATATGCCTTATGCAATATTTTAAAATGAAGCGTTTGGTTTTTTCGTCTGTGCTGTGCTCTCTGTGCTACGAGAATCCTAGCAGGAGCCTATAGAGCACAATGACAACGTTTATAGACGCAAAGATATAAACAAAATGTTCGCCTGTGAAAAATGTCTTTTCAGAATGACTTGAACGAAAAGAAAGAACAAAAAAAACTGTTCAAGAATCGCGCGCGCGCGCGCTGTCAATCTTTCAACCTAATCCGAGCTAATGACAGTCCGAATTTAAGTCCGAATGAAACTAGGGCGGCATAGAAGGCTTCCCTTGCGAAAACAATCTGTTGATAATATTGCTAATAATATACAAAGTGTGCGTTGTCAATTCGACTGCGAATTCACTCAATGTATACTGATTGGGTTTATTTTCAATGAAATGCCACTCTCTGTGTGTTCTTCTGGTGTGTTTTTTTTTGTCGAGTTCATACAAGCAATACTCAATGAGATGTCAATTTGTTTTCAATTTTACAGGTAGCTGGAAAGCGTGTCCCAGAGGAAGAATTGCAAGCACAGCAATGGATTGAACAGCTCATTGGCGAGCGTTTTCCCAACGTTCCATTCGAGTATGCACTCCGTGACGGTATTATTTTGTGCAAATTGATGAACCGTTTGGCACCAGGAATCATTCAAAAAATCAACACAAGCGGCGGCGACTATAAAATGATGGACAATATCAACCAGTGAGTGTTTCAGCATCAATTTCAATTACAATTTCAAGCGATGATGACAACCGCATTTCAATGCTTTGCGACTGAGTCGTCGCAGAGAAAATGCATCGTAGCCTCATATGACGATGGTTTCAAAGTGATGGTATTTGCAGTTTAGCTTTACTCGTATGTACGGCCCGGTCGTTGAGTGTTGCTCTAAGCACGGGATTGGGGAAAAAAAGCGAAATAGAGAGAAAATGCGAATAACATAGAAACAACAAAACGACAGTGAATGCAATTGTTGTTTCTAACTGTACACACATCGGAACAAGCTATCATAAACCGTTGAATAAATGGCTTTGTACTCACATCAAAGCGATAGCAAAGAAAATACACAACAGCCAAAGCACGTTTGAAGTGGGTACACAACCAAATGTGTTGTGTTTGTTTATTAGACACAACAACATACAAAAGTAATTTTCTAACGCTCAACACACGATTGTCGCTATGAAGAGTGTATATACGGTCACTAAAATGAGCATTAGAAATGAATGCTGCTCGGTTTTATGAGACGCTGGTAGAAATACTTTGGAAGAAAGACGCTTAAAATGTTGAAACTTTTGATGTTTTTTTTTCTATGGGATTTGACACAAAATTCCGAAGCAGGAAAATGTGTAGACATGCATTTCGACCGTAGCATTCATGATAATCGTTTGAAGTTGGTGAAAAAAGCTCCGTGCTGATCATATTCGTTTTTTTTTGGCAATTATTTCGGGCACGCAAGCAGTATGGTCAAGCTGACAATCAACTTCGTTCACATTTTTCGGCTGTAGTTTATGGTGTCTCTTTGTCTTTCCCTCTCTCCGAAACAGGTTTTGTTTCAAAAGTTTTGGGCCATACATTGAAAAATGCGCACGTTAAATACTATACACAAATCGTATGGCTTTATGCGTGCCTGCTATCACTGGAATACAGTGAACAATTTTTACGTATCGAAAAGCGTCTTGAACTTTTCTACAGTGTGGGACGAAATACACCAAACATGACAAGCTGCATGTGAGTGCGACTGGTGTACGCGTTCCATCGTCTTATTGGCGCCGGGTAAAAAATTCACCGATTGCTCTACTTGATGTTCCGATGATTGCTTGAACCACTTCAACTAAATATCAGTAAAATAAATATAACAAATGCACTTGAAACTATTCAGCGTGGAGCAGTGTTCAGTGTATCAGCTATCGCTTTCGTACGAAAACAGAGTAAAATAAAACCCGTGAGAATGTAAATGTGGGGATAGACACATGTTCGGGCATCGCTATCGCGTATAAATCTCGCTCTCTCTCTCTCTGCATGTGCATACACATTTGAATCAACGCTACGTACCGTTTTGCTGCGTGCGCACTGCTCTGTTGTCATTCATGTGCACCTGGTAGAAAATGTTATAGTGGTTGGTTGATAGAGTACGTTTAGAGTGAAACTCTCGCCTGATTAGAATTAGCCGAGTGTACTTAAAATATATATAGATATACATATAGATGTTTTTTTATTTCACTCGAACGAATACAAGTATCGCTATTTCTC
This sequence comes from Sitodiplosis mosellana, assembly GCF_009176505.1. Classification (NCBI taxonomy): domain Eukaryota; kingdom Metazoa; phylum Arthropoda; class Insecta; order Diptera; family Cecidomyiidae; genus Sitodiplosis; species Sitodiplosis mosellana. The sequence continues at coordinate 10,220,956 of NW_022601467.1, read as the reverse complement.
ACGTCATCGTTTTTATTGTTGTTGTTTTTTTTTCTCATATAGATTCCAAAGAGCATGCACATTGTACGGTGTCGGTGATGTCGATTTGTTCCAAACCACCGATTTGTGGGACTTCAAAAATATCGCTCTTGTCACCCAAACCATCTTTGCCATCGGACGTGCTGTATGTATTCGATTTAAATGAGTTTTTTTAATGCATATTTTTTTCAATTATTTTCGTTTTTTTTTTTCAAATTTCCTTTCATTTTCCCAAAAATATAATATAATATCGAGTTATTTTGTGTAAAATCATTCATTTTTGTTGTTTTTTTTTTCTTCAGACCTACAAGCACCCAGAATATAGAGGTCCACACTTAGGCCCACGTCCAGCAGAAGAGAACAAACGTGAATTCACAGAGGAAACACTCCGTCAAAGTGAAGCAATTATAGGTTTGCAGGCTGGTACCAACCGTGGTGCTAACCAATCTGGCCAAAACTTCGGAGCCTCACGTAAAATCATCCTCGGCAAATAAATTGGGGCGATCATTTTAGCATCAGTAGATTTATCATGTTCAAACAGCGTGTTTTTTTCTTTCTTTCTTTAAAGACCTATTGTTTTCCTGCAATTTTGGTTTGCTAAATTTTGTACAATAGAATTAGAAATGTAAGCATTTACCTATCCACAACATTAGATATCAAATGAAATTCATGTTTTTTTTTGTTCAACAACTCAAAATAAAACAGTCTAGCTGTGCAATTTAATCGCATTTTTATTTTCTTTCCCTTCTCTCGCTCTCCTCTTTCTCACATTTCCGTAGAATAAAATGACAACAAAATAAAACAGATCTATAATTTTCTGTATGTATGACAATTTTCCATTTAAAAAAAATATATAAGTATTTCTTATATTTATTTTTGTAATATTTTATGGTACGTTCTTCACTTGATTATTATAAAATATTTATATATAACATTAGCTGCCTAGCTGCCAATTCGATGTGCGAATGTGAAGTGCAGTGTAAACAAGTTATTTCCGTATCAAAATAACAAGATAAGTTATGTCTCTCGAAGGGAAAAAAAACAAATTAGAAATCACTATGATCAACGTGATGATGATAATAAAAAAAAACGTATTCATCGTATATATTGCTAATATGGCAAAAAAGAAAAGTCACATTAAACGGATTAGCTGCTGATTTTCATAAATTTATTTTGTTCTGTATATTTTTTTCGTGATTTCCCACAATCTCATTGTTTCATCGTATGCTGCCGATTCATTCGGGTGCTGGTTCGGGGAATTGTTTCCGGTGTTTCATTATTGCACGCCAGATTTTTACCTCAACTCCGCATCTATTTTGAGAATAAAAACGAAAAAACAAAACAAATGCACATGCATAATTGAGCATTTTTTTTGCATACAATGTTTCAGGCGCGTAGGGACTTACTTCAATCCAATGCGTTGCAAATCGGTTTTTTCCATTCCATAAATAAAATCATCGTACGTAAATTGTTCCGATAGGATTGCCGTTTTTGACATGGGATCAATGTTAGTTGCATTTAGCCAGTCATTGAGGCGCGTTTCGACTGGTATTGACGTAGCCATTTGATCTCGGCTAATGTGTAATCGTTTTCCGGGTGATGCTTTTAGCTGTGCGTCTGATTTGGATTGATTTGGACAGGTCAATAGGCCGGTTTTTCGTGGCAAATTCGGTTCCATATTTCGATTATTGTTGATGGCATCCACTTCGGTGATGGAATTTGGCATTTGTGAAACGGGCGATACAGATAAATTCTCATTTTGATTGCGACCTATCGCCATGTCGCTGGTATCACTGGAATAACTGTAAACAAGCAAATGATATGTATTTAAATATCGAATCGTTCACGAATAAAATGAGCTTACTTTTCATACCCTTGTGAAACGCTGCGCTCATAGAGCACCGTGGAATTTGTCAGTTGAGCGGTGAAATTGCGTAGCAAATCTAAATTAAGGCGTTGCTCTTCGATTGTCGATTTTAACAAGGCCTGATACAGTTTGTGTGATTCAAGTAGGTTTTGCATGAGATGCATATTTTGCACTTTTAATTTGGAAAATTCCTCGTTCAAATATTTACTGTCAGCGCTGATTGGTTTGATTTTCGTGGAATTCACCGTGCTTACGCCAGACGTTGACATTTCCTCCTCTTCGGCATTGTCCAATCGATCTTGGCCCGCCAAACTTGCACCCAACTCTAAATAACCCATTTAATTTGAATTAGCACAAATGCATTGGAAACAATCAATTCCGTTTCGTTTGAATATACCTGGCGACAAAACGGTGATTCCTGCTTGGACAGCATTACTAACTAGATTATCCAACGCAAACATCCAATGCGGTTTTATACTGTGCGATCGAAGCACCGTATTGACGGCATCCTTTCGATTGAACAAAAATATATAAATAAATGGAAACAGTTTTAACACCAATTAATAAAATGAACACATTGAATAGAATTTATTATGCTGAGACTCAGAACCTGAGTTCAACCTACTTGAAATGAATATAATGCCAAAAGAAGATGATCGATGGCTGTTGCATCGGAGCTTAGCTTCTTTTTTAGCGAAATTAGCACATTTTGTAAAGTTTCATTATTTTGATCGATAATATAATCTCGTAATGCTCGGTTCATTGTTTCAAGGTTCTCCTGCAGATGAAAATTTATTTTTGAATTGCCTTGACTCAAAAAAGATTAGAAACAAAAAAAAGGACAAAAACACCAAAATTTACTTTACTAATGACGACCTGAACATTATGGTTATTTTCAATTTTGTCCATCCAAACATCACAGATTTTTTGCTCATCATGTGTTAATACTTTCGATAGGGTGGTTCGACGTTGCGAATCCTTTTTAAGCATATAAAATCCATCGCTTTCGTTAGCTTCAGTCATTGGCTTTGTTATGCTGCCGGTCATTTCGACTTCGGGCGATAATAGAACACCCGATGAACTGCGCCGATTCAAATTGAACGCCGTCTCAACATCATGATCCGGATCGATTAACGGTGAACAAGCCAAACTGTGTATTATAAATAGATAAAAATAATTATATGATGATCCACAATCGATTTCTGACACATGACATTTTCTTTGTTGTAAGTGAAGTGAGTAAAAGCATTTTAGTTATTTATAAGAGAACAGAAAAAAGAAACATGGGAGAAATGCAAACAAGTAAAGATCTATATATACATTTAAAACAGTAATTCAAGACAAAAGTATTTCTGTCACATATACCTGTGGGTCATTATAATTGGAATGGGTATTTGAATTGGTGCCAAATGAGTTCGAGATAATGTTTTCGATGATGGTCGGGCTGACATAGATGTACTACGCAAAAGAACAAACACATAAAATGGTGGGGGAAAAAAAGAAGAAAAAAAGACAATTCACGTATTTAAAACCAAAAATTCCAAACAAAAAAACAAACATATTGTTATGAAGGGATTAATTGACACGTAGCATAAAAAAAATGCTAGTTTCGAGCAGAAAACAAAATCGATTTACAAAACATCAATTCAAAATACATTCGAAACAAATAAAACATTTGCATGACAATGAGTTGAGTGATTGACACATACTCCAAATCGGGCGTCACTGGTGTCGTCACTGGATTGAATGGTGCCGTATTTTTTGAAATCATTCGATCGGCCGGAACGGAGACACTTCGAATGAATTCGGTATTAGTTGGCGGTAAGCCCGACAATATGCGCGATTTTCGATGCTTTCTGCAATGAGGAAGAGAAAAAATGATTAGACTTTTCAATATTGGACTCAAATTTGGGTAGGTACTCCGTACTCCGATAAAAATGGATCTTCAAGGAGTTGTGCGGCTGTTGCACGTTTGTTGACGTCAACTTCAAAACAACGCAAAATGAAACGTTCGGCCATTGAGGACATTTCAGGTATTTCTGGATGGCTCTTGTAAAAGCCAACTTTAAACATGGCCGCCTGTGGTGATCCCAATTCCACAAATGGCGGTTTTCCCGTTGCCATTTCGACATTCGTACAACCGAATGACCAGACGTCGGCCGCCGGACCATAACCTCTGAATCCTTGATCGATGACTTCGGGTGCCATATATTGCAATGTTCCCGCAAATGTTTCCGTTATGGGATTTATTCCTATGGATAAAAAACAAAATGCAATTTAGGAGACAATATTCTTTCATGAAAACGTAAAAAATTGTAAATATTGATCATCAATTCACCTGCCAACCGTTTGCTGGTACCAAAATCGGAGATTTTCAACACTCCACTGTAGGTATTGACCAGAACATTATCGCCTTTGATGTCACGATGCACAATTTTTTGGTCGTGCAAATATTTAAGACCTTCGAGAATTTGTTTTGAGTAAAATGCGATGGTCGATTCGTTATCTTTAAGTGGGCCCCATTTGGAGCGTAATAGTGCGGACAATGAGCCACCAGGTACTTGTTCCATGAAAATTTTGAAAAATCCATTTTCCGACACAGAACCTAAATACTGGACGATATTCCGGTGCCGTAATTGGGAATGCAATTTGATTTCTTCGTGCAATGGTTGTACTTCATGTGTAAATTTTTCAGGTACTTCTTTTACAGCGATTCGAACATGAGTATTAAGATCACGTGCCGCAAAAACAACGCCATAAGTACCTTTGCCCAATATTATACGCCGTCCTTGATCGTCCAAATCGTATTCATAATCTTGAATGGGATTTGTATCGACCGATAAATCGACAAACACCTCTTGATCGGCGGTTATTTCACGCACCAACTCATAAAAACGCTGTCGACAATTCACCGATGGGAAATACATTTGAAAATCATCTGAATTGTGATGTACATATAAGTAAGCCGAACGCTCGTCCCGTTTGTACAGGCTAACCGATTTGATTTGATTGGCGGTGAACAGGAAGTCGTGCACTTTTTTGCACGTTCCCTTCGAATGTGCCAGGCACAAATTGGTAATTTGTATCGATTGCTCTTCGGCACCAACATTAATGATAACGAAACTTGGCATGAATATTCGTTGCGGCTCCAATATCTACGTACGAAAGAAGGGGATGAGATCAATCATAACGGAAATTTACTCAACAAAAAGCGAATTTCGAAATTTACTCACCAAAATGGGAAATCGAATATTCTCCAGATCGCCCTCCTTGGTTGCTTCGAGGAAGAACTCCATCCAAAACTGGAAAATACTTTGTTCAGGACTTTGTTCGACGTCATCAGTCTTTTTGCGGAAGCGATCGATCAATGCAATGTTTCCAATGGTAGATTTCAAATACCAATTCGGTGGTTTCAATTTGAACATGCATTCAGCGGCTTGAATGGCTTTGCCATAGTCTTCAGCCAGCACGGATATTTCAAAGAATGTTGCCACATCCCAGTACTCAGTCAACGAAAATAAACTGCCTTTTTTACCAATCAAATTGTTCAACACCATACCGATGTGTTGGAGCTCTTCTGTGTTGGAAAAATCTTTGCCATCGATCACAAGGAGTGTCGCCAAATTAATGCCTGCATATTCGTTCGGTTGCACTTCGAAACTTCGTCGATACCATCGTATGGCATTCTTCAGACTGTCCATATCGGTGTGGCTCGATTCAACGAATTTGTCTTTGTAAATGCGACCGCATAAGCATAACATATCGGGAAAATGGTTCTCTTTTCGTTCCAATGCTTTGACACAGGTGTTGAGCGCTTTTTCACGATCGCCTTCCTTGTTTCGTCGATTCAATGCAAAGGCGTACATGTATTTCATGTTGCCCGTTTCGATGTGCTTCCGTTTGTTTGGTATTGTACGCAAGTCGTTGACCAGCGACACCATTGCATCATAATCTTGTGTATCACGCAACGAGCACATATACGAATGCACCACTTCGCCCGACAACACATTCGGATCGTCCAAACGTTTACGCATATTGTGCAACACTTTCGCCAATTCCTCCGTATTATTCACATATTGCTCACGAGCCAACCGCAAATCGCTCAGGAATTTCTCTCGCATATGTGTCCTAAAATCATACAACAGTAAATACGTTTTTAATTGAATTGTAGCCCCAATTAAATTGCATAATAATACAATCGATTCAACTCACTTTGACTGGATTTCCACGTCTTGCAATAGTTTTTTGAACTTCAGCATGAGCGATTGCTTGTTTTCACACGATTCTTTTGTTGTGTTTGTTAGCACGCACGAGCCACAATCTTGTAAAATGTATGGAAGAAACGTGTAGTTGCCACATGACAGCTGAATTGAATGAATGGAGAAAAAAAAATGAATCGTAAATACGTTTGTTCGGCTTTGCACGTTTTTCGCATCGAATCAGTATCAAGTGAGCCAGTCAACTTACTTTCAACCGAAGCGTTTGTTCGGTTTGGATATCGTTGTACAGCAGAATGTTTCCTTTCATGCCAAAACTCTCGCGTACACCCAAATGATACGATAAGGCACTTTGTTGCAATTGAACGCTTAGATCAACAACAGCCACATCTGCGTTATAGAATGTGTCCAACACATTCGTTTCGCCAAAATCCAATTTTTCAAACTATTTCGCGAGAAAGAGACCATTAATAGCCAATTAAGAAGCAAATTCACATCGACTGTGCATAGGAATGTGCGCACATATATGCTAATTACCTGAATCTGATGCAAATTGGCATTGGTGAGGGAGCATGCTTGTTTGAGTTCATCGAGTGCACATTTACGATGTGATATGTGGTCCACATGCACGGTGTCAATGACGCAGGCAACGTCCATACGCGGTCGATTCGCTTGTACTGCCGTATTACCAGACATGTCACTCAAATTTGACATGCTGTCCGTTTGTCGCACGCCATTCAATTCTAAATCCGAATGATAAATGTGCATTTTTTGTGTGTTAAACTCGTTTTCAATAAATAACAATTATCCGCGACAAATCAATGCGCACATACGCACACACACACACATACAACTGGGTGTTAGTGTATGTGTATGTGATGTATCACATTTCAAATTTGATTCGATTAATTAAACGATCTGTCTCCTACACAATCATAGGTTAAAAGGGTCCAAATGTTAACTATCCCACTCAATTTAACATGATGAAATTTACTATTTCTTCTTCGATTGTTTGATTGTTATTGCTGTTGAAAAATTTGATTTTACAAATTGGATCACATGATAAATACCAGCCGGATGAAATTTGAAATATTTGCTGAAAAACAACAACGTCTTATCAACAGCGCCACTCAGTCAATATATGTTCTATATGAAAAATCCTCATGAGATTTTAACAATTCTTTCTTATCAAATATTTTCCATTTTGAATAAACAAATATAACTTTCATTATTCATGTGTTTTTATCCTTAGATTTATCATGAAATCGACGGACAAAAATAAATTTTCCATCAAAACAAAAACAAATTTTTTTTTTATGCTAATTTGTTATTTGACTCAGCGTGTTGACTAATACAGGAGAAGAGAAGAAAAAAACAAACGATTCAAAGTGCAAGTTTTTTTCTTTCTCTGCTTTTTAAATACAATACAAGATACAATATAAATTACCTGGTGGTATTTCATCGATAGTCGCGGCAGCTGGAACAGCCGCGGATGATACGGTTGATGTTGGTGAAGGCATTTTGTATGTGTGTATGTGTATTAACCTGAATGAACTTATTCGACTTAAACGTAATTTTGCACTTTGAATTTTTTTTACAAATAAATCCGTTGGATTCAAATGCTACTTTAGGGTTTTTCGCATCTTTGTTCCAATCATATTCGATAGAGTTTCACGTTTTGTAATTTAATATTTCACCTAATAACAATAGAGAAAAAGAAGTGCATGCAATTAGAATCAAGGTGTTGAAAATGATTCAATAAATTGACACAAATTCCAATAAGAAAAATAATAAACGACACAACATTCGTTTTTCACTTCGTGCAATGCAATGCCGTTTATTCAACAGTAAAATTCAATGAAAACCGTTATAAATTGCGGCGATAAAGATCAGAAGTTTAAAATTTGATGATCGGTGCAGTTTTCAAAGAAAAAAAGAATACAGAGAAAAAATGAAAAAAAGCAAGAATGACTCGAATTCACACTCGAAGCAAATGTGTTGAGAAATGTATGTATATATTATATTTGGTTCGCGAGTGAGTGAGAACTTGACCATAAATGGCATAGTCTCTGTTGAGATGTAGCAAAATGATGCGGAGGGATAAAGAGCAGAGGAGTAGGCAAAGCGTTTCAATTTTCCCAAAGAGCTGTGGGTGTCACATATACATCGTGTGTACCTCTCTCTCTCTCACTCAATCGTGTATTGGGTTTTATGGCTCTAATTAAATGCGGTGTCTTATTTCGCCACAAATCCAAATATTACGCAATTTCGGTTTCTCTCAATAAAACCAATTCTTTTTTTATACAGCTTAGGGCTTTGGAATGTGTATTATACGTTATTTTGCCATGATTTCAAAAGATAACACTCGTTCTTCGAACTATTCAACACTCAAATGTGTTCTTTCGATTCGCCTCACTGTAAACAAACAACGTTTGAATTGTTGTTTGTATTCTTATCAAGAAGAAGGAAAAAAAATTATATTGCTGTTTATATTCGGCTTATTTAAAGGGCTCAGTGTACACACACAAGAAGCCAAACATTAAACAACAGAATTTCCGTATGTGATTTACGGTTAGGCTGTTTGATTGGTTTTTTTTTCAAACTTGGACACTTTGAAAAAGAATGCGGCTATTTTTAAAATGCACATACTGGCTGCTATTTTAGCCGTTTCGTACACAGATGCGAGAGTCACAATTTGCTGAAAAACGTGCTAATCGCTTGTAATTCTCGCTCTTTCTCTCTCTTTCCGTGTCTTTCTCGGTGTATTTTTTTCTATCTTTGTCGTACTCCTCTTTCGTTTGAACGGATTATTTGCACATTTGCACATACATAACACAACATGACATTACACTGAATATGATACGGCTTTTTTTTATTCTCTCAGTGTTTGTTTGTAAATATGAAATGCTTGAGAATTATTTTAAATTTTTTTTTTGTCGTTTTTTAACAATCTCTGTATAACTCTTGAACCGATGAAACGCATTTATACTTTCGAATCGAAATGGATCGCATCGAATACAACTCAATTTACAATATTGCACCCATATTTTTGTCCGTTTGTAATGTCACTGAAAATGCACCGTTCAATTTAACACAAGTGAAAAATGAATGCCGAACGATATGAGAGAAAAAAACAAATTCTATCACAGAAAAAAAAAATCAACAAAAACAAACAAAACCTGAAGCGAAATAAGAATTCTAGTCTGAAACCCACTCGCACGATGGAAGACAATGGAAACGTCAACAAACAACGCCACCAATCGGATTCAAGGCAAAGTATTCCGACATTTTGGCATATACCACATTGTACTTTCATATTACTTAAGTCCACAGTTCTTTCGAATGCTACGAGATGGCAGCAGATGTCTAGACAGCTTTTAGTTGAATTTTGTTCGTTTTTAGTGGTTCGAATAAGAATTAAGACCAAGGAATTGAGAATAATATTTTTATTCTAATTGAAAACAAAAACTTTGAGTGTGATGAAAAGTGATGTATGCTTTGAAATAAAATGTACGGATACGAAATAAGAAAATATCCATCACTTTGTCAAAAAAGAATAATAAACAGATGAGTAAATGTTTCGATATGATTTCTTGTTTCGTCCATCGATAGAAATGTTTCTATCTAGCTGTAAAGTCAATCAAAGCATAGCACTTCATTTGCATTTGACCCATCAATTGGAATGTTAACTGGCAATGATCAAGTTATAACTCCATTTGTTTGTGTTTGTTGAACATGAAGCGGGCCCGATCCGAGATCGCAGCAAATGGGAAAAACTGCTTGGTGTTAATTGACTAATTTCACAGCGTAAATATGCATTCCGACAAATTAATGAAAATGAAATTAATTTGTTGTGGAAGTCGTGTGGCTTCAGATCAAAGTTGACTTGCCAACTTATTTGTTCTGCCCAATAAAATGTGATATATTGCATTTGAAGCGGAGAGCGAGAGAGAGAGAGAGAGAGAGAGAGAGAGAGAGAAAACGGTGTGTCTTTACATTTTATCGGCATGCACCGTGCACCGATGCATTCGAGCTAGAGAGAAATAAGTGCTACTTGCAAACATTTCAACACCATACGCTGGTGAAAAGGAGTGCGGTGCACTCGAGCGTTTAATAAGTCGTAAATTTTGGCTACACTGTAAATGCGGTGTTTTATTTTCTGTCGTCTACTTTTTTTTTCATCTTATGAATAGTGGCAAGAGAGAGAAAAGTGAGCCCGTCACACACATGTGGCTGTGTCAATGCGACACACAAATGCGATGTTATTTATGATTGGGGAAATTTCGACGAGGCAAACAAAGAATGTTTTGTTGATATTTTTTGTTTTGAAAATCGTCCATTTTTTTTAATCAAAATAAATCATTTACTGCTTGAATTGAGCGCTTATTGAGATTGCATTCACGATGCTATCCTGTTTGAATCAGAGCATTCGTGTGCAGTTAAATCGATAGAGTGCCTCATTGCAAGGTATTAACGGGCCGGGCCAGCTGCTAAGATGCAACAATCAGCCGCTTCCGCTATTTTCGTACTTCAAACAATGAATAAACTATGCGACGATGTGTCTGCAATTAAGAAATTTACTAGAGATAGACTTGGCAATTGGGCAATATTTCGTGGTGATATTCGGAATTTGTGTTGCGTTGCACCAATTTTGTAGGGATCCCTTTTCTTATCGATAATAAAGGGTTGATATACAGCAACAACAATATCAAAATGTGCTATGAATATCCTAATGACGCCAAATTACGCCATATCCTCGCCATATATCGTCCAACAAAACACGAAAATTGCCTTCTGCAAGGTACACGATCGACAAATACCCAAATAATGTAATGATATATTTATTATTAAATGCAGTAATTGAAGCGTTTGAACGTTACTATTATGCTTAATCATCGGATAGAGTGGTTTCAGCTCGTTTATATTTGATGCAATATGGTAATGCCGCTTAAAATGACCGCAACACAATTGATAGGTATCTACCCAATGTGTTGTAGTTGTTGTTGTTGTTGTTGTTGTTGTTGTTGTTTTTTTCGTATCGTTCGTTCCTTTTTCACGTAATTACATCCATCGGATATATGTGACTAGTCGCGTGCAGTTTCGATTAACCACGAATACTGGGAATCAATTATCATACGTTACCAAAACAAAATACAATTGAAATGTTAAATGGCACAAGCCATATGCGCGTGAGCGCAACAACGACTTCAACACGTTATAATTTTAATATTAAATTTGTTAACAAACAAACCAAATTGCCTATTTATTAATTGATTTTTGTTTACATTTGTAGCTCATTTTTTTGTCGTTGTTCACCTTTTTTTTTAATTTTTATTTCGTCGCTAAATATTACGAGCGAAAAGGTATTTGGGCGAATGGAGGAGCACATTTTGGTTTTATGTTTCCACATTTTGCAGCTGGACTGAAGATGAAAACATAGACATAAACAGTGTTTTCACAAGATGAAGACATAAACAGAGTTCTTTAGTGTATTTTTAAGACAATATTTTTCGTGCTCAAACATCCAGATGAGCAAAATATTGGGAAATTACTGGTCCAGTGCAAGCTCTATGCCCATAGTGATATTTGCAACTTAAAGAAAGATTGATCGGTTAGCGTGAAAAATAGAAAAACCGAGATTTAAAACAGAAATTCTTATTTTACTGGATTGGATATATTAATTTATTCGGTTTCTTCATGGTTGCCATTGTCAACTTGCCAATGATATACACAATGATTCATAGTTCTAGTTGAATGACATTCCTGATTTATGACCACATTGCTGAGAATCTAATATTCGTTATCATATTCGAAACTTCATGTGCTCTTAAATAATCAAGAAGATTCTTGCAGATTAAAATTCATTCCGAACCAGACACAGAACACAAATGGCACTGATAGCAAATCCTCGTTTATTTGACCATTTAATTGAAAATGATAATTTTTTGATTTGATTCGTTGAACGAAATGTGGCTATCACAATCGAGTGTGATAGAAACAGTGTATTGATATTGTTTAATTAAAATTGACATCGGTTAAACTTGAATTAGTTTGAAATCGTGGTGATGCGTTCATGATTAACTCGTTTGTGCCTAGCGTTGCCATATGGCAACATAAAATGGTAGGTCTGTTATCAGTTGTGTAAAATTTTCCACATTTTTCATTTTGTTTTTAAATTTCTTTTTGCAGTCGTCTAGTGTTTTTCAGTGTGTTGGCGTATATTTTTATTTATTTCATTTTATTGAACACCGCCAAGCTCTGGCTGAATATAATGTGGGTTTTGTTAGAGGTTTGGCCGGAAAAGAGTGCAAGACTGTTACAATTTTTATAAATAATGAACAATAGTAGCAGTAACTTTCGATAACTTTCAGTTCTCGCCTCATTAAAAACCTGGCTCTTTTCGTAAATTATGAGGTAATCACAATAGTAGGAACATGAAAACGAAAGCAGTCATACAACCATACATACAAACATATAATTTCAAAATTTGGAAAAAATAATTTTTTCATTATTTTTTCCCACTAAATCGGTTTCAAATTTTTTGCTACCGAGGCCGCTCCTGGCCAAACTAGGCGTCAGACAAAAAAAAATGTCCATAATTTTTTTTGTTCCGAGGACCATGTAGAATATAAATATTAGTACTAAAATGAAAATGGAAACAAAAATTGTAATCGGGCACAAACGGGTTAATATCGAAGCACATGTTAAATAAATTCGGTGGTATATCGGTATTTATCAAATGTGCATTAGTTATCATTTTATTAGCTTCGTTCGATTGTGGTCCAGAGTCGGATTAGTTATCGATGTGTTAGAAGCTTTTTTCTCTATACGAATCGAAGTGATACGAAGACTTTTTAGCTTTGTCCTATTCATAATTTATTCGACAATATGACGACATTTATCCATCACAATGATTTCGTGAGAACGGATTGTTTTACGTGAAAATACGTCGAAAGTACAAAAAAGAACTCCTGAAATTGAATAAATTATCCGATCGAAATTTGTTCCAGCAATATGAATCTGAAGAAGGATCTTGTGTTGGGTGAAATGATTCGGAAGATCAGGTAATATAGGTCTGAAATATTCTTGGAATATCCGAAAATATTTCAAACATTGACCATTGAAGAACGTAACTCAATTTCCACTGTGGAAGTTCCACGTTAAAAAGACCACAACTCAACACATTTCACCTGCCCAAAAATTGAAAATCACAATAAGAAGCCAATAAGTAACTGAACAATCTTCGATGTTGAAGTTTTAAGTTTATGTTCTGAAATTATTTTGAAAAAAAAAATCGAAACCGCAATTAAAATTGACTTCAACTCATCAGGAATGTAATGAAATTGAACAAAGTAGAAGTGACATTTTCATTTATGCGACACACAAATAAATTGACAATAGTTTGAGAATTTCGAATCCATTCGCACTTCGGTTCGGCGCATATAGAGGGAAGGAGAGAAAAAGAACAGAAAAAATGCGCAAGGCAAAACCGAAGGAATGGGCAAAAAAAAAAGAAGTAAAAAAAATATTGTCGGTTTTTCGCTGGTTTTATCATCTTGATGTTGGTTCTTTTCACCAATTGCATGAAAGGGGGCGGTCCTTATTGTACATTACAACCGACAAACCTAAGCACTTCCACAATCTGCGCACGCTTGAAGCTTTTTCACAGCACATTACATACATTACGTTCGTGGTTAACATTCTAAGAAATTGCTTCAGACTACAAAATCATATACACGTCTAAATAAATAGATGAAAATCGTTTATATTGCCGTTTGTATATGTGCGTGTTGTTTGAAATCGCTAAAAACATTAAGCATATAATTGCCATTTAATTAACCGTTTTAGCAGGGTCCGTGAGTGTAACACAGGCTCATTGGCAATGTTTTGACTTTTTTTTATTTCCAAAAATTCTGTTAATAATGTTTCGATTATGATATAATAATTGAGTTTTCGTCTCATACCACAATCATCGTTAATTGATTGGCGGGAAGTGTTATATCCTTTCCTTTGCGCACAATTTACGTATCGTTTGAAAAAAAAAGTGAGCTAATTTGCATTTCATTTCGATATAATTTATCTGCGCGAATCCATTTTTAAAACAGAAAAAACAAACAAACATAAAAAAATAGTGTATAATTAATTTGCTGCTTAAAATATGATATAGTAGAATGATGATGGTTTGATGCGTAGACCAGTAGTAGCATAGTACATTGAAGTTTGGTAATGCCCTCCCCTCTTCATTCATTGGAAAGAGAATTTGTCAACGAACGTGCAGTAGCACATTAGAATCATGCACGTTGTTGTTTTTTTTTTCTTCTCTTCAGTGCTAGATTGATAGTCGCATGGATAGGATGCAAGCCAGTGCCAACAGTGTCCGTTAAGAATCATTTAATACAGCTATCGATGGCAAATAAATTGGCAAGTGATAAATTGATGCTTATGCCGAACTGAACGAGATTTATTGTGAATTTAATTGACAGTGATTGAAGTGATAGAGATAGATAGATAGAGAGAGAGAGAGAGAAAGAGAAAAAAACAGAACATTTTGGATTTTTTCATTGGATAATGTTCGATTTTTGAATGTAGTTTTTGTGTTTGGCATCGAATTTGTAAGAAAATAAATAAAAAAAGGAAATGGATCAGCCAGTTGAGTGTAATCAAGCGGCGGTTGAAGTAAGCCAACCGGCTGACTTATCTTTGACACGCATCCCAAAATGTCCAAAACCATTTTCAATTGAAAGTATTATAGCGACCAATGATAATAAAACACTAGACATTGAACGGGGTGTATCGCCAAATCATGAAAAAATCCCCAATTCCAGTGTCTATTTCCCGTCGAATGTTTCAATGGCTGCAGCAGCATCTCTGTATAATCCCTGGTTTCACAACTATTTTATGCAACAACAGAAAGCGGCTGGAAATGTCCTCGAAATGATGCAATTGAATCCGGCTAATCACAGTGTGATCAAAGAAAAATTCACCGAAATATTCGCAAACAATTCGTTAGCCGTAGAGAATCGACACTTTTTATCGGCAGCCGATCACGATCGAAATGCACTACCGATTGCATCACGATCAATAGAACAATATTTCGGCAGTGTGGATAATATCCACGAAATGCGATTCAACGAAATGATCTCCAATACAAATAATGACTATTATAAACATTTAAACTCGTATGGCATCAATCGTCTCAGTCAACCCAGTGATAATGGGGAACAATGTAACAGTCAATTAATAAATGGTGATGATCACAAAAGTGATAGAGACCGATTCGACGGACACATTAGTGATTATGAGAAAAGTGCACGGAATGATGACAGTGGGCCAGATGAAAATGTCGATGACGATGTGGATAGTGATTGCAATAGTGAAATTAGTTTGGATATGTCACCCGACGGCGACAACAATACACAAGGTATCACATTGTTGGGAAGAAGCATTTTCTCAGTGTGTTAACAAGAAAATTCTGTAATTTTTGAGTGTTTTTTTGATTACATTATAGAGCATGTCTTTATTGTACAGAAAACTAAAAACAAGTGTCGAATTTAAACATCATAATTTAATGAAAAATAGTTGATTTTGTAAAAATTCTATAAATATTGTAGTAAACAAAAATTGTTGAACAAAAGAAATGTTTCGAATCGAGAGACAAGATCACCAATGCATTTTTTTTTTGTAGAATGATTTAAATGACCGCAATCATTTGACAACTCATTAAACATTGCCAATCCATTCTAAAATGAATTGCAGATCAATTCGATAGTGACTGTTCGGGTGAGGATGCTGCCAATGGATCTGGTTCACATCGGACTGGGTCGAAGCATAATTCCAAATCGCGACGAAGACGAACCGCATTCACATCGGAGCAATTATTAGAATTGGAACGGGAATTCCATGCCAAAAAGTACCTAAGCCTTACCGAACGAAGTCAAATTGCAACGAGTCTTAAACTGAGCGAAGTTCAAGTAAATGCACACATTTTTTGCTGGAACAAATTTGCATTGCGTGTGACATTGAATTTCTAAGTGTGATTTTTCTTTTCTTTTGTCTTTCTTTTCCGATTTCCAACACTAAAGGTGAAAATTTGGTTTCAAAATCGTCGCGCGAAATGGAAAAGAGTTAAAGCGGGATTAACGTCGCATGGGATAAGCAGAAGTTCGGGTAATAATTCGGGTTCCACAAAAATTGTCGTACCAATACCGGTGCATGTGAACCGATTTGCAGTGAGATCACAGCATCAGCACATGGAAAAAATGGCATTGTCTGGTCCAAAACCAATCCTAGGAAAAAATATTGGCAGCAATAAATTTGAAAAAATCGGCGGCTTCGAACGATTCAATATTTTACAAAATTCACTAAAAAATGTGCAAACTACATAAAAGATAGTGTGTCTAACGATATCAAATTAAATTATTCAATTTGAAAACGAACCGACAAAGAAAAAAGTAATCGATATCTATTTTGTTTGTTTGGTTTTCAATTGACCTCGTTATAAAAATCATCAATTTTCAACACCAACGTTTTCTGTTTCCTTTGTCGATTGGCTGAACGGATACAAAATAGAGAAACAATTCCTTTGGTAGTGAGCATTAAAAAAAATGTCCAAACTCAGAGATACAGTCATTGGATGAGTGGATAAATGGAGTCATATCAATTGTAAATTATTTAGAACTTAATGGAATTCATCTGCCAAATTTTGTAGAATAATTTTTGACCTGCTGCAAACAGTGTGCTTGTGCCATATCAGAGCATTTCAAGCTGGCTAAAACGACGAAATAAACCACCGAACCATCAACGTTTCCGATATTTGTTTCTTTTTCGTGCACGATCTCAATATCTCAATATAAGAACACCACAACACTTTGATTTTTAGCAATTGCAGTAAATTCAAGTGAACCGAAATACACATTTATGTGTGAATATACAATACTCTTGTTTTCAAATCAGTATTTTTTTTCTCTCTGTGTTGATTCAAATGGATTTATATGCTATTTTACATAATTTCCCTTTATTTTGAAAATATTTCAACGTTGAGTTTTCTTGTCATGGAATTCGCTCCAACTTGAAATAAACGAAGAGATGATGATAACATTTTTTTTTGTCGGTTACAAAGCACCTCTTGGAACAAATTGTTTGCATGCGCAACAACACAAAAATTTTAATGTTTTCTTTCTTCTACCGTATTTTTAGTGAATATAATTTAAATTGTCATAAGTAATACTGAGAGAATAAAGCATAAAAATCACCACAACTGGAAAATTTTCGTGGAATTTCTGAGCTAAATCGTCACAATTTCTCTTTTTTTTCAGGATAGAAGGCTAGAAGAGACAAATAACTTTATTCCGTCTTCTTGTAATGGTGATTTCGTCGCAAAAATTGGCGAGAGAAAATTAATTCATTTTGTTGCCCCGCCAATATTGTGTGAAATCACTTTCAGCACACAAAATGCCCGTATAATTTGTTATCCATTATTCAAATGAAATGTTTATCGCATAATTCGTCGATAGAATTTTCAATTCACGCCGCAAAGAGCCGCTTAGAAATGGATATTTATTAATAAATTATGATTCTCACACGGTCAATTTTGTTTTTGGTCAAGGCTTAAAAACCAAAAATCGATGGTGCACACCATCGAAAGAAAATGATATTTTTGTCATCTCATAAATATTATTCGGCTTCTTGCGTTTGCCATTCGAATGTTCGTCTTGCCTTTTTTTCGGTATTATTCGTCCAACATTTCTGTGCACACAATGCATATTAAAATACAATTTATTTTTGGATGGTTGCGGATGACTTGAAGAGAGAATGTGAACTCTTAAGAATTTTCACATATGTCACTGTTCTGGTGACTCCGCTGCTGGGCGATAAATGTGTGGTGTGTGTTTACAAGAGAGTCAAATGTGTGTAAGCGTGCGTGCGTGCTTGCGCGCGTTCCTTTGATGCCATATAATTCATTCTGTTTGCTTTATGACACATTTGTGTGTACGAATGTGATGCACTATAAAAAGATTGCTCATTTAGAAAAGAGAGAGAGAGAGAGAGAGAGAGAGAGAGAGAGAGAGAGAGAGAGAAGGGACCGAGAGAGAGAAAGAGTATGGCAAACAAAACACTTTTTGTTGATATGTTTGGAGGCGTGTCAGAAACATAACAAATTGCTGTTCGCTTACATATGTCCGCGTTTGAGCAATTTGCTTCTGTTAATATTGGTTTCAAGATTGCATTGTGAGCATACCCGTTATTATTATTATTATTTAGCGACGACTTTAGCCACTCTCTCTCTCTCTCTCTCTGCCTGCCTGTTCGCAAAGGGGAGAGAGAAACTGAGTCCAAATTTCCAAGTAATCGAATAAACAATAATTACAAGGGAATTGATACCTACTAAAATTATATGCAGTACACACTGCTCATAAGCCCGGGTGATTTGCTTGGTTTTTCGATTATTTACTTGTAATTTATGCCATTAAGAGAATCCCACAATCCCACTGGCCGAATAATAAGTTGACTGTGTACAATTTGCGACAATCATTTGCAGTGTCTAACCGAAATCCGTTCCTCTCTATTGAATCTATTGAATGTTGAGCAGCAGAACAATAGACAGAAAAAAAATCATAAATAAATAATACCCCAATTTACATTGGTAATTCTCATTCTCATTTACGCATCCAATTGACGTTTGTTCATTTAACGGGATGTTAAGGGATGCCAGTGTTACAATGAATATCTGCCTTTTTTCACTTATTCTCCCTCTCCCTCTCTCTCTCTCTCTCTCTCTCTCTCTCTCTCTCTCTCTCTCTCTC
>NW_022601467.1:10122419-10202041 GCF_009176505.1 Sitodiplosis mosellana | reverse complement strand
TCTCTCTCTCTCTCTCTCTCTCTCTCTCTCTCTCTCTCTCTCTCTCTTCTTTTGTGCCATTCATTTCATAATAATTTACAGTATTCAAGTTTATATTTTTTATGCGAAAGAGGCGTTTTTGGAAAATTTCATACGGACTCATGAACGGAGCAGCAACACAATGACATTCTAAATGGTAGAAAACGATTTGGCTTTACCGACAACGACCAGGAGAGGTACATATGAAAAGGACTGTGTATTTGGAGAGAGAGAGAAAAATTGAAAAGGAACAAAACAAAACAATATTAATAACTTTATGACAAATTCTCTTGGTGCGATTAAATGAACGACGACGAGGACGACGACGACGACGAATAATAATTGTTTGCAACTTGGGGTGAAAAACAGAGGCGTGAGACACCTGGATATACGACACTGTCAATCTCTTCTAATCGAATGTAAAATGTACATTGTGTGTATTTTGCGTGATCGAAGCGACAATCGACTTTCTTCGCACCCGAAACGTGTAAAACCGTTTTACGTTTGTGAATGGGCAAACGTGTTCATTGAGCAAAAACAGTCAAACAATTGATGAGCGATTTGGTTTTTCCGATGTGCTGCTCTTTGTATGTTATGTGGATCATAAGTGGCTGTTCAATGCATACAGAAGGACCAAATATAAATCGCCATTTCATGCCATCGAAAACCGTGAAATTGATTTGCAATTCGATGCGGCACTTTTTTTTTCTCAAGCGACACACAATTTACTAACTACTTCAAGAAATTCGTTCCCTTTTACGCTACAAAACAAACATTTATTCCCGGCTCCAAAGTTTATTGTGTGACATTCGAAAATCGTTTCGAAAATAATCACTGAAAATCTGGAATTGGTATGGAAGTGATCAGAACGAATCGCGGTTGACACGGGAAGCAAATGTCTGTTCTTGATTTGACTGAACCTCAGAACCTGCCGCTATCGCACACCAATTTTTAATTTTTCGAAGGAAAAACCATCAAAATTAAACAGAACATTTCCATGTAATTAAAATTCATGGAAGCGTTCTGGGCACAAGAAACCGAAATCGAAACAAAAAAAAAACGTAAAATCGGCATTTCATTTATGTTCAAAGTATTTCAGATTGATTGGTCAATACGATATCGACGATGCGCTAGAAAATGAATTCTGTCCACGCATTACATGTTAAAATTGCAATTATTTTTAATTGAGCGTTTATACGATCGGCTAGTGTTTGACCGAAGGAATACATGCCGCCACAAGAAACAACAATTACAGCCAAACAATAATACAATTAAGTAACCCACTCCTGTATTGAGCTGTTATTGTTGTTAATCCATTGTGGAATGCCAAAATTGTTCGATCATATTTAAACAAAGACGATCACTTCACTTTCATGCTTAATTTGGCCTTTTTCGAATGCGTAATTCTGTGCCAACGAATTCTAATCAGCCTTTTTCATTTAGTTCAAAACATTTGTAGTTTTGGTATCGGATCAAAATTGTGCGTTATTGTTTTGTCTTGTCTATCGTCTTGGTGCCATATGCAACATAATTGATAATTAAATCACGAATTGTCATATTATTGACGTTACCGTCTGCCGATCAATCATCATAAATATTTATAATATTCTTCAGATTGGTTGTGCTCTTTTTCGCTCTCTCTCTCTCTCCCTCTCTCTCTCTCTCTCTCTCTCTCTCTCTCTCACGCTTCATCTGATTGTAGTTGGATCGTACGCCCAACGGTTATGCCATTTGCGAGTGTGTTTTTAATGTTGTCGACACGTAGCCTGGGCCTAGAAGCTCACTTCAACACACAAAAGACGCCGAACACTCAACACACAGATAATGTTTTTTAATATACTTGACACAAACTGAAGAATTTTGACTGATTGATCGACAACAAAAAAAAACAATCACAATTTGTTGTGACATATGTTGATCGAAATGATGTTGTACCGAAGGTGACAAACGCCATTGTCGATTTCCATGAATCTATGAAAATCATCACGTTTTTTTCGCAATATCCCGTCGGCCGAATCAATCACACTCACTCATACGCTGATATTTGTTTGATAAACCAATTCGTTGAATCGAAACTGCAGTGTTTAAGCCAATTTTTGCATTGTTAATTGAATGCAAATGTTGCACTGTATCAGCGGTCGATTTCATGAATAAATCGGTGCTTGGTGCTATCGCAGAAGCGTGCAACAGCAAAAAACACACAATATTTTGCATTTTAACGAGCCAACAAATTTCATCTTGATTTGTTATACGGTTTTATTGCAGCAAAAAAAGAAAAAGAAAATAAACTGAGCGATTATTGTTGTGAAAATTTCTCAGTGATTGTGATGAGTAATTGATTTTATGTGCTTCCGACACGTGAACCGAAACATTTATGTGAGAGAATAAATCGAATTAGTGAAGAGAGGAAGAAAAAAAAATAAGCAGTGGAACAACAACAGCAACAACATCATCCAAAAACCAAACTCACTGGCTGGTAATAAAAAACCGCCTTCCAGAGATGCCGCAACAATAACCAAGGGTCGGTCGTAATTCACCAATCGATTTGCAACGTTGGTCGCTCGCTGCTCTCGCTCCAATATATAGAAATGTGTGTGTGTGTTTTTTGTCAACATCATCATGAAAAGCAATCCGAAAACATGCTGAGAACTTATAAATTCCATTAAGTGTGTATGGTTCGGTGGCGCTAGAAAAAAAAACGAGATTGGTTACACCCACTAGGACACAAAATAAAATTGCTTCATTCGAGCTGCATAGATTAAATTATTGCTTGAATTTATGGGTGACGTCGAAAATAAAAACAAAATAATAGTTTTCGTTGCATTTCGATCGAAATAGGCGACATCGTCACTGAACAAGCGAGCGAGCTAGCGAATAAACGAGCGCATCAGGAGAGTTGATAACGTTTTACGTGATTTGCGACATGACTCTTGATATCTTTTGCTACGTTGTTTGGGGGCATATAAGCAATGGGTCTTCGTTTTTCTCTTCTATGAAATCGCCAATTCGTCCTACAATTGACACAAGCTTGCACTTCTTCATATTTTCTCAGCTGTTCCCACCGAATCTCAAACAGATAATGTTCCTTGGCTTGATACATACTCGGCAGAAAGGCCAAAAAATGAAATCGTCATCGCAAACAATGTTTGTTGCAAATACTGAACCGTCACCGCAACATGATACAATTAAAAAAAAGCACATGTTTGTATTTTGCTTGCGACGTCCAATAAAAAAATAGAACCGATAGAAGACACACACATAGCACATAGCCATAAATGAATCAATCGAGTCAGCAGAAATTTTGTAACGAAAAGCGTTAGAATTGCAGCAGCATTTAGATTGAGAGAGTGAGAACGGTCTTTCTTTTTGATGCGAAAAAGGCGTGTCGCAATTCATGATGATTGACCCAAAAAATTTCCAACGGTTCAACGGACGTAAAACCAATTTATTGCCAGCAATGTCAAAGACATTGACGCTTGATTTTGTACTTGAACCGATACATACGTCGTATACATACACTCTATATATTTCCTTATCGAATGCTCAATTCAGTTGGATGTTTTTCTTCCTTCCAATTCTTGCCTGAGCATCGCCACGTCCGAAACGAATTAATCGCAATTATCGTTGCGGTTGCTTTGAACACTTTGAATTTCCACGTACGACACATCGGATAAATGAGAAACATTTATTATAAAAATGATTGAGTTGTACTTATGTGCAGTGCTGTGTGGTTTGGGGCCAGGCTTTGTTATGCGCTAAATCCATCGCGCTGAATAAATTCATGCGATAGATTTATGCGATAAATGTGATGCGCTCGCTTTGCGGCGAACGAGTTCTGTTGCTCTTCACTACCGCTTAGCGATGCGTTCACTGCAAAGCATGAACGTTCATGCGTGAACAAGTGAAGAGCAACAGACTTCGTTCATCGCAAAGCGATCGCATCACATTTATCGCATAAATCTATCGCATGAATTTATTCAGCGTGATGGATTTAGCGCATAACAAAGCCTGTTTGGGGCTTTTATTTAAGTGCCAGACGATGTGTCCCTGTCCATTTCGATCGAAATAGAGACACACTTGACGGGCTCACTTCAATGCCTGCCTTCACTAATTGCATGCATAAACAGTTTTCTCCGTTTTGGCGTTAGTGCACTACGAAAATAACGAAAATTTTGACTAAATCGGACATTAATTCTTATGCAGATTTTGCGCTTATGCACTTACCCATTGACACTCTTTTGATATTGTCAATTTGAAAAACTCCCTCTCTCTCTCTCTCTCGATCATAAAGTCACAATTCATTAGAATACGAATGGAGCGTTTGTTTGATAATTTATTAAGTTTCCATCGTGTGATCTCACTGGCTCGCTCGCTCGCTGTTTACTGAATCTAATTTAATCATTTGACATGACACATTCATAACGTCTGTCAACGGCGAAGAGTGAGAATGCCATTCCGTAAAAGTCATCCATTGCGAAAACAATAAGAATCAATTCATCGCTTCTACATTCATCGTTGGCCCGAACCATTCTCTCAGCGGTTATTGTTGTTGTTTATTTTTTCCTACGCTCATTCATGATCATCATTTTTACGATTGTGTGATTCGTACGTTCCAGCATCGCATGAAATATTCAATGCTACCGAAATATATGGGCAAATATGAATATTGTTATGTTGCGGAAAAATTATGACACACACACATAAATACGCCAAATGTACATGATGAAATGTAAAACGAAGCTAAAGACGTTTTTCAGGCCAAACAAGATACGATTTACACACCCCTATTTATGGTTGATGCGTGAATTCTGACTTTCTTTTGTTGCGAATGTACGTTCGCATTTAGGCATTATGTAAAATATAATTCGTTTCGCCTTTCAAAATAACACGACAATCGAATTAGAGCGCATTTTGTTAAATGTAATTGATTCTAAACGACTTCAATCAAAATTACCCTCTGAATAATTAATGAAGTAGCGAATAGACGGTCTCCGACTTTTGGCTTATAGTAGCCGCTATTCGGTGGTGGTTCGCCTGTCGGCAAACGATGATGATGATAACGACGACGTACGACGTCGACGCCAACACCATACATAACAGTAACAAAATAACTGCTGCTGCCGTCAACCAACCAACCGACAACATCATCACCATAAATTGCATTGTTGTTCCAAAAGGACACAAAGAAGAAGAAGAAGAAGAAGAAGAAGAAGAAGGAGGAGGAGGAGGAGGAGGAGGAGGAGGAATAAACAACCCACGAAGAGAGCACATTAGAGCATCGAATATTGAGGCTCACAACCAGAATGCCTATAAAAAAATTTGTTTGGAAAATATTTAACTCAGCCTTATTGTATGATAAATGGCTGTGGATATTCATTGCTTCGAACACGCATTTCATGGTTCACTTTATTTGCCGCAAATCGCACATTTTAATCGTTTTCAATTTCTCTTTCTCTCTCTTTCTTGTGACTTCTTCGTCTTCTTTTTCTTTTCATTCGTAACAAACGTGGATGCATTCAACGTTTTTTGTTATGCATTAAGTGACAAATCACCCTTCTCTTCATCATAATTCTGCCTTGTGTCACTCAAAATATCAATTATGAGTGATCTGTGTTTCATTTTGTGTGTGTATGTGTGTGTGTGTTAAAAATTGCTTTTGAAATATTTTCGCCATTAGAGAAGCGAATAAAAGATTTTAAACGACATATCCTTACACGCGTTTTTTTTAGTAGCTTTCAAAAGTGTAAGAGAGCCGTTTGTGATCTCATACAAACCTTTGGAAGGAATCTGTCACATCCGAATAGATTTTTCAGATTATAGCATTACCACTCGGCTTTGGCGTCCCTTCATCGCATTCATTCACTGTATTGTTGTACAACGATTTCATTGTTGCTCATTTAAAGGGGGAGAGATAAATCAGTGCAGTCTGTTATTGTTCCATAAAGTCAGTTAAGGGTTTAAAATCACGTTACAATAATTGAATTGAAATGCACATCCTTTTTGATTCCACATAATTATTTTACATGTTTTATTCATCAATCGTCTCTATAAATATGCAACTTGATATTATTTATATATATATATATACATATACAATTCGTGTAAATGTTTCTTATACTGAAAAAGTTCCATCATTTCAATAATATTCTCTCTTTCGATTTATAAAAACAATATCTTTTCTTTCTCTCTTCTCGATAACAATTATTATTGCAGATAATTTTCTAATAAATGTTTTATTTAAATAATTTACTTTTTGCATCTATTTTTCTCGGTATTCGTTTCTGTCTGTGCATGTGTGTATATTCCGTACAAGGATCTAGCTGCGATACATCGCCTCTTCTCATTGTAATATCTTTTATTTTTTCATCTCGTTTCGATTGTCGGAAATTCACTGTACAGTGTACACTATTGCTAATTCCAGTTATTTGTTGTTGTTGTTGTTTGATTGTTTGTCGGATGGGGGGGAAGGGAAAGTAGATTATTAACAACATGACAAATTGACCGCAGTCACTTTGTTAAATGGTAGAGATTTGTAGGAATAACTTAGCTTCCGAAGGGACTCTCTTTTCTCTCCAATTGAGAAGTCATGTTTTTATTTATTCTTGGGATTAAATACGATCGGTTTATTGTTATTTTCATGCAAACTGCAAGACACATGACATTTTCTCTGATAAAAATTTACCGGAATGGAATATAATATATGCTCATAGAGGTCTAATCGATAACAACTAATACAAATATAAGCTTCATAATAACATTGCAAATACAATAAAATAATTGAATTCATTTTCAATAGTGTAAACCAATAATTTGCTGTTTGTTTGTTTTTTTTTTCTTGTTCATTTTCCACAATTCTTTTGTTGTTCTTGTTCTTGTTGTTATATTTATATATCACTTTTGACTCTTTTTTTTTTCATTTTTAATTTTATATAATATTTTCTGTTCACTTCCTATAAATAACATTTCGTGTGGATAATATATTATATATTTTGTTTGTTGTTTTTTCAAAAAATAATAATGAAAACCCCGACAACGGATGAAACCGTGTGCACGCACTGTGTGTGAGGGCGAAATTGATGTTGTCTCATTTTTTTTTATTTTTCTGTTATTAATTTCTGTCTGAGCCAATCATATCTACTATTAAAATAGATTTCTCTCTCTCTCTCTCGCTGAATTTTTTATAAAAGACGAAAATGCACGACCTTGAAGGCTATATATATAAAAATTGGTAGATATTGTAAAGTTGTCTACATCAAGAGTGGGAAGGAGGAGGGTGAAAGAATCTTCGAAATGGGACGCTTTCAATGGCAGCGACAGCCACTCGACAAATGCTGAATTTGATTTATTTATTTTGATTCATTTTTTTTTACTTTTTGCTCATCGTGTCTGTGTGTGTGTGTCCAAACAAAATTTCTATCTACTTTCTGAGTGGATCTAGACTTTCGAGTGTAAAATCATCTATGAGCCCCAATTTGTTGCTGGTAGTCTAGTTATGAATAGAAAATATACAGATATACAATAATATAATGTGTGTATGTGGAAATGTATTTTATTGTTGGTGGCCAAAAACTCAAATATATGCCCATTTGCCTATGAATTGCAAACACTATATATATACATATATATAGTTTATAAGAAGTGACAGAAGAAAGATCGATAGACATCTTAGCTACATGCAGCCAGTCAAATCTATTTATAAGTATAAATTTAATTCAACTACATTTATGGCTTGGTTCTTTTGTTTATTTGATTTTATTCCATTACAATTACTTAAAGGGGATTTAGTGGTCATTGGGTCATGCTACATTATTATGTGAAAAGGTGATAAGTAAGAAGAGGATCGTGCTCGGTGAAAGTTAACAAGGAAATAAATGGTAGGTGCAACCATAACCAATTATTACCAATGCTACATATACATTCTTCGACCATCACCGTACTAAAATCTACTTTTCATTAAACAGCAGAGGAAAAATAATACGAATTAGAATTAGAATTACGAAACTAACATTTAAACAGAAAAGAGAGTGTGTTACGAAAAATGTATTGCATTTTAAATTGCATTAAACGCGTATGGTTTGGTCTATGTTGTTCGCCGCATGCGATGCATTTTTGATTGTGTCTGGTTATCGCATCGCGATCACATTATGTGCGAACAGCATCGAAACCGGAGATTTTATTGAAAAATTCATTGTTTTTTTGGCGTGGCGCTTTGAATTCGCTGAATAACTCATTGGCAACATCTTTGAATAAATCGACCGGAATTTCCTTCTTCATGACATCCATTTTTGCGTCCGATTGCTCTTGATTTATATTTGCCGATGCAAAGATACCTGACATATTCCCACTACTGTTGAATTCCATCTGCAATTTATTCAAATCCAATGCATTCAGTTCATTCCACGTAGTCTTTTCGTTGGCCGAAAATGGATTCTTTTTGGCACCAAACTCTTGATTCAACTCGCCGCTACCATTTGTCATATCACTCTTGTTCGATGCGGCCACTGCACGGCCATAGCTACTGAATATTGCATTGAGATTTTCATTGTTTGTCGACAAAAATTCAAACTCTTTCTTCGGCGAAACGGTAAACGATGTTGATTTCATTGGACTTGGCTCACTAAATACTGATACCGAATCATTGAATGGATTTGAACGAGTCGATGATTTGCTCGATTGGTGTAATACATTCTCAAAACTCGAATCGTCATGCAATGTAAATGCATTTGCCGTCGAATTGAATACACTACCTAATGTTGTCGGCAACGAATTGTCTGACACCGCCTCCTCATTTCGAACCTAAATACGATGATGTGAAGTGGTGCATTTTGTGCAAAATTTCAATTGTTTTTTCTCAATTCATAAATATAAAATTGTGTATGTGTGTGTGTGTTTATTTAATTTTTGGTTGGTGTAAAATCATTCCGGTTAGTATTGAAGTGATGAAATTGTGTTAGTTAACTAAAGCCAGTATAAATAAATATGAAAACAAAGAAGTATTTCCAATTCAAATCAAAATTGCTCTACTGAATCTCATGCAATGCATTTAATGATGAGAAATGTGCTATATGTTATACTTACATCAAAGGGGCTCGAATGTGCATCGAATGGCGTTGAACCGAATAGATCTTGGTTGCTTGTCACATTTCCATTGCGCCGTGGAATTGATGCCTTTGGCGGTGGAGCCACTACAATAACAAAACAATATCAATTTCCGTCTTTTTTCCTTCAATTTTTCCTACAGAAAACTATGATTCAAGAAGAAGAAGAAAAATTACTAACACAATGGTGTTGTTTTGGCGGCTCCATTGTTGAGATTGCCATTTATTGAGCCACCGTTCATCATTGAATTGGAATTCATTGTGAACAATTGTTGGCCCATCGTTGTTTTTGGTGGTTCAAATCCAAAAAATGATTCCGATGAGTTCTTCTCCGGTGAGAACATATCATTTTCATCGGCACGTGGATCAAAATCACTATCCGAATCGGAATTCAATAAAAGACCCTCGAGTTTCGTACCAACTGATGGCTTCAATGCGTCCAGCGTCGAACTAATTTGACTCTGCAGATTTCTCGGCGGAACAATTGGTGCAAAGTGCTTGTCAGATGTCTCTATCAACAGCTGATCATCATTATTTGGCGATGACACATCAATTCCTGGTTTGAGTAAGACATAAAAGTTAAATCTCTCTCTCTCTCTCTCTCTCTGCTTAATGGCAAAATCGATTACAACCAACCTAAATCTGGAGTGTTGCTTCCGTTGATGTTTGCAACATGGTTGCCGATTCCGTTCTCTTGTTGCGGCAAATCCAATATATCACGAACGCCGTAGCGCATCAACAAGCGATCGAGTTCACCCTTCGATACGACATCAGCCAAATCTTTTAATCGTTGACAATATGCTTCGACCTTTTGCTCCAAGTATTTATTCTGCGATTGTAATTTTGCCACCTCTGTCGTTTTTCCACTTTCGTTAACATAGCGCCTACAATATTTGAATCTTGCTAAAACTTATTTGGCGCAAAAATATGCAGAAAACACATTTACCTGTAGGCCAATTCAAAGGCTTGACCAATGGTTAATGTAATATCCGAAGCCAATTTGCTTGAGATAAATACAAAACACTCGTGCGTTTCCTCCGCGGGACGATCAGATGAATCATTTCCATTGGTTGGTGCACTATTTTTAGCTATGAAACTAGTTTGGAAATTGAAACAAGAGCCGTTATTTGATTTTTGATTTAATTTTCGATCGTTCTCTGTTGTTGCTGTAACTTACCTAAAGAATTTCTTGACACCCTTTTCATCAGCACAATATGAAATGTTATGCAATGGGAACTGATGCAATATATTCGTTCCTCGCGGCTCCTGAATAAAAATACAAAGTGTTAATTTTATGCCTATTTTTTATCACGAGCTCTTTACGACCATATTTTATTTGCGACAAACGCTTCAGTAGTCGTATTGTTTCTATTTACATTCGTCTAATTGTTCGTCGCAGTGACAAAGTCAAACACTCACTTGAATGGCTACTCCATCAACGCTAATGGTTATCTCGACCTTTTTCGTTTTAATATTCGAACCGGATTCCGCTTTTTTCATTTGCTGTGAAAATTGCAATCGACGAATTGCATCCTTGACGGTTTCAATGCCTTTCGCTTGATCAACAGGAGTGCAGCCCAAAAACTATAAAACAAAACAAATCAAATCGATTCGATTTTTTTTTCATGATTTTCTTCATTTTAAATCAAAACAAAATTATCATATTACTATCGCATGTGAAGCGATAAAATGCATACGCTTTGCGATATTCACTTCGCTTCATTTGAATCAACTGATAAATGCACGAAATGGGAAAAATCTCGAAATAAAAAGTGGTTTCCATGTTCTCGTCTCCATTTATGCCAATGGCAGCATTATCAAGAACATTCCCAAATTATTTATTCCATTATTTTTGTAACGGCAAAATCCGTTTCCGCAATAAACCGCATGAGAAATTTCACCAAATGACAAGTGAAATTCCCGACAAAACAGGGGCTGATATAAGTCAGTGGATATACGAAAAATGGATACAACTAGTTTGAACCAAATATAAAAAAATTGCATCTTTGGAGTAAATGGACACAATCAATAAATTGTCGCAGAATGCATCATGGAATGAGTTATTTCCATTTGAACTTGTTCACGGCAGCTCATTACCAAGTGT
Organism: Sitodiplosis mosellana; assembly: GCF_009176505.1. Classification (NCBI taxonomy): domain Eukaryota; kingdom Metazoa; phylum Arthropoda; class Insecta; order Diptera; family Cecidomyiidae; genus Sitodiplosis; species Sitodiplosis mosellana. The sequence continues at coordinate 10,190,821 of NW_022601467.1, read as the reverse complement.
CAATAGTGCGATGGTTTATTTATATGACGTACATCTGACAATACTTATTATCTGTCAATTTTGAGTGTGTTGTTTCTCCGGTTGTTTCAAGTTTTTTGCTTTGTAAAAAAAAACATACAAATTCAATAAATGTATCCAATGTCGGTCCATAACAAAAAAAATCCCGTTTAAATTTTTCCAAAACTCAATCAAACAAATTCTAGCATGAGACGATAGCTCTGATCCGCCCCTTAAAATTCAATAAAGAGTCAACTGAGACAATGATAGTTAGTTCTGTCATTTGCCATTATCTTTGCGAAACAGTACGGAAAGTGTGGTTTCCGATCGTTGCTCGTAGTGAATGTTGATTCATTTGCTATATCTTATCACATACGTATATATGGTGTGTGTGTGCAGCGCAATTACACCATACGAATAAAAATCAACTTGGCTTTGTAATCAAAATAACAAAAATATTTTTTCGGTTTTTCTTTTTGTTTATGTTTTATTGAATACGATCGACGTTCATTAGAATATACGTTGTTCGTTATCAGTTTTGTTTTCTTAATGTGGCTTGTGACGAATTCTGTGCACAGGAAAACCAAAAGACACACAACTTTTTTTCACGTCTTCTCGTGCGTTTCGTCTCTCTTTTCCTCATTCTCTCTCTTCAGTTTCAATTGCTGATAAAATACATTGAATCTGTGTATAAAAGGCCTTGGTTGTATACGAAACGATGATAGAAATTACGACAAAGTGGTCACGAAACATTGTTCGATTATTTGCATTTTTTTAGACGATCGCAATCGTCTCTCTCATTTTACGATTTACGGCGAGAGGAAAAATATTCGATTTGAAATCTGTGTAAAATATTTCATAAGTATACGGCAACAGCAGCAGAAGTAACGTCGACGATTGCAAAGTGACGGAGAGTGGATAAATCTAAAATAACGTTAAGAAATTTCGCAGTGAAAAAGAAAGTGTGAAATTAAATTTGTCAAAAACAAAGCCAAAAACGTAAACGAATAAAAACCATAAGTAAAATGGCGTGTCACAAAGCAGACAAATCGTGTGAAGTTAACGTTCCGGTGCCAGAATGCTTTTCGACACCAATGTTTGTCAAAGAGAAACGATTGCTCGGCGCTGGACCATCAAATCCACCGTCTGATGTGCTAAAAGCATTGTCATTACCCATGATGGGTCATTTGCATCCAGAAACATTGAAGGTTGGTAAACATTTGGTATTATGGCGAATTTCGAATTGAATGCAATAAATGGGAAAAAATTTCATTTGATTTGAATTAAATCCACACACAGATTATGGATGACATTAAAGAGGGGCTGAAGTATGTATTCCAGACAAAAAATCCCTTGACACTTTGCATCAGGTAAATTCATTGAGTTTGTATTTTCTTTGTGAGCTTGTTAATTGAAATTCGTAATTCGGCGATTGCCTTTAGTGCAAGTGGTCATGGTGGCATGGAAGCAGCTCTATGCAATTTAATTGAAGAAGGTGACGTTGTGTTGTGCGGTGTGACTGGTCTATGGGGACGACGGGCTGGTGATATGGCATCCAGATATGGTGGTGATGTGAGATACGTCGAAACGGGCAACGATGAAATTCTTACAATGGACACGCTCAATGCATATTTCGAAGTTCATAAACCGAAGATATTCTTTGTCACACAAGGCGACTCATCCACGGGTACACTGCAACCGATTGAAGGACTCGGTGATTTATGCCAAAAGTATGAAATTGCATGTCATTTGGTTATTATCAAAAAACAATCACACGTTTTGTTTCTGTTGTTGTTTGTTTTAGATACGACTGTTTGTTGGTCGTCGATACCGTTGCATCGTTGGGCGGAACACCGTTTTTCATGGACAAATGGAAGGTTGATGTCGTTTATACGGGTTCACAAAAAGTGCTTGGTGCACCGCCCGGCCTAGCTCCGATCTCATTCAATTCACGTGCAATCGCCAAAGTTATGAATCGTCACAAAAAAGTGGCCGTTTATTACTGGGACATAATGCTACTGTCGGAATATTGGAATTGCTTCGGAAAACCAAGAATGTACATAAATTGTCATACTCATATTTGCATTTTACTAAGAGTTTTGCTAATTATTCGTTCGTTTTGTTTTTAACCAACACCAGCTATCATCACACCATCTCGGCCACACTATTGTATGGTTTGCGTGAGGCTTTGGCGATTGTGTGCAAAGAGGGACTACAACAAACGATTGCTCGCCATAAAAATGCATCAGACGATTTGAAACTTGGCATAAGCGAATTGGGATTGGAATTGTATGTAAAAAATCCAACATACCGTTTGCCAACAATCACATCGATAAAATTACCGAAAGAAGTCGATTGGAAGCGTATTGTCGAAATCGGTGCAAATGAGTACGTATAAATCGTTGTCGTTAATTAAGTGGCTTTGACTTTGCCGTTTAATTTATTGACACGAAACCAAATTTTGCCAATTCGAATTTGTTTTTTTTTTTTCTTTAGTGCGGTTGAGATTGCCGGAGGTTTGGGACCGACAGCCGGCCAAATCATTCGTATTGGTCTGATGGGAGAAAATGCAAGGTCGGAATATGTTGCAACCGCATTAAACGTTCTGAGAGAGGCCTTGAGAAATATCCGCGCACTTTCAAATCTTTAAAGAAGCAATTAATTATAACAAATTGATTTGCCAAACCCGAAAATAAGCAACGGCAACCACAACAACAACAACAACAAATAAGAAAGACAAACACACTCCATATAGACACGTTATTGTATTGACATTTTGGCTAACATGAGCTATGTTAATAATTGGAAATAAATATATTTTTTTATTCTCGTAGAAGACGCTAATGTAATGTAAACTTACTTTGACTAGATAGGCAACGTGTCCGTTCATCAATGACTCGGGCGTATGTAGCCACGTCTTTTTTCCATTCTTTCCAGTTGAGCCATTCTCACTGCCATTTTGGTTTGCGTTACCGTTTTGCTTATTCCAAAACATTAGCGTTGACATCGCTTGCGATGGTTTGGTTTTTTTCGTTTCAGTCGCCAGTTTGATGTTTAAAATGTATATGCAATCTCCAGGGAAATGTTAAAATGAACGTCCTATTGGGAAAGAAAGAAAGAAAAAAAATGACACAAAAAAATCAAAAAAGATACAATTAACTACCATGAAATGACGGAATTAAAATTGGTGCACAGAGGAACGAACTCGTTCAAACAATAGCGCACTTATGGAATTATGACCTGATGGTTTTGTTAAAACAAATATGGTAAGCAGACAGATTTCACTTCTGTGTGTTTTGTTTTGCGCGCAATTTATGAACGATCTGGGTGAAAAATTTTCACCGGCCAAAAATAGGCTGAGACAGAAGCAAATGCAGCCAATTTTAATTCATCCGTTTCACGAGAGATGATCAGAAAACTTGACAATTCAGCTTTGGGCGTAATTGAAGCACACATATTGATCAGAAATCAAATTCGTTTTTCTCTCTCTCTCTCTCTCTCTCTCTCTCTCTCTCTCTCTCTCTCTTTAAATTCCTAAGCATTTCATTTGCATTGTTTCTTCTGGTGTGAGAAGAGAAGCAAAAAAACAATTGAACCAATCTGAAAATCACATCCATTGAATTCTCATCTTTACATCTTCAACATCAGCAGCGGCGCCGAAAAGGGAGAGACATGATTAATTAACTGTCACTTAATCAACCGCATCGGTGGTCAGAGCGACGTGAAAATATTACGGCATTCATGAAATATTTGTTAGAAAATTGTGCAAAGTTTTCAAGTGCTTTGTCTATTAATTTCCTATTGAATATAATCGCCTCATTTGCTTGATATCTGTCGCTCTTTCTCCGTCTCCATCGCTTAACTCTCGCTCGTGAATCGCGACGTCGTCGCGATCGTCGTCGTCAATCGTACGGCGAAGTTCAAGCGGATTTTTCCTTTTCTGCACAAAGCACGAAATAAAACTCTAACCTTTATTATTATAACATGTCGTTGTGAGATTTGCGCGCGCGATCGCATTCATTTGTCGAGAGTAGATTTGATTATTGCTTACTGCGCACCACTGAGAAATCAGACATAAAGCCACAGACGATGCAAAGGAAATGAATGGAATGAAGAAGAAGAAGAAGAAGAAAAGAGTACACATAAAATTAGGTATGAACGTTCGACGGATGAAAATGGGCTTTCTGTTGCGCAGTTTGTATCATTTGATTATTCGAAGCGATGTGTGTGTATGTGTGTGTGTCTATTCATATTAGATTGCATGTGCGCGGCGTGCGCCTATAAGTTATGCACAGTGCGACTCAATGGAATTTATAATTAATTCCGCATTAAATTTAAACTTTCATTTTCTCAATATGTGTATCTGGTGATGTGGTTGGTGTGCACATTTATACGTTTACATATAGATATGTATTTATTTATTTTTTCCTTCATTTTCGTATCTATAATTAGGAGCACAATTAAAATAAAAGAAAAACGTGATTCGAAATCGCGTTCGCAACAACCAATTGGTAAACAATTTCACTTTGCTACAGCTGACAGTAGCGGCTGGTGTGTGTAGTGCGTGCGCGTCACACAAATAAAGCAAAGACACGAAATGTGCGCAACAACAACAATAACAACACCAGCAACATAGAGAAAAAAAGACACAATAATATGAATATGAATAAATAAATCAAGGAAAAGATATTTGTTTGGCCGATGTGGACAACATTTTTCGCTTGCGAGATAGAGCGTGTGAGCAACATTGAAACGATACAGCAACTTGAATGAATCATTTGGTGCGAATTTCACGGCTGTACAATGTACACTTTTGTGTACGCAAACAAACCGTTACTAAATGACGTCGTCGTCGTCGTCGTTGTCGGCCGAACAGTAAAACATTTGAATGAATCAAATAAAAACAAAGAAAAATATGTTATGATGAAGAAACGGCGCGCGAGAGAAGAGAAAAACATCAACCGCACTCTGAAATACAATTGAATATTACCTCAAATATGACGATTACAATTACTTTGCTTTCATGTTCAGTTTTATTTTTTCACTTCTCCCTTATATTCACACTTTCATTTGTGAGCCGCGCATTTTGCATGTTCTTTTTTTTTCTTACTCTGCTGTCTTTCTTGCATCTATCGTCGATCATATCGTTTCATTTGAATAGTAAGTATGATTTGCGTCGTAATTTCGATTCCGTCGAATGCATCTCTCGGTAAACATAGCCAGAGCGGTTAAACGATCTTATGTCCACACACAGTTTTCATTTCAGTATTCATGGAATAAACATACATGAATGCGGCTCCATGTTTATATGCATCGGTAACAAAATATTGCAATGAATGACGGCTGATTGTTTTATCTCATGCCACGGAAGTTCTATCTGCGCAAACCTTTTTTTTGCGCTCGTGAGGCAATATCTTCACTGTGTGTGTCTATTTTTTGTGTTGTTGTTGCTGTGCCATGGCGAAAAAAATATATACGAAAACGTTTAAGTCTTTTTTTTCGGTTTTCCGTTCAATTTGCCATGATTCAATTGGATTTGCTCTTGAATCATGCACAAAATATTTGTTCGATTCGACGAATAGCCGGAGCAAGTAAAAAACTTTCTAACCGCTAGTTCAAATAGCCATAATGTATGTCAATGAAGACATCGGAATATGAACGTGAGCTTGAATGCCTCCACATACATTCAGTTAGTGTGTACATGTGCGCGCGCAACCAATACTTTGTGTCAAGAAAAACACTCGCTGCTCGCCCCGTGTGAGAACAGAATATGAAGCGATTCAATGAATGAAGGAGAAAAGAAGCAACGGCAACAACAACAACAACAACAACAACAACGACATGAAACATCAAACGCATTTATGAACGAAGAGATTATATGGAGAAAAAAAACGACAGAAATAAAACCGAAGTAAGTATATCTCTACCGAATGCACAAAACAAATAAGTGTCATAATCGCCGTTGGAACTGTGTGGCGGATGAAGAGAAAAGAATATTGTGAGTCAATAAACTTGTTCTAACCTACATTTTTCCTCTTTTCCCATTGTATTTCGGAACGAATCGATGGCGAGCGATTTCTGTGCATTCAATTCTTTCTATATGGATATATAATCTTTTTTTTCTCTCTCTCTCTCTCTCCATTACTTCATTTTGTATTCATTTCGCGTTACATTTTCCATGTCTGCCAAAGCTGTATTTCACCGGAGCGAGTGATCGAGCGAACGCAAAACTAAGTGTTATAGTTTTGCAATTTGCTCCATTCACAAGCAATTACAGACTCAATTTTTCCACACTTTTCAACACTCGTTGCGCTGTTTGTTGCAATGACATTTTCTGGGAACGAAAATGAATTTTTCGAAAGACAAAAACAGACGAGAGAAAAGAAACGACGACAGCAACAACAACAATATCCAACAGTGGATTGTTGTTTGTTTGCTGTTTTCGCACATACACACGTGCAACAAAGAGAGACGAAGCAAAAAAAAAAACAACATCAACTGAAAAAAGAATTGTGAATAGCCAAAAGTTAATTAAGCAATGGCTTTATTCTTTCGATTGTCGTTTCAAGTGGTTCGAAAATGAATTTAATAGGTGTATGTGTGTGACATTTACGTTCTTAGTCGACGTTTTGATTCTCAGAATTCTTATAGTCAGCAGCAGCAGCAGCAGAAGAAGAAGTGAAAGAACATTGACGAAATTGATCACCAAATGATTACGTGATAGTTAAAGATGCTAATTTATCGATAGTATGCGAAATCGTGTTCAAATGAGATCAATTCGATTTTTCACAGCGATCAAATATCGAGCTTTAGCAATGATAGCACACGGATGTCAAAGTCATACGAAGCAAATAATTTTTCGTTCATTGTTGGTGTTGTTCTTGCTGCTGTTGCTGTTGTTGTTGCCGTTTCAATTGTTCGATGATAGAGAGAACGAAACGAAGCTACGTGAAACAAGTAATAGTAGCTGTTGATAGAATAGAGGAAAAAAACTGGTTTTTATTTCGAAGAGAAGAAAAAAAAATATACATCGTTTGATCATTGTGCACCATTGAAAGAATCAGCGACTGTGTCAAAATCACGCATTCATAAGTTTGTTTGTATTTATTATTATTTTATTTTTTTTTGAGACTGTATTTGAAACAAAACAAAACAACGCCGCATAGCACAAAAACTAAACTAAACTAAACATAAAAACAACATTGAAAAAATATCACGAATGTATCGTTAAAGAAACAGCAACACCAACACAAAATAACAATTGGCTGTTGATACATCAACAGGCGAATAGAAACACCAGCACACCACACCACACCACCAATAGAAAAAAACGGCAATAGCAAAAACAAAATTTGTAAAATCACGCCGCTTATTACATATACATTGTAATATCTGTACATCGCACATACAGTGAGAAATGAATATTGTGTGTGCTGCTCTACCGCACCACAGATTATCGTCACATTCAAAACGATGGAGATTTAAGCTCTATAAAGTGGGTGGTGCGCGCATTCGTACCCGTACCCGTACCAATAACATGTAGGAACACTGGAATTCGCAATTTTCAGTTACGGACTTTATTTTTTGCTGCTGCTGCTGTTGCTGCTGCCGCTGCTTTAGCTATCCGTTTAAATCCATTATTATTTTCGCTTCTTCCCTTCGAAATTGTTCAATCTTTAACTTGATGTGTATGTTGTTTCTTTTTTCTCTCTGCAACAACGAACGACGAGAGAAAACGACAAATAAAAAAGAAAAAGATATATATATATATATATATATATGGCCCTACCGTGTGCTCATGATGATAATAAATAATAGCCTTGGTTTCAATATCAAAATGTTTCTACAGCAAAGTTTATGCTTTGATTGAAATTACACCAAAATATTTGGATTTAACGATCGAAAAAGTATATGAATAGTTCGTTTTCGCGTTCGTTTTACCATATAAACATGCTCGACAACAGACAATGGATTATAATGATATGAAATTGGAATTTATGTTCGCAATGCGCTCTCGATTCATAATTTTTAGAGTAATTTCACCTGTGCGGTTGATTGTGTGCCTTCAACATGTTATTGTTATTGTTACTAATTTTAGTTGTTATTTTTTTTTTCATAAAACCTAGTTCCCATAAGCATCGTGAAATTCTTCCTCTCAACGAAGCCACAAGGCAAAAGAGCCGTTCTACTTCTCGATTATTATTTTTTTACGTTTCTCTCCAGTGTTTTTTTTTCTTCTTTTTATTTCTAGTATATTTTAATCCACATGCGAAAGAAACCCTGGGCGAACACAATGCTCAGCCTGAGAGGTTCACATTGTGTGTATGGCTGATGATGGTGAGTCAGTGAGCACACATAAGAATAAAAAAAGAAACCGAGAAGCAGAAGGAAAAACACAGTTGATCAAATTAATTGACGCACAAGCATTTGCATTATTATCGGTGATCTTCATCGGACGATGATAAAAACGAGCTGATGAAATATTCCGTGCGCTTATTTTTGGAATGGGCTTATGCTATTGCACTCACCGTTTGTGTAGACCATCGATACACAAGAACCACACAGTGTTTACGTATTTAAAAAGATAAACAGACACATACACTCAGCGTATGCACCGCGAACATATTTCATATCCATTTTCTTTTTTGTTGTTTTATTTTTGCTCTCTCTCGCATTTCTTTCGTTTTCATTATTATCCATTTTCCACGAAGTACGGAGAAAAATTAGCGAAGAGGAAAAAAAAAGTAACAAAGCGCAGAAACAACCGAGTTGAAAATGTAATTTACGTAACTCTCAGTTAAATTCTCTACGAGATGTAATAAATGAAGAGAGAAAAAAAAATGCGCTGGCTATTCATTAGACAAATGATCGAATGAGTAGAGCGTTTTGTCTGCAATTTGGATTTGTGGAACTTCGCTTATCGAAAGCCATTCGAAATGAGCGATGTTATTGCTGCTATTGCTGTTGCTCTTCTTCTTGTTTTTGTTGTTGGTGGAATTTCTTTTACTCAATTTTGTTACGTTCAAATATGGTCGAAAGCCGATATTCTCTATGCATGAATAGTTTGTCAAAGTGTTTCGGCTCAATATGGTCGTAGTATCTCATACACACCAAACGGCGTAAGACGATTTTGCACACTGTCCGAGATCACGTCAGGTGTTACGATATAGCATTTACTTCAAGTCATGCTCTCTATTCATGAGAGAACAGAAATGTGAGATGGCCGCGAATGAAAGTCTCACTTTGTAACATCTCTTTTATTGTTGTTGCAATGAGTGCTCGCTGTTGTTGTTGCTGTTGTTTCATTTGACAAAAGTCAAAGATTATTCCCTCACACCTAACAGTACCCCGTTCAGTTCGCTTCAGTTTTAGTTCAGAAAAGACTTTTTCTTTTGTGTATTCTTTTTTTTTCTTCTTCTCTGTTGTTCATTTCGCACAATCGCTTGGCCGTTCGTGCTTTATTAACACTACAACTAATTTGACGTGATATTTTTTTTCGTCAATCAAACTATACAGCAAACAGCACAGTACAGTAATGAGAGAGTAAAGACAGCGGGCGCATTGTACAGACCTAACGGAGATACGCAAAAACACGCATTGCTCCGTGCATGATTGTAATTTTCAGATTTACCTCATTCTATATTTCGTTTCATGATTTAGTGTTACGTCGTGAATGCAGCAATTTTCAATTACGAAAATAAAAAGAGAAAAATAGCAGCAACAACAAAATTGAGTAGAAAAAAAATCTATGTGTACTTATTGTGCCAATGTGTGACCAAATATCATAGTAATAATTTATTTATTGTTGTTGCTGCTGCTGCTGCTTGCTGTTGGCACTTTCAGTTTGAAGCACCCATTCTCGAAAAATTAAAAGAAATAAAAAAAAGAGACGAGAAAAAAACACCCATTTGAATAACCGAATAAATATGTCGAACTTTAAACCCATCATGTCATAATTCAAGCCGCTAAAATTGTGCGGCGTAATTGCGAGGTGTACGAAAAAAAAATTGAAGATGACTTACTCGTTCACACCAGAAGGAAAAAATAAACAATAAATAAATTTAACCGCACAGGAGGCAAAGTCTATATTTCTCGTTGGAAAGCAAACTGTATTTCAGTCACACACCAAAAAAAATTATATCTATATACATAAGCCGCAATTTCGTGGCCACACTTGAAATTGTCTTTAAAGAGCACTCAATGGTAACGGTTGAACGTTGTTGTTTTTTTTTCTTCTTCTTTGCTGTCTTTCTTTCGTATGGATAATAAACACAGATCGAAACACTTTACAATTTACTTGGAATGAATATGATGTAGAAGTGGAACTTTTCTGTAGCCACTTCGTTCGATTCGCGATTTTATTCTAACAGCGCAATCGAATTCTGATTGAATAGTCTGGATTTTTCTCTTTTCTTTTCAAATTCGTTGTAACAATTTTACTAGACTCTAAATTTTTCGTTTTCTCTTAACAAACAAAATCGGAAACTAGTTGAACACACAAAAAGACAAGATATAAGCGAATATCAAATGAAAACTACGATAGCACCTGTTAAGGAAATCAACAAACAAGAAAAAAAAAAGTGAACGTAACAGTACCGAAAAAAATAAGCAAGAGTAACAACGGATTTAAAAAAAAATCGTTTGCTTCAATTACTAACTTGTTTTATTTCGACTCGAAAGGGAATTCATGAAATTTTCGATTCGCGCTGCTGTTGTTGTTGTTGTTCTTGTTGTTGTTGGCCCGATATGTTGTTATGCCTTAAATCTGATTTTTATTTTTTACTTTTTGCTTATATTTATTTAAGATACGTTCTGTTCTCTGCATCTACATTTAACGAAAAACTAAACAAGACTGCAGATGAAACACAAATAATTTAAACCTGTTGATCGTCGTGTGGAACATTAATTCCATCTTTTTCGCTTGTAACCTCTTTGTTATTGTGTACATGTTCAAAACGAGGCGCGCACACACAGCATTCGATGTGTCTCGCTGTGTCTGTGTGCCAGTGTATGCGTGTATGGGTATCGTGCGAAAGCGATACATTTGTTTCTCGATCGTGCACAAGTGGTAGTAATCAATGTATACATTCGACAATGACGGCGGCGACGACGACGACGACGGTGGCCAGCATTGAAATACAACTGCAATATGCCTAAATGCCAGCATATCTCTTGCCACATTTACATAGGACAATCTTTTTTAAAGTTTTTTTCGGTGTGCAATACAACATCATCCGTAGGCACAAGTCAAAATCGGGTGATGAAGTGTGAGTGAACACAGAGATGAGTGTATAGGTAGATAGGAAGATCGCTTAAAGATGGTTGGCAGGAATAGAGTGAGAAAGAGATAATGTTGAATGCGCATTGTGTGTGTGTGTGTGTGTGTGTGTGTGTGTGGAGGAAACGAGAGATTTGTTTTTGAGACGAGCTTAACATATATATGCATTTGAGTGAACGCTACTTGATTCATATTTGTCTTGGTCGCAGTGAAGATTATATACACATTTTTTGGATATGTACTTGTGCAGCACGATTTGACTCTACTTCCCCACTGCATTTTTTCCACTGCGAAGCCGTTCAACAACAACAACAACACACAGCTACTCTACGATTACTATGGACAATTTGAATAAACTCAATCAAATTGCTTCCATTAATTCATCTGTGCATTAAAATTTGCCAGTATATGGTTCATGTATTTTTATTTGTATCTATTTTCGGTGTGTAAGGCTGAGCTACTGCTGTGCACTTACACATACCACACACAGACAAACCAGCTGAACTGGGAAGAAGAAGAAGCAAACGACCAGCAATAATGCTCGATACCACTACATTCGACGTTCGTGCGATTATTTGTTTTACAAACTTATTTCCGACAATTTGGATTATTCAATCAACTTTTTGTTTGAAAACGAATATTGAAATGAAACACAAATAGAATTCTAAGCAAAGCAAACTATTTTAATGAAATGCATTCATTTTGCCATTCATTCTGTGACAGTTTTTATTGAAATTTCTATTATTTAATATCATTTTGCATGTTTAACTGCCGACTTTTTGGTAGATTTAATTTAAATTTAATTCAATATAGAAGTTTGATATAAATTAAACTGAGAAATCTATCATCAATAATAAATAAATTAAAGTGTAATTAGCTAATATCACTCGAACAAGTCTCTTCACAATCGAATTGAATCCGATGAAAATAAATGGATTGTAGGAGATGTATTTAATGTTGCAGTAGTAGTATAGTTGTAGTAGTTGTAGTAGTGGAGAGTCAAAGAAGAAAAAGATGATGATGATGATGGATTTTTCGTATATCGCGTTAAACTTTCTTCGCTACTCGTTTTAATCACTTCCTCCTCGAATCGCATTTGATGCGTGTATGTAGAATCCATGATCACGAATTTTACGATACAATGATATGTATTTGCCAGCGGCGGTGGTGCGCGAAACGATGTAACGTTCACAAAATGTGGTGCGATTTTGTGCTGCTGCACTCAGTGAACCATAGTTGAGATTTTGCAGGAAATCCAATACGAATGTATAGCAATTAAATGAATCCTCGTGATATGAGCTTGAGGTCCATTTGGTGTCTTTGGCTTTTTCCATTTCCAACAGCACCCAATCCCAATGCTCGTACCATGGTTCCGATACCGTTTCAACGACAATACTTTGTGACCAGTGTGACGTGTCGCTTTGATTGCTTGGCGTCTTGTGCAAACCGCTTTGATCGAATTCAATGATTGTACCGTTCGATGTGGTCAGACCGATGTGCAAGTTCATTGCATTAAAGTAATCGTTGAGAAAGTCACCGACCGTTGGCCGCAATATGATCGAGCATGGATATTGATGCGGTTTTATGAATGGATACGGTAAACGAAACGGCATCATTTTGTATGCATCGTCCGAATTCAATTCCGTTTGACATTCGGGGCATTTGGCCAGCAGTTTGATCGAAAACACTTTGCTTTTGCAGTGCTGAAAGCATATTATGCCGGGATCATTATAAATTGCTTTCATATTTGACAGTATCTATATTTTTCTAACACGGCTACAATCGGGCAAACACTTAACACGGATTCGATCTCACAATCTCGCGCACTCTCAAACCTGCACTCGAAAAAAACGAATCAAAAACAAAAACAGAACCAATCCAATTAATATATGGTCCAATTGCAATAGATGACAATTTGTGGATAGAAAATGGCAAATTGTCAGCGTTAAACTGACCGAGGTACCTTGGAATTTGGATCGATTAGTGCAATGTGTGTTACAAATTAAACTACTTCATTTGAAGTGTTTGGCTTATTCAGTTGCCCGCTTGCGAATGAGTTTTTATTTTTTTTGGGAACAAGTGTTATGTGACCTGTTTTCGGGTGAAACTGCTCTTTATTTTATTTTTTCTTTATTATTCTTTCATCGGCCCGGAGAAAGAGCCGAGAGAGCTGCTCAACTGTTACAAACAAGATTTTTTGGTAAAGTGTTAGGTGTTCTTTCTTGAATGTTCGGTATGCCGTGTGCACAATAACAAAGAACCAAACAACAACATCGATCGTACCGTCGTACATCGGTAAACTGTTTCGTGTAGTTTCCGTGGAGTTTTTCTTTTTCACACACAATGGGTTTTCGGTAAATTTTCATCGTTGTGTGTTTGTTACTTTTTGGCGTCCATCCGAAGCAATGCACTCACACTCACGTGCCAAATTGTGAATGGAATAGCAAAAATTGTTGAACGAATTTACGACAATACAGACAAGTGCGTGTAGAGTGAGATTGAGAAACAACCAATACAAGAAACAGTAAATACCAGCACATGTATGCATCGCACCGAACACTATTATTCTGGAACATATATGAGTTTTGTTTGTGTGTGATTCGATAAAAAAAAGATCGGCCGTCTATTCCGTTTGCTGGTCTCATTACACCGACTGGCTGAGGTCGTACGTTGTATGTGTGTCGCTGGAGACGTACGTGTTTGTAAATACAGCTTGAAGTTTCTCGTTAGATAGAGAGAGAGAGAGAGATTGAGAGAAAAGAGAGAAAGATGGCGATATAATGAAGGAACAGCAAAGTAAAGTAAAGCAAATCAGGCTGTCAGCAGCCAACCAACACACGTGCACCGCGGAACGAAGATTCTCAATCAGATTCAGATTCATTGCGATTCCGAGTGTATTGCGTCGATTATTCAAATACTCATAGTTTCTCTTCTGTGTTGTCGTATTTGTGGCGGCGGAGCCCCGCGCGCTTCATTGTAATTAAGTTGAAAATTGTTTGTACTCTCAACACAGTTTTTTTTTCTCAAAACTGTTGTTGTTGTTGTTGCGGATTGGATCGATTTCTCTCTACTTCTGTGTCTATTTCTCGGGTTTTTTTTCCCCATTTTGCCTTCATGTATATGAGTGTATGCCCGTGCGCGATTCTTTGTGTGTATGTGGTGTTCCGTTCTCTATCTCTCTGTTTGTACGTGTGAAAATTATACAAATTATAGTATAAGAGTAGATGCTTAATAATGCGACATCATTTGTTATGATTTTAAACGTGGTACCGACTCGTACCATGCGCGCGATGCACTGCCATGAGCTAATGATATGTAGAAAAATCAGACTTTGTCACTTGTCTCAATTTTCATACGATTGTGTGTATATGCGCTGTTTTTTTTTATTCAACATGATCATCATCATCATCATCATCATGTGCGAAGACGCCCGTCAGAAAAACGCGTGCGCCTGTTCCATCACGGTTCTCAGCTCAGCTTTGGGCTCTTGCTCTCTCTTTCCTTCTCTCTGTCTGTCTCTCTCCCGCTCTCGAAACCGACACTTTCAATCGCATGGATGAGGCAAAAATAAAATAAATAAATTTCAGTTTATTTAATGACATGAAATAAAATAATCAAATTGAAATCCATATCACAGCGGCGGCTCACCCGAAGACGCAGCAAAAATATAAAATAGCAGCAACGACACATAAACACAATGACTGCACCTTATTTGCTTCTCTCTCTCTCAAAATTATGCGCATATTGCAGAAAAACGAAATGAAACGAGCGAAAAAAAAGACGAAAAATTCCATTGATCTTAAAGGCATCGGGTTATTGGAGGCATTTGTCCATTCTCTGTGGAACCATTTTTGATCGGATCATTGAGGTTGGCACGATTAAATAATGTCTTCAATCTTCGAATCGCCGATTTCAAAGTCTATGGATGCAACAATATATTTATTTTTTGTGAACAATTTGCATTCTCGTCGAACCGGTTAAAAATCGTTTTCTGTTTCTCTTCCATCAATGTTGATTGTTTGAAATGCTATTTGCAAGCGTCTTCATCGCACATCAAATCCATCAAACAACAACAACGACTACAATAATATTAACAAAAAAAAAACTAAATAAATAAATAGAGACAAATGCATTTAAAGACATTGATCATTTGATCAAATCAATGACCTCAGCTGATGTGGCGCACGTTTGCAGCTTCCACTCGAGCAGATGAACGGGGAAAGAAGAAGCAGAAGTAGAAGCAGAGAAAAAAACACGAAGCAAATCATTTTATCTAAACCATACCAAACCGAACGATTAACGCTTCTGAAACATCGACCTGCATACATATTATATCCAAAAAAATCGATGAAGCAACATAAACAATTTTCCAGGAAATTAATTCGTTGCCTTTTATTGAGTTGATTCAGCATCTATTTGTGTCAAATATATAAATATACACACATATGATGATGTGATATTTATGTCTTGCAATGGCAAACACAACATTTGATAATGTTAAAAGAAAGACGATCCAATTTACTACACGCGACACTTGTGATTGTGCACTGACTGTGAGTGCCCATGAGTTTCTATATATTTAGACGTTGATTGTATTTCCTGCTACATAGATGATTAGGTTATCTGATGAATTAACGTATATTTGGTTGTAACTGGAATGGGTTATTCCCAATTCAAATTGAACATGTTCTCTCAACGAAGTGTGATGAGTTTACAAAAAAGAAAAACAGCACAAACTACGGCAACAACTAAAATTGGTCACATGAAATGAATGCCACGTATTTTGTTTTTTTTTTGCTATCTCTATCTATCTCTCGGTCATTCGGTATCGAATGAATAATTTTGAAAGTATTTTCGTTTTGTTAATTATATGCTCTTGTGACCAAAAAAAAAATTCGTCACGCTCATCACTTTGTATTGTGGGTATCCGTCTATCTAGTACGATTTAGCCACAAGTCAATGAAGTGTTTGGTCATTATATAATCATCTTAACGTTTCAGAGAGTTCATTTACGCTCATTTACATTTCCTTCATTGAAGACGGCGAAAATGAAAGAAGAAGCAGCTGCTCAGCACGAACAAAAAGCAGCAGCAGCAACCACCACCACCACAACAACAACAACGCACAAGTTCATTCGCGTACTTTTGTTAATTGTTTGCAATAATTAATTATAGAAAAGAGATCAATGCACACAGATAACAGCTCCACAGTCCGTTGGTCAATATTGAATCGATCAATCTCTCTTTCTTTTGTTCGTCATTTCATAATAGCAACGTTGCTCTCGTTCGGTTGGAGAAAATGTGAATCTCACATCGTTCGTCTACGCGGAACTTATGCATGCAAAGAAAGTGAAATTTATGGACCCCATTGTATGCTGAATGAAACAAAAAAAAAACACACAGCCGTACATAGATAATCGGCGATATGCGTGCCTATGTTGCGTATAAAATGACTACCGATGATTTTTTTTCTCTGTGCCTATTGAACACCGTGTAGAAAAAAAAACACACTGTGTTCAATACATCTTCACATTTGAATGATTGAAGCATTTCGCGAATCGTTGACCACTTTTTTGTGGCTCATTTAACTCAGAGTATTTTTTTTTCGGTTTGAACGCGAAAAAAAAACACTTTGCAATTTGATGTTCAAGAACTTGAGGTAATGGTACAATTTTTTTTATCGGTTAGTAAATAAACATTGGTTATTATGGAATCGACTAAAACACGAGAAAAAAAAGTGTTAAAAATCATGGGAATGCATGTCGGTGGTTCCTTTTTTTTCTTTCTCTTTCTTCACATTTTGGATAACATATTTTTGTGGGGCGTATATTTTGGCGTAATACCATCGGCGATATCATTGAACAGAGCGTTTCACTAAATTGTTTTCCATTGCTGAATGAACAAAATACGCCAATTATTTGGTATGAAATGCGTAATGAAACCATTTCGAGGAAAGTACATAATTTGTGAGGAAAAACTTAACAAACAACACAATATTTCAACATCGATTGAATATCATTTCAATATGTGACATTCAATCTGCTTAAAATAAGTAAAAAAAAAAACATTCTTATTCTTTCTATAGATAATCTTCTTCCTTTTCCACTTCCTTCATTTTCTCGGAACAAGATTTGATTGAGTTCGTCGAAGTCAATGTTTACAGAAATCGTAAACGCAAAAGATGATTTTTTGTCATTCCACTCACAACAAAGACTCATCAGTTATCTTGTATTTTGTTGAATGTTTTGTTCTTCAACTCCTTTTCGAATTGTTTACATTCAAAAATTCATCTTACGTTATCAAAGATTATTTACGAGACAATTAATGAATGGGAAAACCAAGCTTTATCAAGTATACCAGGATTTTGGCATTTTGGACTTTGTTTACGTACATTTTTTAGCGAGAAATGATAAAAATTGTTGCCATTTGGTATGAATGGTATGTGATTATGTGATAAAGCAATTAAATTTATCGTGAATTGGATACGACCCATTTCGTTCGCTGTATGCTAAGCACCGAAGGCGCTAGCAAACGAACATCGTTTCATTAAATGACCAATGACCTCTGAGAATGTTTTTTTTTTCGTTGTTTTTGGAAATGCAAAGCTATAAATAAAGTATGAATAAATGTTTGAATGGATTTATTAGAAATGGACAGGGGTTCAGTCGGTATGTTTGTTCAATTGTCGTATTGGTTTTTATAACAAGTTGTGACTTCTGAAAAAAGACATCAAATGCAGGATTCATTGAAACGTTGAAAATCGACCAAAAAAAAATCGATATCAATCGAAATATCGAGCATTAGTTAAACAACAATTTACGTAGATTTGATTTCCAGTTTATGGGTTTTGCCAAATATTGCCATCCGTTATGGTTTCATAATTCTAATTTGATCTGGCATGCCAGCACCATCGGGTGGAAATTATTACAATCACATTTCAAAACATTGCCGTTCCGAAATTGTACTCAACTTGTATATTGACGTCTCAATATATGATGGAAAACCAAAAACTAGCCCATGATATACAAAATGATATATCAAATAACTAGAAAAAGGTAATGAAAAATTGTTAGATTAAATTTCGATATTCGAATTTATTCAAAATTCACCGGGAAAAAAAGCGACCAATTTGAAATGTCCATTCAAAACAATAGTCGAATCGTGTCAGCTCAAATATTTGATTTGTGTCAAGTGTTGTGACGTACGTACTTAAGCTACTCAATAGCCCATAGCAGCTGTATTGACAGGCCGCTGTCACAATTCATTTCATCGACCCGAAATCGTATTTTTGTTGGTCGATGTAAAAACTTCACCGTGGATTAAAATTGAACGAAGAAAAAAATCGCTTCGGGATATCTGGGAAATTGAGTTTGATCGGACATAAAGCGTACAGGTTTCTGTGTTAATTGATGAAATATGGTGATAACATTAGACCATGATTTACCAACCGAAGATGAGCTCACTGTGCCCGAACTGAAGCTATCGGGTCCAGCTCTTCGTGCTGGTGCATTTCATTTGGGCAAATACTGTCAAGATACATTTAATGTAAGAACACTATTTTTTTTTCCTTTGGTTTTATTTTGTCCAATCATCCTGATCCATTCAACTCTCAATCGACCGGTGCACAATTATTGTATGAGTACTTGAGTTATGATAAATCTCGTGATAAATACGGAAATTTTCATTGAAATTTTGACAAGAAAACATTATGTAATGCTTCGTCAATGGCGTATATATATATCAAAGCAAACGCATAAACCATAACCTTAATTTTTTTTTCATCATCGATGTGATGAAAGAGAAATAAAAATAAAAACAATAATACGGATTGATGTGATTAGCTGACACTTCCGCACATTGATTTACATAATTATTTAATTCAATGAAACATTTTGGACTGTGAACATATTACTGGATTTTATTCAATTATTTAAATTGTTTATCAAATTTGATGCATATCGAATTTTGCTAATATTTTTCTTTTTATCTTTATTTTCGTTGTGTTGTTGTTATTTCAGGAATTTATGCTGTGCCGCGATGAGCTGCAGGATCCGAGAAAATGTGTGAAGGAAGGAAAAGAGGTGACCAACTGTTCCTTTGAATTCTTTCGTTTGATTAAAAAGACGTGTCATGCGGAATTCGCTCAGTACGCTCATTGTTTGGACAAAAGCAGTGCGGATATGAATTATAAACATTGCCGTAACACTCAAAACGTATTTGATAAATGCGTACTAGATAATTTGAACATTGAGCGTCCGGGTTATGGTTACTTTTGCCGAGCTCAGGTTGTTAATACGAATCGACCAAAGCCGCCAACTTCCAAAAAACCGCACTACGACGATGTTCCAATTGGTTTACCCGACGATGCACCAAGAACGCCAGCCAATTACGGAGGCCGAACATTTGTGTGAAAAAGTGCAGCATTTTCACAGTCATACACACTAGAAAAGCAACATTTTATAATAGTAATAAAAAAATAAAGTTGAATCGTAAATGGAATCATTGAATGGTTTTCATATCGCATGTCAGTCACACACTAATCAAATTGTTTTTAGGTACCACACACACACACACACACACACACACACACACACACACACACACACACACACACACACACACACACATCCGCCAGACAAATATCAATTTGATGGCAAATTCCGATAATTGTTTTGACGCAATTTTTTGGCAGCTAATTTATTTTGTGCCGAGACTAATGCGTAATCCAAATGGTGTTAAGATTGATAGACAATCAATATATCATGCAGAATAATAAAATGTTTCATGTTTAATTCAACCACTGGAAATAATTATGTCAATCGGAATGACGCAGAACAAGTGCTCGTACCATCTAGTGAAACGGTGCATTTGCTATTGTTATTTTTATGTGCGAATGCAAACTGCATGCCATTGCATTGTATGACTTTTATCCGATTTAATCTGAAAATGCGAGCACCGATTCGAATTACGATAAGGTAAAGTTATTGTCAAGAATTCCACCAGTTCGAATTTGGATTACAAAAGGAAAAAAAAGATTGCAAATATCAGCCAAAATATAGACGACGAAACTGAACAACAACAACAACAGCATAACGGTGAAATCCAATTTTCGAGGTATATATTTAATTCACATATCACACACAGCCTGTTGTGACTCCATAACTCATGTTCAATACGCTATTGTATCATTTTTTTGGCGTGTATGTCGTATCAATATGATTACGGTGAGTAGCAGAAGAAGAACTGCCAGGTTTGTGTGATACACGTGAGAAAAACACTTGGCAACGGATAAACAACACATTGTAAGCGTTGCATTCGCTGTCTGTTGTATCAATAGAGTAAGAACAAGGGGGTTGCCTGCGATGGGTGTCAACAACAATTTGCAACACCGACACACACACACACACACTACAAATCCTATTATTTGGTCTGTTTTTGCACACATCACCTAACAAACGGCGGCACCACATCATTCAAAATATTTACAGAGATGTAGTCGAGCCCATGGAAAAGGCCCCCGAGTCATGAAACTTTTCAATATGCAGACGTATATAGAATAACAATATATGCAATTTTTCACTTTCGTCGATCTATTTTGCGAGGTTTGATTTGTTGCTTTTCTGTTTTCGACTTTGATATTTTTGTGATAAAAGTTTGGGTTGTTTTTTCTCCCGATTGTTCGTTCGTTCGTTCATTGGTTTTGTCTGCACTGGCTGTAAACCACTAAGAAAATGGCTTCGTGCAAACAATCATTTAGTTGTCTTGTTTCAACGTTAAGTTTTGCATTATAGCTTTCGGTGTGCTTATAAAATATATATTAAATAATAGAAATATAGTCAATAACCACTTATTTGTTATTAGAAAAGTATGTGGAAAATACAAAAAAAAAACCAAGTATGAGAAAATCACATGAAGCTTCGCTAATCAACAAATAGTTTCAGACAAATAATAGGCAAAATTTGACAAGGAGAAACAAAAAAAACACATACACCACGTCAACAAGAGACGTAAAGAAAATAAGTAAAATACGTCAAGAATACTATAAATATATATCGGGTGAGCAGCTCATCGATGTT
The DNA here is from genome assembly GCF_009176505.1 of Sitodiplosis mosellana. Classification (NCBI taxonomy): domain Eukaryota; kingdom Metazoa; phylum Arthropoda; class Insecta; order Diptera; family Cecidomyiidae; genus Sitodiplosis; species Sitodiplosis mosellana. Next base: position 10,169,471 of record NW_022601467.1, on the reverse strand, counting down.
TGCAAAGATGTTAGAATCAAATGTGATTTCGAACGGTGACTGCACACGATGGTAAGTGCTTCCCATAAATCTTGTGTTTTTTTTTGTTGTTGTTGCTGTTGCAAAATCATGCAATTTTCTTCTCCACAACCAATTTGTCGCCTTATTGAACCATTTTCTTTTATCGGATTGCAATTTATTTTCAAATGCACAAACTTAACAACAATAAAATGAAAAAATCGACCGACAATTTTTTTTTTTTAAACTATTTTCTTCAAAATCATTGGAATTGTTTATTCTTGATGGAAAAAAAAAACCGACGACAACAACAACCATAAAATTTTAGGCGTCCCAATCGAATACACGGCAATCGAATACCCGCAAAAGCTTACAAACGGCCAGTTTGAAAAGTCGTGGTGCTATGATAATGAAGAGTGTAACGATTTTGATAGTCAATAGCCGGCGTATCTGTAACCAACGCAGCAAAGAAACAACCACGAAAAATGGCAAAAGTGGTAAAATTCGTAATCGACCAAACAAAATGGACGACGCGATCGGCAAACCAACGCCAAAAGTATTGGAATCGTTAAAACGGAAAACGCATTTTTCCAAGTAAGTTTTTTTTCTTCTGGTTTTTCATTTTGCAGACAATTGGCAATTTGTGCTATTGACTGACGAAAATGAAATGTGCGAATTTAAATGTCATTCGAATTTACAGGAAGGAGCTAACGATTTTGTGTAAAATCTATCGAAAACTTGTTCTCAATTGTTACAATCCGAATAGCAAGGGGAAAACGGGTATGAGTACAGTTATATCAAGGCCACATGCTGCAGCTGAGGTAATCAATAGCAGAACTAGACTAATTCGTTTTTAAGTAATTTCAAGTGACAATAAATCTGTATACTTGAGTTTGAATCGTCAAAATATTTTGGAATAAATTATTCTTTTGCAATCAAGGGTATCGATCGAAATGTGTTTCGCGAACTGTTACACAGTACGTTTGACATATCGGCTGAAGAGACCTTGATGGAACGAATATTTACGTCATGGGAAAAGGGTTGCGACGGATTACCGCTGCGATTGGAAAGTTGGATTTGTGGCATTTCGGTATTTTTACGCGGTAATTTATTCGAAAAGGCGAATTTTTGCTTTCGTGTTTATGACTTGAACACCGACGGTTTTATCACGAAAGACGAAATGTTTGCATTGATGAAAAATTGCCTAATTAAGCAACCACAAGATGAAGATCCTGATGAAAGTGTAAAAGACTTGATGGAAATTGCCCTACGTAAATTCGATATTGACAAAGATGGGAAAGTGAGTAACAAATAATTTCCTAATTCGATTCAAATGTACAGTTTTATTGCGATTTTTGTTGTTTTTCTCTCTCTCTCTCTCTTCAGATTTCGTTTCAGGACTATTTGACAACGGTTACGGCAGAGCCATTACTTTTGGAAGCATTTGGCCAGTGCTTGCCATCGGAAACGGCCACAATTTCATTCTTGACTGCATTCCAAAATTAACACATAAATTCGAATGGTGCATTTTCAATGTTTTTGTTTTTTCGGCTTTTTCTCTTTGTGCTTGGCAAGAAATACCGGTGGCACTAGATTTGTTGTACGCAGCTCAGTCTTTCCCATGTACGGTTGCAATGCGTCCGGAACGCGTAACGAACGCGGTGTCTGTTTGAACAAAAAGAAAATGGAAGAATAAATGGCATTTTTTTAAACAAGAAATCGATGAATTTTCCTACCTGATATTGCTCTATAATTGAAATTATCATTCGTGGTATCGCACATGCAGTCCCATTGACGGTATGCGCATGGAATTTATGTGCTCCGTCTTGGAAGTAGATATTCAAACGCTTTGCTTGGTAGTCGGTGCAATTGCTGGTACTTGAAATCTCTCCGAATTCATTTCGCGATGGCATCCAAGCTTCGATATCATATTTTCGGTAGGCTGGTGCCCCTAAATCGTGTACTGGCATATCATAAAGTTTGAAACAAAGCCCAAGACCTTCGAACAAACTACGTTGAATATCGCGAAACTCTTCCAAAAGCCCTTCGGATTGCGATGGCAAACAAGTGGCAAACATTTCAACTTTGGTAAAACAATGCACACGATACAGATTCCCATCCGTCCCTGAACCATCTGCCTCAGCTCGAAAACATCGGCTAGTCGCCATCACTTTTTTCGGCGCTTCGTCCACTTTCAATGTTTTGCCACTAAAGTAGCCCGCTAGTGCCATTTCTGATGTGCCCGACAAACATAAATTCGAAGGTTTCAAACGATAAATCTGCAAAATGAATGAGAAATTTTAGACTCTTTCTTCAACGACCAGTTGTTCTGACACTTACCTGATTTGGATGACCTTCAACTTGCATTCCGCAGCCTTCGATTAGTTCCGCCGGCAAAATGTCAGGCACCACAAGTAGTTCGAATCCTTCTTTGAGCAAAATATCCTGTGTATATTGAATCAGTGCCTTTTCCAATTCCGCTATACTGTCCATAAAATAGTATGATCCCGGACCGGTAAAATTACCCAGCTGACTCATTCGAATTGTGTTTGACATTTTGCCTAGTTCTTCGTAACTTTTGAAATTTGGCATCGGATTTTTGTGTAGATCACCAAATGAATACAGTTCCACTTTATCCGAATCGGCTCCATAGCTCAAGACGGTTGGATGCGTTTTGTTTGAAAACTTTTTCAATTCGTTCATCAACTTCAATCGAAGTTCGTTCTTCTTTTCATTGTCACATTCATTGTTATAGCCCTTGAAGTAATGCCGCAACAACTGTACACTTCCACGGCTCTTTCGGATTTTACTTTCCTCCTCGATTTCATTGATTGCCTTTTCATCGGGTAGGTAATTGTCATAAAATTCACTATTCCAACTAAACTGTCTCGGTTTAAAATTGCTAAGCTCACGCGCTGATAATACCTTTCGACCAAGTCGACCGAAATCAAACCAATTTTTTGGATTCAACATTTTGCGGTTGGATTCAACATTTCAACAGCGGTTGACATGAGCATGCAGTTGACAGTATCACCCCAGCAAATGTGCTATACTTAAAATATGTATACTTAATATTAAGTATTTACTTATTCTGATTGTGTTTTAACACAAACACACAGAAAGAAAATTCAAATCGCTTCGGAAAGATTTTTCGATTTATTTCCCCATGAATATACCTAGTTGCATGCAATTGGACTTAAATCTATTGTAAATTCGTATTTGGCGTGCGAAAAATTACATACTAAGATACGAGGAAAATCAAGACAGTAAATTTTAGTACATTATTTTAACAATACTCTAAGTTTGTTTGTCGCATTTAGTTTTATCTCGAGAACTTTAGCCAATCCGTTACGATTGTCCAAACATCGATTAGGGTATTGTTATATACATGCAAGTTTTTTTTATCACACATTGCAAAAAAGCGCTAATTTCGAATTCAATTTATTTCCACCTGCACCACTGTCATTTAGTAGAATACTCAACAGCACATACTTAGGCGTTGATTATTGATTTGTTTACTTTCTAATGTCATATTGTCCATAAGCCGACGAATCATTGACTCGCAAAAATTTGCACGTAAATTCTCATTTTGCCAACAGATATTTCTTTCATTTCATTATGGCAAACGAAACGATTATAAAGAATCTGGAAAATCAATTGCAACGTTTGGTTCAACAATCAGCCGATTTGGAGGAGTGCAAGTAAGAATCCAAATTGTTATCGAATTACGAAACGATAGTTAAACATATTTTATTTTCTAAATTCAGAAATGACTTGACCGAGGAGGAATATGAGAGCATGAAAGATGAGACTCTGGAGCAAATCAAGGAATTCACTGGGACACTTGATCGTTTGAACAAAGGCGATGTTACACTAAACAGTAAAATCTCATCAATGCGTGATGTATGCCTCTTAAATCAATTATTTAAGACGATAGAAATAAATCGACAAGAATTTTTGCTGTTTGATTTGTAGGTGATACGAAAAGCGATTGCAAACTCCTTCAACACCCTTGAAATGATTCGAATTGCCGGCGATCAAAGTCTCAACGAACAGGCAAATCGATTGGCTTCACTCGAAGAAAGCTATCAGCTGAAGAAAATTTCAACCGATGAATACAATAATAAAAAGGTGACTTTGATTGCTTTCCCTTCTTCTATTCAATTTTATGATAGGAATTATTCCTTATTTTTACGTGTGTTTTTTGTGTGTTGGTTCAATAGCGTGAGGTGTTGTTGCAGCTAGTGGACTTTGGGTATACCTTGTCACTAGCCGACAAAAAGTTCCTTGATAACCAAACTGACTCGGAAATACTTGAGAATTTACGAAGTGTTGACGACGGATTAAACTAGATTATTTAATCTTTTTTGATATGCTATTATAATATAATATTATATTGCTTACCAAATGTCAAACCATTCCATAACGATATCGATATGCTATTGCGTTTTTTTCAAAGAATAACTTCATAAAACAATAAAAAAAATGGTAATATATAATAATCGGTGTGTGTTTTTTTTTGGCAAATTTATTTTAAAAATCATAAGATTTGAGTTGTATTGTTTGTTCTGTTTTGTTCTGTTGTTAAATCCTCATATTTTAAACGATTTATAATCATATTTGGTAAATCTCTAGTTGTCTTGTGGAAATGAAGTGTGAGTAAATGTATTCTACTGTGTCGCTTATTGTTATTTCATTTAAGTATAGCGCCCTGAATTTAAAATATATAAACTTGTATATTCCACTGAATTTTAATGAACGGATTGAATATGTTTCTATGTTTTTTAATTAAATTTTTTTGCAGTAAAATGTTCGTGTTCATCATCTGAGTCTGGATTAACGAGCTCAACGGCACATTTACGTGGAAGCCAGCCACGGATACGAATTTTCTTCGTTATTAATTTATCCCCGTCATTCAAACCGTTTTTATCAGTTTTCTGTTTGGCACCTTGAACTTTTTCTCCGAATAACCAGTACCTGCGATTGATGAACAATGTTTGAATTGGTTAAAATTGTCGTTGTTTCGAACGAAAGAAAAAATTAATATTGGAACACATACTTCTTCCATCGTGTGACTTTGACAATGTCTCCTACATCTAGTTTGATCCTGGGTTCGTCTGTGCAAGGTGTGTTTAGAGCAACAACAAAGCCTTGTGTCCAAAATGGTAGCCAAGACCCGGAGGCAGCCTTTTGAATTGAGTAAGTTCGAGTTCTGGCACGTTTCTCCTCTTTCTGCGCAATTTGTTCGATCTGAAGAGAATAAACGGATCGTTTATTTGAAAAAAATAAAAAATAAAATGCTCCATGAATTTCTTGAGATGACAATCCAGCCCTATAACTGGATTCAAATTTATATAATTAAAAATACCGTAAGCGTGTATTGGTTACATCCACTGCGAACTTTCCAATGAATACCATCGCCGATGGGAGCACAACTGGGATCGGCTACTTGTTTTATATTGTCCCATGTTCCCAGGTCATAGGGAAAGATGAAATTCTTATCGCTACCTTCATAACGATAGTTAGCCTTCTCTAAAATCCAGTCCTCGATTCCAGTTCGATTCCGCATAATTGCACGAACCTAATAAATCAAAATGTATACAATTATTTCAACACCATTTTCGAGTGTCTCGTTTCCGACCAGAAAAAAAAAAGAAATCTTGCACAAATCGTCGAAATTACATACTTGAAAGTATAATAGCATGCCAACTGCGATCACGACACCCACGGACAGGCCCAGACTAAAGATACTCAAACTGAGGCTAATCATTCCAAATTGCACGGTAGCCAAATGAAGTTGATTCGTATAAATATACCTATACATTGAAGTGATAAAAAATATGAATACGTGTAAATGGTAAATTAGCATAGCAAATAATAGCGTTTCGTTTATTAGCATAATAAATATAATAATCATTTATGCTTAATTGTACGGTACCATGAGTAGTGGATGCCTCGATAAATGGAAGCCGATAAAATGATGGTCGATTGAATGCAGCCAAGCACCGAAAATGCCAGGAAACTCGTGAAATATGCATGATTATTCCAGCCAACACACTAAATGCGCCAACAAACAGAAAAGAAAAACAAAAACAATATTAAATATTTGAAAGAGGTCAACAATGGCCAAAAACCAAATATTATTCTATGTAATGGTTGGTTGTGCCAAAAAATTTTTACCGTATTTAGCCAGGCTGCAAATAAAAGAGGAGAGAAAAACAAATTCGTTATTTTTCTATGAAATTTTCGCTAATAATATACTTTGCTATTGGTGAAAAGTTAATTATTTTCCAAAAATAGAAATAGTTTGTAGTGCTTACGGCAATGATGATCCATTTTCATAACACATCGTTCACACTTTCGGCAATGATGTGATCTAGGTGCTTTGTATCCCTCACAAACACTGCAATATTGCAACATTTTTTTGGCTCTTTTATCCTGTAAGTGATGAGAGAGGTAGAAAAAAAAAACCAGTGAATCGAAATCCTGGGTATGTGTGCATTTTGGCAATATATAGAGGGTAACCGGAACATGCGTTCATAACAAGATTTGTTGGTTTGCATATTTCGTTGATATGTCTATGTGGAACACTCACTTTGGGCTCCCATTTAAGCGGTAAGAATCCCGGGCCACAAATCGTACCCATGACATAATTGAATGCGGAAAGCGCGGACAGAATCAGGAAAACCATTTGATGTATCATCCCGCCTACAGACCGATTCGGTGGCCACCACATCGAATTTATGTACAATGTTGTAAGGGTAACACATTTTATAATGCCTGCAAGAGAGAAAAAATGAGAGAAATGTTTTATTTAAATTTTATTCTTCATACACGATAGAGTAAAAGCAACGGAATACGGCAACGCTGGAAAATGGAAAGTGAGAAAAACGGGAGGAGAGAGAGAGAGAGAGAGGAAGACCAAGCAAACAAATTAGCATAAATAAATGAGCACGTGTGAACAATTTAGCTTGAGCACAAAGTGAAGTAAAGTGAAAACTCCTTCCTTTTCCTTCCGTTGGAGTCGTTGAAGCAGTTGCGGTTGTTCTCAATGTTATTGTTATTTTTCTTGTTCTTTTAAAAACAAATAGAAACGAAGAAATGTGGAAATGAGTCGTTTTCCTCGGCTGTACGTGATAGCAATCGTATCCTTTTTGTATCGTTTGAACAAAACACAGTGAAAGCACTTTCGTGCAATGTTGACCATAAGTGACGGCGACGAATGCAAGAAAAAAAAACACAATGTGCATGCATAAATTGTTGTGTTGATGTTGTTGCTTCGTTTTTTTTCTCTCTCGTTTTGGCCACAAAGAAATTGTGGAATTGGTAATAAACATGCGATTCACATGAGATTCAGTATAATGCAGCTACTAAAAGCGCAACGAACTCACTCAGCACTTTCACAAATGAGCGTCCGTCAATTAATTTATCCCTCCGCCCACTATCTAAATCAATCCATGCATATGCTTAAACTCTTTCTCACATTGTTCCATGCGGCGGCCAACACTGGACGAATGAAAATGAACCAACTTTTTATTCGATATAACTTGACATTTTAATTAAGCCATTTTCATTGAATTGTTTTGAACAACAACTTATTTTAACATCTCAGGTGTTGACACAAATTAAATTTAGATTAAATGGCAGTTCAACTTTTCGAAATTTCTAATTAAATAGTATGGAGAAACTTTCTTATTCTGACATAAAATTTGATTTGCAAACGTTTTCGAGACGATCTTGTCTCATCTTGAGGCACAACAAAACTGAAACAATTTTCGCAAATTCAAGCCATAGTAGGTATTCAATAGTGGTGGAGCAACCAACTTCAGACACATGTATCTGAAAATATATTCGCAAACATATCTCCGAATCATAACGATCAAGCCTTTATCATCGCCGTTATGGCTCATTTAATGGCACCGAGGAATAAATATTTCGGAAACCGAAAATTGAATTAAGTTTTGAAATAATTTAGGTAAATTGGATCGTAATTCAATGCTAAAAACATAATTCATTCTTTATTCCATTGTTTTTCTATTTCGGGTAGGCTCTTTTATTTTACTTTGACATGGTAGTAAATACTTTTTTCGATGCGCTTCTGACCGTGTTGCTTTTTTTCACTCAGTTTTCTATTTGTTTCAAAGCAATCAATTAAGACCGCCCGCCCGTTCGATAGTTGGTTGGTCTAATTATGCCGATTGTTGAGCCAAGCAATTTAATCAAATTGCCAGGTTTGAGTTACATATAAATAGTTCTTGTTGCGATAATGAATGCAATGCGTCAAAAAAATTCCTTCTTTTGATTTCTGTCGCGATTTTGTTTTTATTCGGGGTTTCTGTTCACCCATTCCATTCAATGTGTTCTTTGTTACTTCTGCTGGTAATTGTGTTGTTGATTTTCTTTTCTTCTGATATATTCATTTAAAAATATTGTTTGAGCACGCAAAAACGCAATATATCCTAAACGTCCAAATGTTAACAAAATGCTTTGGGAATATTTCACCATCATAATTATATGGAATCTATATATGACTAAATGTCTAGCCAGACCTCACGGGCGGTTAAATACAACAAAACAAACGCAAAAGTTCTATCTTGATTTAGAGAACAACACGAGCCAATTCTATTGTCGAACAACAACAGAAAAAATAAAAATCAATTTTTATGTGTAAATTCCAGAGGTGAATTTATAGTTTTGGTTTTGTATTGGATTTGAACGGGATTCATTTTAAATATAACTTTATAAGTTGAAGTAGTGACTGTCGATTAAATTCCTGCATTCGTTCATTTCCTTTAATAGGTGCCATTAGGGAAGAAACCCTCTATTGAAAGTCTCTATGAACGTTTTCTTCGGCTAAGAAATTAAAGGCCGAATTGCTCTAGTATTGCCAATAGAATTGTTAACGACATACACCGCACAACGTTTTCTTTCTGCTTAGTGTTGGCATTTATTGTGAAAATAAACGTGTGGTAAAATAACAGATTTACCGAGGACCATTCCGATATGTTTCCTTTCAGGTCATACCATATTTTATGATTGCAATGAAAATGGGAGAACGAACAAAAAAAATGTATGCTAAAGTGCAAATGCTGGCACTCATTCAAAAATGATCGAACAAACTCTTATTAAATTTCATATTGACATATTTCGGCACGTAGACCAATACGCTTTGCAGTATTTTGAGAAAAAAAGGACTGTTTTTCTCCTGTCGTGAACAGAAAAAAAAACCGAAAAATTTAAATTACACAGAAAACCATAATTATTTGTTATAATTTTCATTGAATCATTTGCATAATTGCATTGGATGTCGTTAAAATATGCAGAAATAATCGATGTCATACGAAAGGTTAGCATTGGTCGGACATGCTTCATTCATATATATTGCCATTTAAAATTGCAATTTAACCGTACACCAAATAAAATGAAACATTTAACAAATTGTGCATGTGAAATGAGTTTACATTGGAATCGGCAAACACACAATTTGGTTTACTTTTTCGCCGATGTGCTATGAATACATCATCATCGACATCGTCATCTCAAATGAATATGTTTGGCTTGGTTTGGTCGCAAAGAATTTGTATTTCTCTTTTAAGTTACAGCCAACCAGACACTCCAAACAAAGTCGTACCATTTCATTTTTCCACGAAGAAAAAAAAATTATCAAACAAATATTGTGCATATTATTGCTACGACGGAGATAAGACCGGGAATAACACCGAAGATAAATGTGTTGATTTGATGAAGTTTGTTTGTCAATACATAACCTCACTTGGTTCCACATATAAACAATCTGCTATACGCAACAATTTTTTTTTCGTTTTACTATCACACAAATATTCATCGGTTTCGCATTTTTTTCTTCTTTTAATTTTTGTTCCTTACCAATGGCAACGGCTGGTCCCCAATGCAAAAATCGCTTCAGCGATTTTTTCAATGAACTACTCATATTTACATAATTTATTCGGATTGTTCTTCTTTTTTTTTATCTCAATGTTGGCGTATGAAAGAAAGTATGCTGTCAACTCAAATCACTACCGAAAAACACAAACACACACACACACACAAACGTACGCACACACAACACCAAAATGGAAATCGTCTATCGAGAAATGCACTTTGTATTCACCAGAAAACGAGAAAAAAAACAAATTATATTTTAAAGAAGACGACGCCGTTGAAGAGCGTAGAAAACGAAAGTAGCGATATATTCACTTATATGACCGATGCGAAAGAAACATATGAACGATGTGTTGTTGTGAGTTGCTTCGTGCATACTAACTGCAAAATACAGTTGTTTATTTTGGTTCGATAGACTTGATGTTAAGTGTCAAGAACAGCGTCTACAAAGGGGAAAAAATGTTGACAACAAAGTTGACATATCACAGCGGAGTAGCTCGGCAGACGACGACGACAACGACAGCGGCGATGGTACGAACGGAAAGTGGAAGTGAAGAAGAAAAGAAGCAAGGGAAAAAAAGGGAGAGAAGGAGCATAGAGCAAGCGCACATGAATAAAAATATAGAAAGAAAATGTTTGTAAGAATTTTTTTTCCATCCCGTTTGCGTTTTCTTCTTTCTGTGGATTGGTTGAAGAAGCATTGATAATGACATCTTGTGGGGCTTATGCAAACTTATTTCGATGGCTTTCAATCAAACAAAGTAACACATGAAACTTGACATAAAATGCGTTTCGTACGTTTTGAGATGCGTGCCATTACGATGAATACGTTGAAATTGCGGACTCAATGCAGGAATATGTGTTTTATGTGCTCAGTTTGTGTGCGAAAAATCGAGCGAGTGTACATGCGAATCAGGAGAAGAAAAAAAGAGAAATAATGTTTTAGTAGTATGGGAAGTAGCAAGACATCGAATGTCAAACTAACGGAGAACGGAATATTATAGTCGCAATTTATTTGAAACATGCTCAGGCTATTGGAGAGTTGATCATAATTGCTGCTTTTCTTTCTGCGGTACATCTTTTCGTCCCTTTTCCTTTTATTTCCTTGTTCATTCCGAAATATTCAGTCACGTCAATACTTTCTTCGTTGGTTTGTTCAAAAGAAGAAAAAATTAAAATTGAAAAAAAAAAACAAAACAATCGAGACGGGTGCAACCGTTCCCATACACAAATCCACAGTGATGGCGTGTGATTTGCCTGGAACTGCACAATCTGTGCGCTAAATGATACATAATTGTTACAATGTGGTTTGTATTTTGAATGCATAATTTATGCTTTTAATTAGCCTGACCGTTTAATTCGCGATGCGAAGGAGCGAACAAGAGCGAGCACGAGGCACACACACACACACGCTTAGTGGTTGCTTTGTGTGAACAGCGAGCAAGCTTTTTTTATGGCCCAACGTACACTCACTGGGTTAGCATGATATTTATGATAAAATGAACTAAAAATGATGAGAATACGCAAAGAAGTTGAAGCCAAAGCAAAAGAAGAAGAAGAATAAGAAGAAGGAAGAAGCGCAAAAAAATCATGTACAGAAGAGCTTTTTGAATATGATAGCATATCTTCATCCACCAGAGTAATAAGCGACCGTCGCTGCTTCTCGTGCTGCCTTAGCAAGTGGAAAGTGTACGATAAAGTGTACACTGTACATACACAGTGTGTGGTGTGTGCCTGTTTTGTGTACAACACACATGGAGCAGCAGCAGCAGCAGCAGCTGCCGCACCAACCAGCCAACCAGTGTGTACCAATACAATCATACCATCCATTTCAGAATTTTCCCCGACAATCCGATTAATCGGTGTGTTTTTTATTCGGTGCGCTATTATTTAGTGTCATAGAAGATATAGTTGTGTTGTTTCCATTCGAATATTCAGTTTCACTTGAGCCGTTGTGTGGATTGAACCCGAACGTGAGAAATTATCGTACAACGCAACATCCAACAAATTATTATAGAAAGAAGGTACCCAATTCCAAGCAGTAAAACAAGCACAATTTTCGAAAAGGAAAAAAAAGTAAAGAGAACGAACGGAGAAAAAAGAAGAAAACAAAAATCACGAGAAAATCATACGTATGAAAACGAAGTTATCAATTTCAAGTGATTCGTTCAGAATTCTCTACAATTTTTTGTTGTCTCATTTGCCTTTGTGTGTTTGTGTTTGTGTGTTGAAACTGTTGTTCATTTCGTTGATTTCGATTTCAAATTTACTGACATTGTTTTCAAGGTGCTTCGGTGGTCTAATGGAATAAAAAAACAGCAAAAAATAATCAAGAAGAAGAAGCAAAAAAATACTTTCCTTTGCAAGTCAAATAAAACAACAAGGTATATTGTCGCACAGAACTTGTTTGTTGTGTGTTAAAAACAATAGTGTTTGAATTTTATGTTCGATGTTTCATTCGACGTTGAATGAAAAACGACTAAACACAAACCGAATAACTGTGAGTGAAAAGTAAATGATATTTTAAACGTTTGGTGTATGAACGAGAGAGAGAGAGAGAGAACGAGCGAGAGACAAGTGCATTTATTTCAGTGTTTTATTATATTATTTATCGGTTTTTCTTTTCTTTTTTTCTTCAATTAAATTCAACGATTCATCAGTTTTTTTCTCCACCGAGTCTATTACGTAAAAAAACAAGACATAAGTGTTCACAAAAAGAGCAATGTATTTTGTCTGAAGATAGTGAAATTGCGATCATTTGCATAGCAATTGAAAACATTGCTTTTATCTTTCTTCGTTCATCGGATCGAATTTTTTCGGCCGAAAAATATTAAATGTTCTGAACTTCAACGAATTTTCGCTGACCATTCCGAATACTACGTCTTTCATTGTTACACACTTACGGAAGAATCAATTTTCATCCAAGGTTTTAATTTCTCACACTGTCTCTTTCGCTTCGGTGTTGGGACCGTTATGGCTTTCGATTGGCGGCAGTTCTTTTTTCCATTATTTCACCCGATATTCCTCCAAATCCATTTAGACGTAGTTACACACGAGAGCAAACACAATTGTATGTGGCTCTTTTCTCTCTCTCTCTCTCTCTCTCTCTCTCTCTCTCTCTCTCTTTCGGTTTCCTAAGTGTGAATCATCGCATGACTTATGTGCATTTCCAAAAGCGTACAATGTCTGAGCTGTGTTTGTTCGTCCTTTTTTTTCGTTGTTTGTTCGCTCACTCGTTCCCACTATCTCCGCATCGAATCGGAATGTTCGAATAAGGGCAAAAGATGTAAATCATCTTTAATTTAGTAATTTCAAAGAATTCAAAGCCGTCTTCTATGATGTTGGGTAATATTTTATCAACCTTGAGCATCATTGGATTATTGTTCTCACATTCCAAAACGGATCCACTTTTGCGAATCATTTTTTTCCTTTTTATTCCGTTGTTGTTTTTTTCTCTGTTCATTTCCATTTCAGACGAATGAAGGGTCTGGTTTGCTTTGCGTTTTTTTTTGTTCGTTTCTTTGATTTGATGATAGATGAACGAGTAAAAATGAAAAATGAGTTTAATTACAATTCAGTGTGTGCGTTGTTTGTTAAATATGAGATGAAATCTTCCAAGATTGCAATCAATTTAATACTCTCATTGCTAATTAATACAAAGACATTCTGAATGCAGTGTGACATGTACCGAAATTACTATTGAAAACGAGTCACAACTGAAACTCGGTACAGAGAATTCATGGTCAATTGTCACATTGACAAAGAAAACATTGTTTATTCTTTTCTTTTTTTTCACTCACTATATATATTTGCACCGATATCGATGTGTATTCTTTTCTCTTTATTTCTTTTTTTGCTGGAAGCACACTGTCATAAATGTTATTATGAAAGCCTCAATGATTGGCGATCGATATGGTGAATGAAAAGCATAGCGCATATGAGACATCCAAAGCTTTATGTTTCATATTTCATATTTTTCCAAGCAATGTGTCTAGACATAACGACTCTTTATAGTTACGGGCTATTAATGCGATGCTTTCCACAATCTAATTGAAATTCCTTCACTCTTTTCGCATTGCATTTATATTTGGAATGAAGACCAAAAAAGTTATAGAAAAAAAGCAGCAAATCAAAACCATCGATAAATAATTAATTAATTAATTAATTAGGTTAATATTCTGAATATTCTGCGGTTCATTTCCATTATTCGGTGTCGTGGAATCGTGAATAACATGTCAAAATCCACAAATTTCGGCCAATTTACACGACACATGGTTTTCACAATAGAATTGAAATGGAGAAAAGGGGATAGGAAGACAAAGAGTGAGAGAGTGAGCGAGAAGGACAGAGGACAGAGGAAAGAGGAATCAATTTGGATCGAATTCGGTTGAATAGAGTTTCCGTACATGACAGTTTGTTCGATTCTAGCCAGCGCTCGATAGCACTCATTTTTATTCAAAATTCCAACAGTTTATTTTTGGAATTCGCTCACAATATTTTTTTCTCCATTGGATTCGTGTAGGAGTGAAGGTTGAGTCGCTTTGTGGAAATTAATTTCAACTCGTCGAAGAAAAATTTATCATAAATGCAAGTTGATCAACTAAATAAATACCATGAACGAACAAATGCTATATGTATATTTTCCAATAAAGGGAAAAAAACTCGAATGAAAAGTGTGAAATATCCACACACACACACACACACACACAGAGAGAGAGAGAGAGAGAGAGAGAGAGAGAGAGGAAAGGAAAAAAGCAGAACAAGGTAAAAGAAAAAGCATGATGACTGCATCGAGAATGGGTTACTAACCATTTAATAAATGGTTGATTTGCATTCAATTTCGATACATACTTGTTTATGCTTTGATGGGCATTTGATTGGCTAGAAAGCATAATGAAATACGGACCAATTTGCTTAAACCAACCGTTCAATTGCATTCACATGTTTCCCATACACGCTCCGAACACTGACGATGTACGTGTGAATGAGTGAGTGAGAGGGTGTGTGTGTGCGTCCGTATGTGTCCGAGGCGTACATTGTTCTTCTTCCGATATCTTCATTATTATTTCAATGAAGTCCGAAATTCAGCATTTGGCTGAACCATCACATGACGTACACAAACAGTCACCATTTATCAGGCTCAATTACCTCAATTATCAATCAGCGCTCTTCGCTACTCTCTGTGTTACATAAATGCCCTAAATGTACAAATGGAAAATGTGAGACTGGTGTAAATAAGTGCAAAAGAGCTGAAATTGAGAAACATTTTTTTATTTCAGTCAATTGAACAACGGCTTTGATTGCATGAAGTAGCTGTTTAAATATCAAAAGTGACTAGCCACAAAAAAAAATACACAAAACAAAATCAATGCGTGCAAAGAAAAATTGTCATTGTCTGTGTCTTTTTTTTCGTTCATACTCATTGCTTGAATGAAAATTTCGAGGAGAGAGAAAGAGAAAAGAGATAGAAAGCGAATGAGAGAGAGACCGAGCATGTGACGGAAAGAATCAGCGACAGAGAGAGAGAGAGAGAGAGAAAGAGAGAGAGAGAGAGAGAGAAATGAACAAGAATAAAAACGCAGTCACAAGCAAGTAACTGGTTAACACACAAAATGTACAGCCACATTGAGAGAAGAGTGCAACGTTCCCGGATAGACGCAATAAACGCCATTGCATATGACAAAATACCGTACAATGTGTGAATTATGCAGTTGTAACCACTCACGCCTATCTAAATGATTCACACACAAGCACGACATATCGACTTTGAATCCTTTGCCAGTTTTTTTCCTTCTAATTTTAGATTTGCAATTTGGACATTTTTGTGATCCATTTTTAAATCAAATTTGTGTGAAAAAAAAATTAAGTACAAGTTTATTTATTTTGGACTCCGTATGTGTTTTTTGTTTTGTTTCTGGTGCCTTTCTTCGGTGGAAATATTCAATTAAAATTGTGCGCAATCGATTTCGATTTCATGTGTTATGTGTACCATATGAGCATACATTTCGTTTTCATTTTCTAAGCAGAGAACAAAAAGAAGTAATATTCGTGAAATATTTATCAATTGGGAAATGGAACGACAATGAAAATAATTTCCCAATACAGATCATGAAATTCGTCATTTGTCGTAACGAAATTCGAAATCAATATCGCTCAATAAGTGAAAATGGACTGCTGACTGTCATTATCTATTTTTGAGAGAATGAGAATGAGAGAAAAGAAAACCATTTGACTGAAACACAATTCCTTGTAGCTATTTAATCGTTTCTATTTGTTTTTGTAAGCCCGTGGCAGGAAGAATGCAAGTGCATTAACCAATAACTGAATTTTTTATTAGCTTTAGAAAACAAAACGAACAAAACCAAAAAAAGTAGCACCGAAATACATCCAGCTCAGACATTTACCGACACAATGTAAATCAATTATGAACATGTTCAACATCAATCGGTGAATAATGGGAATGTAGTATAATAATATGGACTGCTGTGCACATGAAATGCGTGGTTTATTCCACATAAGAAGCGTTCATCAGCCACAATTCACCCAAACTTATTCGGAAAACCAAAAGAGCAATTGCAAAAATATATATTTAGAAAATAACGAATAGTAGCCACTTTTTGCTTTTCGGAACGCAATTAATGGGAATTGCAGTGTCAGTGAATTTATTATCGATTTGTGCTATATTTTGAAACAAAACTTCGCCTAAATAATTCATCATCTATTGATTTTTGACGAATCAATCCGTCATTATTTATTCTAGCTTAATAATATTATTGTATTTGCGTGAATGAAATTTGTTTGGCACACATTTATGTGATATATCACAACAACAACAACATCAACATTACCGAAAACAGTCATCAACGGCAAAAACAGCAAAAATCCAAATCAAATGCACGAGAGACCCCAAGAGCAATTTAAATTTCATACCGTTACGATAATACGTCTACACACACACACACACAAGCAAACAAGCAAACAATTGTGTGTATATGGTTGAGCGGGAATTGGATCGAGCATTTGAATTTATTAAAATATCACATCCACTTATTAACTGCCGATAAAATTGCCGTTATTTTTTATTCATCATTCATATTGGATTGTGATGGAAAGCACCCCGAAAGCACCGTACTTGAAACATTTGAGGCAATTGCGGCTACTCCAAGCCACCCATTCGATTTGGATCGTAATTTATGGGAAAAACACGGCTCGAAAAAAAAATGTGTTTTTGACGCGAGCACGTCAAATTCAAAAGGCAAGAGAATTGAGAGAGAGAGAGAGTGTACCCGTACTCTCGCATTACCATGTTTATTTCCCTTCCGCTTTTGGCGTCAAATGTCTGAGTTTTACCGAATTAAATTCCGAAAAGAGTTTGAATGCGAAAACGCCGATGAATAAATGAAATTTCTTTAAACATTTGCACACCTATCGCCGTTTTATATGTTGTTTAAACTTGTCCACCGCTCAAGTACACCAAACGATTTGAATAGAAAAATTGGAACGGAGCTAAACTAAAAAGGACAAACACCCATGCACACACACAGCTATCGATAGAATGACTTATTTCTGTGGATGTCATTCTAAATTTGAATGAATTCCTTAAATTAAGTTCTGATATTTTCGATGTGTGTTTATGTGTGTGGGTCGGTGTATGTGTGTTTGTGTTCAAAAACACTACTTCACACCGTTCTATTGAAAATGCATGCTATAATAATTCTATGGGCATGTCATGAAACGAATTTTACTTTACGGCTTGGCCTATTTAAGTTTTGTTCTATTTTTAAAAGAAAGAGATGCATTGAAATCTGTTACACTGTGTCATTCATTGCAATTTGAATGCTGGAACATTATGTCTTTCAGCCATCCACAATCTAGTGACATAAAGCGGACTTTTTAACATGTTGTCCAATGCACGTGCATATGAACACATCGACAAATATGTATTGCAAGACAGCAACAGAGAGAAAGAGATAGATAGAGAGAGAGAGAGAGAGAGAGAGAGAGAGAGAGAGAGGGAAGGACAGAGAAAGAGGGGAAAAAATGCAACTAACCGCCTAAGGAACCAAAATTATATCCATACATTTTTCATAAAAACTTTGCGATGAATGGAAAGAAGGAATGAAAAGAAAACATTGTGTCCGAAGGAAGCAGAGTGTGAAACACAGAGGTGTTATTTCCAACGCATTCATTTGAGAGAGAAAAGACAAAAGCGAAATTATGTAATAAGCGTTTGTAAATGAGGAATTTAAACAAAATTTTAGATGAATTTAATGGATGTAACTTGTTTTAACATTCGTTTGATTATCGTCAACACATTTTCAACATCCAAATGCAACGTACATGTGGCAACATGTCATTTTGCATTTTGCTACCCCATCTCTCGCCCGAAATGAATCGCATGAGATTATTAATCGTTGTGGCGGTACATTCCGTCTGAATAATGTTTAATCGCTACAGTTCGTCTTGTGTTTAACCGACAATGTCGCCATTTGTATCACCAAAACATAAACATCAACAAACAAAAAAACAAACAAATACACACATAATTGGCACTTAGTATCCTTGAAGTCGTCGGTGCTTGTTATAGCGCTGTTGTGCTCGATATAATTGTTCCGTATTTCGTTTCAGGGAATGTAGAGTGACAGGGGAGATATGTTGAAATGCGTACATTGAACAGAACGATACATATCCAGTGAGAAGCACCGATACACACGGACACACACACACACACAACTGAGCTGCAAAAAGAAAACGTCGATCAATACATATCAGTTTCTTATGAATTACCACTGGAACGAAACACAACAGTAACAACAACAAAAATACTAACAGCAACAACAACAAAAACAAATAAACAAACAAATCGTTGATATCCATATTTTTGAAATCTAGTCATAACATTTAGAATCCTAGTCTTTTATTCAAAATAATCAGTCTCAAAACCAACAAAAAAAAGAAGAAGAAGAAGAAGAAGAAGAGTAGAAACAAAAAACCAAAGCAACAACAAAACTCAAAAGAAATCGTAGTCATGATATCACGACTGGTGCCGTTATTTTCGTTTACATTTTGTGTAACACAATTATTTACACCTGCACATGGAATTATCGATCGACTGGTCGTACAAACGAGCTCTGGACCGATTCGCGGTCGTTCAGTGAAAGTGGAAGGTCATGAGGTACATGTTTTTACCGGCGTTCCGTTTGCTAAGCCACCAATTGATGGACTACGATTTAAAAAGCCTGTTCCGGCTGAACCGTGGCACGGTGTATTAGATGCAAGCCGACTTCCACCAACGTGTGTTCAGGAAAGGTAAGAAAAAACATATCGATTATTATCATGCACTTTATTGCAAGCGAAGCAATGCCTTGCCAAGCAAACGCGAACGAATAAACAAAAAAAACATATGCACGGGTTCAATGGATGTTTCCGGTGAACTTTGGAAATAATTCTGTTGAATCTCATCTGTGTGAGACTATAACAACACACTCATATTGGATTTGAACTCTCTTTTATTTCGGTTCATTCGCAGGTACGAATATTTTCCAGGATTTCAAGGCGAAGAGATGTGGAATCCGAATACAAATATTTCTGAAGACTGCTTATATCTGAATCTTTGGGTGCCAGTCAAACCGAAACTTCGACATGGGAGAAATGCAAATGGAGCTTCTGGCGTAAGTTATTACAACATTCCATTTAATTGTTTTTTTTATTGTTGCGGTGGTGTGTGTGTGTGTGTGTGTGTGTGTGTGTGTGTGTGTGTGCGGCGGTTGTTGTTTTTCTGCTAGCAGTGCGCACTATTGAAAAACACCTGACCTCCTTGCCTTAGCTGCAGCTGCTGCTGCTACTACTGCTGCCTTTTGACTTTCTAATCGCATTTTCACACTTTGGCGCATTATTTCCTCTTGAAAAATGATGTTAACTACTGTTAAAGCTTTTTTTTGTCAAAGGCAAACGAATAACGTTCCACTGTGTGTGTTTGTGTTTTTTTTCTTTCTTTTTTACCCTTTCTGTTTCCCATTTTCGCTTTTACAGCATAATGGTGAGCACGAGCATACTACACATGGAAACGATGAAACACAAACAAAACCAAACGGTTTAGCGATGTTGGTATGGATTTATGGCGGTGGCTTTATGAGCGGTTCATCCACACTCGACATTTATAATGCTGAAATACTTGCGGCCGTTGGCAATGTCATCGTTGCATCCATGCAATACCGAATCGGTTCATTTGGATTCTTGTATTTGGCACCATTGTTGCCTGGGCGAGAAGAAGAAGTACCAGGTATAGTCAATTTTTCACACTCATTTTTGCACCCACTCTCTCACTTTGCAGCAATCGAGCTTCAACGAGAGAGAGAGAGAGAGAAAAAATGTTTAATTATTTTCAAACACAAAACAGAAATTGCGTAGCACTCTCGATTATTATTATTTGTCGTGCATTTGCACAAATGCAAAACAACAAAATGTTAGCACAACAAATTGCTTTTTTATCGATCCGTTTGCATTCGTATGGGCCTGTGTCTATGATATCATCACAATGATATTGGGAAATTGTATAGTTTTACCATAAAAAGCTGAATCTTCAATGAAAGACTGACGCAAAGATGATTTTCCAAAATGCAGACACACAAAATTATACACACGAACACGATTTCTCAAATCGAATTGAATTGAATTGCATAGCGATGAATCTAGCAATTTTTCTATATGCTTTATTGGTTTGAATGCATTTGAACGCATCGCATGCAAAACATCCACTTGCAACTTACTTCACATTACGCCAAGGAAGTGTAATCTATTATAAATCCCAATGAAAATGAAGCACTATGATTGACAGCACAACAAAAAACAGAGATAGTAATTCGAGTATCGAGTATATCCGTGCTACATGAATGCAAACACATTGTGACAAGTAGCCGGCGTGATTTGATTTGTGATAAATCACGGCTGTTCATTCTTGCATCGAACTGCATCACTCGAAATGTATGACTTTTATTAGTGGTGATGATTGTCTTATATGATTTTCGATGCTTTTCCCCCCCACAGGCAATGTTGGAATGTGGGATCAGGCGTTGGCGATTCATTGGTTGAAAGATAATGCAAGAGCGTTCGGCGGAGATCCGGATTTGATTACATTATTTGGCGAATCAGCTGGTGGTAGTGCAGTTAATCTGCATCTTCTATCGCCGGTCACAAGGGGACTTGCTCATCGCGGTATTATCCAATCTGGTACACTGAATGCCCCTTGGAGTCACATGGAGTCTCAAAGAGCCGTCGAAATCGGTCTCGCTCTTATCGATGATTGTAACTGTAATTCGACAATGCTGAAAGTATGCGATTTTATTCAATCTAAAAAAATGCTAACATTCAATAATGGTTTTGGGTTTTTTTTTTTTCTTTCCTTTAGGAACAGCCAACAGTTGTGCTTGATTGCATGCGAAAGGTGGATGCAAAAACGATATCTGTGCAACAATGGAATTCGTATTCAGGTATTTTGGGCTTTCCATCAGCACCAACTGTAGACGGTGTATTTATGCCAGCCGACCCAATGACCATGTTAGAAGAGGCTGACTTAAGCGGCATCGATATATTGGTTGGAAGCAACAAAGACGAAGGTTTGTGTGAATATTACATATCCATATTCGAATAGTATGACAACAATACGAGCGATAGTGCACAGATAGACTATTGAAAACCAAAAAAATTATGATTATTGGTCGATGCGTAATGAAGGTCACGCTCCGCTACGAAACGATACAATAAAACATAAAACAATAGCGACCCAAGCATACAAACAAACAAAAGAAAAACTCACGAAAAAAAAGAGCGGAAAAAATGGAGGAGAATCCGTAAAAAGCATCTATCTAGTCGCAAATTGTGTTCGATTCCATAAAACAAGAATCAAAATATTGATATGCATATGACAAGATTGAAAAATCACCATGGAATAGCAAGGAGAAAAAAAACATAATAACCATAGAAAGCTTCACTTTTAACGACAACACAACGGCAAAAGCAGAAGAAAAAAACGAATAGAAAATAACAGAAGTAAGAGAAGAATTGAACTTATGTATAATATACATATAATTTTATATGTATATAGAAAAGCTTTACCAATGATAATCAACGACCTTGAACTCAGTCCATTTTTCTCTATTTTCTGGTTGGTGGTTCGCTCAATTCTTCACAGACCATCTGCACTCACACGCATAAAAAGCCCGACTCCGTGTATATAAAGCGCGCACATAAAACAGAGAAACACACAGAGTGAGCGAGCAAGGGAGTGAGCGCAATAGAAAGAGAGAGAGAGAGGGAGAAAGAAAGAGATACACAGGTATTTTCTAACACGTTTATACCCAAACGCGATGATACACACGAAAAAGAATGCTTTTACACACGGAGGTCCGTTTATGCTTTTAGCCATATTAAAATATATATGGCGGTAAAAATTTTACGCATATACCGTACACCGTACGATGGTTGTCGTCGTTCTCTGTCATTTGCTCGCTTGTGCTCGTTCACTCATTCTCTTCTCTCGGTCTCTCAGTCGTACACCATTTCGAATGGCGTATACACGTGCTGGCTTGTGCATGTGTTCACGCGAGTGGCATGCTTGGCCTCAATCTATCTACGATATGTATGATTCCCAATAATATTCGGGAGGAAAGAAAAACCGAAAAGAAGAGAAATGAGCGCCCGTGAAACACACACACACACACAGAGATGGAGAGAGAGAAAAAGGAGACAAAAGGAGCGGAGACACGCTTCGGCCCATCGTAAACGATGATATAATATACTGGTGGTGTAGAACGAGCAAACCAACAAAAAGTTAAGTATTTGTGTGTGAAAGTACCGTTGAATATCCATTAACACGGTGGATTAACAATTGAAAATCCTGTCTGTGTCGTTCGAGTACACACAATTCTATGGGTTTTCTAAAACTTTGCTCCCATCTTTATGTGTCATCATTTTAATGAAAATTCAACGAATAAATTTACTGTCGTTTTTTTTTCTCGTCTTCTATTGAAAAGTTCGTTTTCTGTCGACGAATCTTATTTGACGAAAATTCCAAAGAACGAATCACGAACTAAAACCATACACATAGCCATATCGTTATATAATACAGCAGTATACAAGCACAGTACGCCAGGGTTCGGGTGAAAAGCTCGCTCACTGTCTTTGCAAGTATTTGAGAGATAGATAGAGAAAGAATGCGACCGAATGGCACAGAGTGTGAGTGTGTGTAAGAGAAAAAGTGCCGGATTCACCAGCGTGAGACTGGTTCGTTTCCAACAAACCCTCAAACAGACACATTTGTTTTTCTCTCAAATACACATGAGTACACACGCACCCGCTTCTTACTCACTTTATTTTACAATTCAATATATAGATTTTTTCCCTTCTACTTCTTCTTCTTCTTCTGTGTCGTCTATTATGCGCTTCGCCCGAGCAGTCAATTTATTTATTTATTATCCCATTCGCATTCACATTCGATCGTAATGGGTATCAGCGAAACAGAGTTTGTTTTGGGTAAATAAGGGAATTTTATTCTTCATATCTTTCTGGCTTTCACGATAGATGTTCGTCTTCTTTCTCTTTATTTTATTTTATTTTATTTTTTCGTCATTCGGCAACAGTATATAGATCACGCGGTTCTTTCAAACATAAAGCTTTAGCTTGCCACTACTAGCTGCTAACGGCTTGCTCCGTGCTGCGATGCCAAAGTCGTAAATGTCCATAGAAATTGCCAAAAAGAAATTCTTACCTTTCGTATAGTTTTTGCATGAAAAGGGGCTGTTGGCAAGTGAATTCGCACACATATTGAATGTTTTGACTCGTCCTCGATTAGAATATTGTGCATATCATCATACTCCTTTCGAAATCCGGTATGCCTCAAAAAATAAAAATGGCATAAAGAGGAAAGAGAGGGATAAAAAAACGAAACATAAAGTTTTTCCCGTAATTTTTTCGGCATTCGTTGAGTTTCACCCACAATGCACAGTTCACAGTGGTATTTTTCCCCCCAAACGATTTTGAAAACGCGTAAAATGAAAATCAATGTAATGTGGTAATTTTCGATTTACATTTCTGACATTGTGAAATGAACACATGACTTTCGACATTCGATCAACTCAAAGACATGACTTGCTTACCAAAAAAAAAAATTTCCCACTTCTTCTGTATCGTACGGATATTGAGCCAAGCAACTGGTAATTTTTCCCCCTACTCTGCTCTTCTATGGCATTTTCTATGTAAATTTTCCAACGTTGGGATGGATGAGCAAAGTAAATTAAGTTGGGAATAACTACAATCTTTGGTGTGCGATTGAAGCAAGCAGCAGAAAATCCACGCATTCCATTTTATTAAGAGATTTTATAATTTTTCTTCTTCTTCTCCTTCTTCTCATCGTCCATTCGCTACGTCTTGTGATGGGCTTGCTTGAGGATGGGTAATAGAAATGTTTGTCTGTATCGTGTCAGCGTTGAACATAAAAAGAAAGAAAAAAAAAATTTATAATAATAATTATTTTTCTTTAGACAACTTATATAAATAAGACTATAACTATTTGTCGCAAAGTTTTGAAGAATCCAGAAGAAAACCACAATCGATCCGAGCATTTTTTTCATGAATACTCTGCATCCAAAGCACCGTATCACAATCAGCATTACAAATTTGTAAATTATAACTTTTATTGGCATATTCACGATGAACCCGCCTTCATTTATTTCTCTGGTTTATTGTGGACTTTTATTATGTGTGTTGTGCGTTGTGTGAGTGTGTGTACGGGCCACTTACATTGGAGAAAAAAGGAAAACCGCACAAATACAACCAAATATAAATGGTGATTTACCAACACTTATACGCAATTCGCTGTTGAGGTAGTTTCGGATTTTGTTCCGGCATTTGACACTGCTTTGATTTACCGAGACAAAATAAACGAAGAGAAGCAGAGAAGGATAAAAAGAGTTTGCCTTTGTATGAATACTCACTTTCTCTCTCTTTCCTTCTAGCTTTTACGGCTCATCAATTTATCCATAGTAAATGATAGTTGTCAAAGGCTAGCCAACAATTATTTTGATTAATTTTTTTTCTTCACACTTTGTCCACATCCTCACGTGCCTTGCGAATGGTCAGTATCGTACCCACATACACACACTCGCACACATGTTTACTGTACATGAATGAATAAATTACGATCGGCCTAATGGAAATATGTGGAAAGTAGCACAACCGATTGCGGTTTTTCCTTCCGCGTTCTACTTTATTTAGATAGTAAGATGTTTCGTCTCGTTTTCTCTTTGATTGTCTTTCTGACAAATTCATTACTCAGCAATTAAGCGATTCGCTGTTCCAAACCACCTCGAGCTAGAGAATGTTTTTCAAGAAATTTGTATTTCGGTTCATTCATTATTATTATTATTATTATGTTTTTTTTTCTTCTTCAATAAATTCAGGCACATACTTTCTGCTGTACGATTTCATCGACTACTTTGAAAAAGATGCGCCAACATCGTTGCCGCGGGCCAAATTCCTCGAAATCATGAACACAATATTCAACAAACATTCGGAGCCTGAGCGAGAAACCATCATTTTTCAGGTAAATATTTAATGGTTCCAGCGAATGTAATAATCTGCAGTTTCTCAATTCAATTTCCATTCTTTCAATCTCTCTCTCACTCTCTTGCCCCCTTAACTCTCCCAAACAAATTGAATCGCATTATTTATTGGCATACGGAACACAACATACACACACCCATTGACTCAAAAACATACACGGAACGGCCCCGAATCATCGAAATCGAAAATGGAAATGTCAATGCAGTACACCAATTGGGAGAATATAAATGATGGCTTTCAAAACCAATATCAAGTGGGTCAAGCGGTCGGCGACCATTTTTTCATATGCCCAACCAACGAGTATGCGGCCGGTATGACTGCACGGGGAGCATCTGTCCTTTACTACTACTTTACACATGTAAGTACTTCTAACTATTTTATTACGTGCCCATATTTTCAATGTCAATATATCCATTATTGATTGACACGAGTGCTCTAAACATTAACGTTGTTTCCGAATGCTCGTGCGGGGCCATTCTACCACACTCTCTCCCTCTTCGGCTCTCTTAATCGTTTGAAGTTCCAATGCGTTTCTTCTTTGTCTTTTACTCACATTCTCCCTGCTCTCGTCTCTGCTCTTTTGCTTTTGTTTATGACTTTCATACCATTTCCGTTTTATTCCATCGAAATCGAGTTTCAACCAGACTTTGGGTTGGCCAGGTGAAGGACTCTCCGAATTGATTCGTTTCCCATTACGAATCGAGCAAATATATTGAAATTCCAAAGCTTTTCGTAACGAACGAACGAAAGAACGAACAATCGTGACAGATATCTTGAAACTAATTTCAGTGTCCAGTGAATCTATCATGTGCAGAAATGGCTGCGTATGAAAGAATGACAGGGCGAGAGGATGAACGAAAAAATGAATACTTGCCCAGAAACTAAGTAGGCCGTAAATCTTCAAAGCGTAACAGATAAACTGTTTGGAATCGATTTTATGCAAAAACTTTTCATTAAATTGACTTGGCGACTAACCGATGGACAATTTAATGGCGTTTGAGCAAAAACGAACAACGGCAGAAAAAAACACGAAAAGTCACTTCAACACCACCACTACCACTACCACCATCATCATCATCATCATCATCATCATCGACAACCAACGATAAGCAATCCAACGAACGAGCACGGCTCAAAGAGAAAAGCGGCAGTTCAATTAAATGAGCTTGTACTGAAAGTTCCTACTACTGTGAGTGTAGTGTAATTTTGAAGGAGAGTTCAAATGCTTGTGTACGGAACGTTATTTCAATAAGTGCGAAGGCACAAAAATGTCAACCATCAAAGATAATCCAAGGTCAATTCGTCTACAATCACATACACAAGTATTCCGTACATAAGCACCAAAAAGCACAACCAAAGTCTTAGATTTTATGCTTATTACGTTTGTATACATACGTATATATGTATGTACCGATGATACATGCATACGAGTTTGGTTTGAAGTGGTTTGTATATCTTAATGAGACTAACGGCATTGGTTCAATGAGAGAAAACAACGTATCTTTTCGAAATCCACTTATCGCCGTAGACTTTTCTAATCTATATAGTATGTATGCATTCAGGATGATTCGAATTGCCTTACAATTTCAACGAACCAACGAATGTATACACTTCGCCAAGACGGTTAAGTTTGTTTGCTTGACTTTTCCGCGGGAGAAAGAAAGAAAACGACGACGAAGAAGAGTGGAAAAAGTGAAAGTGCGTGCAGAAACGGCATTCGCTGGTAATAAAAGTGTATTCCGATTCGGTTCATCGTTGTTCACCACATTGGAAAAACTTCAGCACCAACAGCAACAAATGAACTTGAAATTATCTGTAATGAAGGAAATAATGTTTGTCTGTGTATTTAAAAAAATATATACGTATATATACATATATGTATATAGGTATGTTTTCAATTCGTTGATAACCGTATCACTGGGTTCTTTCTATTCTTTTGTTTGTGTGTAGTCGAGTAAGTGTTATTCTATCTGAACAAAACATCAACCCATTACCTGAAATTGGACATATTACATTATTTTCTTTATGTACTAAGTAAAACATGACTATTTTCCACCTCAGTGATACATGCAAACTTGCTCCTTAGGAATGCGTGTAGTTGATACGAATGTGTTTGTGTGTGTGTGTGTGTGTGTATGTGCATTTGTGTTTGTGCACTTTTCCCGTTTTTCCACGTTCGTTTTCAATTTATCGTATTTACATCGTACGCATTATTTATCGGCTAGCATACGTTCAAATTGAAGCGTCCAGAAATGGAAAGAAAAGCACACACATGTCGCGCGCGTGTAAGTCCCTCTGACTGAAACCGAATCGTCCAGCATACACCGTTGAGTTTTAGCTGTGCGACAGTTTTTACTTTCATCGATGAATTATAATCAAGTCAGACCCCGGAAAAAATAGAAAGACGGAATAAAATCAACTAATCAATAGTAGACACTTCTGACTGAAATGTTGATCTTGAGCATTGATTGCTAGGCATTGCATTGTTCACAGCGACGCAACACAAATACACAGGGCAAATCCATCCATTGAGTACATATATATATGTGAACGACAAAATCAAGAGTGTGTGACCCAGTATGTGGCGTACGTGAATAAATAAGGCAGATGCAAACAACTAAATGGATAACAATTTCACTGCTGATTGATTTAATATAGAACGGCTCCCTTGACAATGGAAGATTTTTAGGCAAAACTTTATAAGCGAGCGAGCAAGCGGAGAGAATATTTTCAAATAAATCCGCGCATAGCGTGTATACAAAGCTCCAGAGAAACCAAATCCATTTCACGCGACAGTCGTGTGACAAAACTGCAACCGCTGAATAGAAACATAGAGGCGAAGAGGTTGAGAAAGAGAGAGAGAGAGAGAGAGAGAGAGAGAGAGAGAGAGAGGAAGAAATGGTTCGAGAACCGAGCCACTGATTTAAGACGCTTAATTTATTTGATTATATTTTATTGCAAAATCTTGGAATAACAAAAACAATTTTCGATGAAAATGGCCAAGGAGAAGGTCATTTAATGCGCATTTTGTCGATAGTTCATAGCTGTACATGTACAATTACTTGGGCTGAAATCTTGATTACTTTATTTTTCTTGTTTTTGCTCTTTTTTTTTACTCTCGATTTGTTTCCATTTTGCTTGCACCAAAATTAGCGCACCAGCACATCACTCTGGGGAGAATGGATGGGCGTTTTACACGCTGATGAAATTGAATACATATTTGGACAGCCACTAAACAATTCACTGCAGTATAGAGATCGAGAGCGTGAACTTAGCCGTCGAATGGTGCAAGCTGTTAGCGAATTTGCTCGAACTGGGTAAATTTTTTTTTGTTTTCAGGATAAAGCATTTCGAAATGCGGTTTCGTGAAAATCAAAGTGCTAATTTTGCGTTTGTTTATTCGTTTGTTTTCGTATAGCAATCCAGCGTTGGAGGATGAAGAATGGCCTGAGTATAGCAAGGAAAATCCAATTTATCGAATTTTCAATGCCGAAGGTGATGGAAAGCATCAAAAGGAACATTTCGGCAAAGGACCAATGGCCTCAGCCTGTGCATTTTGGAATACATACTTACCACGACTTAAGACATGGACAGGTAACATTTGAACCAATTCCATTTATCGTTCGGTTTTTCTCCATTCATTTTAATTCTGACTTAACTAATTTTAACGTTTTCTTTTTGTTGTTCTTTTCCGTTGTTCTTTCTTTTCTCAACAGATGCAAATAATTTGCCATGTTCGGATTCAGTTCAAAGTAACAAAGCAGCAACGCCTACAGAACTTAGTTTATCTATTGGCCTTAGCGTGATTTTAATGAAATTAATTCAAAATCATCTCACAGGGATATAAAGAGGGTGACAACGCCAACAAATTTCGATGATGAATAACAAAACAATGCAAAGCAAAGAAATTCAACTTTGAATTTTTTTCTATTGGACAACGTTCAATAAAATGATTCAGTGAAATTGGATTGAAGAGAAAAAAACCAAAAACCGAAAAGTTAAGAAAAAACAAAACCAAAAACTAGCTGTTAGAGAGAATGCCCTTCAAAATTAAAATGAAAGAAAAACAAATTAGAAGTGTAAAAAAGAAAAAAAAAACCAGCAATTGATATCGCTGACTTGCTCCGTTTGCACGACAAGATAAATATCTTTTATAGAACTCGGAGATATTTGTGATATATTCAAACTCCAGGATGAACTTGAGTAAATTTAGAAGAAAACACACACTTTTTCCACCCAAGATACAAGAAAAAACCAAGCAAACCATTCAAAACCATAAAAAAATGACGAAGAACCACAAACAATGTAAGAAAAAGTGCGAAAAGGCGGACATATTTCTTTCCCGAATTGATGTCGATTTTTCTGAGATAAAAACAAAAACAGCAACATGCAACACTCAATCCTTGGGGTTCTAAATTTATTAAACAAACAAACAAACAAAAAACATATCAAAAAATGTATTAGGATTTCAATGGTGTGTTAAAAATTATTACCTAAATTTACTGCTGTGTACTTTTGCAACAATCCATATATTGCTCAGGCGCTCGGCTTACAACAACCACCATATCACCACCATCATCATCATAATTTTCGTTGCATTCGTTTTGTAGACTACTGCGAAGAAATGCGAAGGAAAGAGTGGGAAAGAATGCTCGATTAGTTAGCTCTTTTACACACCACACAAAAACCCAAAACAAACAGGAATAAAACACACACTGCTGTTAACCGAAGAAGTAACACCAAATTCTCTCACAACATTGATCACATTTGCCGTTATGCGCTCTCATTCGGTCGTGCTGAATGCATCGCATCGCGAGCGCACTTTGCATTGTTTGCAATCAACCTAGTGTCGGTTTGGCACCGCTAGTGTTCTATTTGTCAATAGCAACTTTTTTGATTGGTTGCCATACACTATGCCCAACTAAACTCGGTTCAACAATGTTCTAAAAGCAACAAAAGAGAAAATAGTATCCATTCAGGCCAATTTCCGTCAGTGTACCCAAGAGAAACGGCCAATATGTTTATACGCTGTCTATCCGCCGAAAATACACTACAATATATATTCACGCTTATTGGACGCCGAATTCAATATATATTGTAGTGTATTTTCGGCGTATTCTTCAGCGTGAAACATATTGAAACATATTCAGGCGCCCTCTGATAGCCATGAATGCATTCATTGATTCAATATGTTTCACGCTGAAGAATACACCGAATATACACTAGAATATATATTCAATTGGGCGTCCAATAAGCGTGAATATATATTGTAGTGTATTTTCGGCGGATAGACAGCGTATAAACATATTGATCGTTTCTCTTGGGTAGAGAATTCGCATTTTGCCAATACCGTTATCCAATGGCGCTAAAAAGTCTTCCAAATTCGTTTGACATATGTAATCGTTCTCTTTAATTGTTATCACGAACACATTTCAACAATCGTTTTCTCTCCGCTGCCCTACCTCCCCAAAAAAATCGGTGTCAATGGTTGATTGAGTGCATTTGTTTTTGACGAACAAAATACATTTTGCCAATATTTCGGATTGTTATACGTAAAGAAGTGTTACTTACGTCACCGGCGAAAAACCAAAGCGCTTTCCGTTGATGGAACGGTCAACAATTACGCTGCTCTTAACAATTTCAAAAATGAACGGTTCCACGTACGCAACATTGAACGAAATATGTGGAATTTAATTTTGTAGGAGCTGCAATAACTCTCATCATTCTTCTGGATGCGCTTGTTTTTCCATTGCCAAAGCTTCATATAAACAATATGGATGTAAGCTTGATATTCATGCTCATTGTAAAGTTAAGTTGCGTTGTAATGTGTCGTAACATCCACATTCAAGCTTCTCTTCAAGCTATGCCAAAGCATAGAACGAATACAATAAAACTTTTATTTTGTTGGATTGATCTGATCTCTGTTAAGCACTTCAAGTTGTTTTATCCATTCTTTTAAAAGGATTTTATCGCATTCGTACGGTGTATGGAGTTTTTGGGCAAGAATTTAAGATGCCACTATGGAATTCTTTTACAAATTTTGGTTTATTTGTTCTCATTTCATTTCCACACAAAGAATGGCTGAGATTTTTTTTGCTAAATATTGACGGTATCGAATGTTGTCCCTCTTGCACTAACTGCTGCTATCCTGTTGACGTAGTAGTGCATACGTTGCATGTCACCGCCATAAGCTTTATCATACTCTGCAACAGTCAATAGTCTGTTTGGAACAGAACAATGAAATCAGTTTATCCGTACAAACATTTACAACCAATGTCCATATTCCTGAAGTCAATACATTTACATTTGCATTTCTAACGTTTTTTTTCTTCTCTTCTTTAAAATCGCGCAAGTAATAACATTCACCGCTAAACCGTTTGCTTTTGGCCATGGGCTTGTTCATGTTTCTTCTGCTTTTGTTCGTATTGTTGTATAAAACGTTTGCATAAAATAAAAACCAGCAGAGGAAGAAAAAACACAATAATATTCATCAAAAACGTATTGCTCGTCTATGATTAGTTCATATCATTTATTTAGAAAATAAATAAATTGAAAAAATACAAAAGAGTCGGGAACTTGTGTCCGCTGTGTATTGATTTAAGCTATTCGGTGAAATTGAAACAAACAAAAGAAAGAAGAAAAAAACAACGCGTTCGCTGAATTACGTTATCTGTTGGTAGTTGCATTGTGTCAATTTTAGCAAATGAAATTACATCAAGACCATTCAAATCACGAATACTCCAGCCGGAGTTAAAATGCCTCCTAAATACACATATCATTTGGATGACATAGTTAATGTGCATCCAAAAAAATAAACAAGAGAAACAAACTAAAAATTAATGATTGATGTTGCTCAATCAAATTTCATTTTGTATGAAACCAAAAACAAACAAAAAAATGTTAAGCATCTTCTACTTTATAAGCGTACATTTGTAAGCACAGGTAAACGGCTAAATCGGGACAAAATGAAGAAAAAAAAACCATTATACCCCCACACATACACACACACACACACACACAAAATATGTTGATCAAACGATTCAAATATATATCTAGATTTAATTTACAATTGAAGAGTTTACAGTTAGGATTGTTTCTTCTTCGTCTTGGAATTTTATTTTCAATTTTCTCGGATTTAAACAAAGAATACAACAAACAACCAATACATATCATATGAATACAAAAAACCTTTACACACAGAATTTGTTGGCTTTTACATTTTCTTGGGAAAACCGAACAACTACAGAAAAAGAAAACTAGTACACAATGCATTCCAAAAGCGACAGTGTATATGAAATTCAATGTTTCCATGGTGCTGAACCGAGAAAACTAAATGATTGCCTCCCCCCAATCATTCCTCAGAAACACATACTCTATATATAGATAATTAAATGAGATGAAAGAAGAAGAAGAAAAAAAAAACGAAATAAAAATTTACCAAAGTTTAAAATAACATGAAATGATATGCATCGTTTAGATTGTTGATATGAATATGGAAGAGGAACATATATAAATTAGAAATATATTCGCCAATGAGACCTAACCAAACGTTTAAGTATATAGAAGAGAAATGAAAAAGAAAACAAAAAACAAAGTTAGTTTTATAAAGATATTATGAGAGCTCACGGTGAATATAGTAAGTAAACACATAGTTTATATTAGAAAAGATGAGATAGAATTAAAAAGAAGCTTTCATCATGAAGAATTACTAAAAACTTGTCTTGTGTGTGTGTGTGTGTGCGCGCGCGCGACACAGACGGAGAGAAAGGTAGAAAAAGAGCGAGAAAATTAAGTTTAAATACAAAGAAATATATTAATAATAAATGAGAAAAAAGAAACTCTCTCTCACACACACATATGATTTCATAAAATAGAGATGGCAATAAGTAATGAATGTGTTGAGTAGATACACGAAAACATATCAGTAAAGTGCAGCTTCATATTGGGGAGAAAAAAAATTTAACTACATACGGTATAAGTCGTTGACCGTGTTTGTAAATAACAAGTCTTCTATACACTTTTTAGACTCCGTTTAGTCATATAAATATATATTGGATACAAGAACAAGGAAATTTAATGCATATCATGAACAACAACATATACAAGAACAAGAAAAATAAACAACAACAACAAGGGAATAAAAATGAGATACACTACACACAAAATAAGCAACTAACTAAATCGAACTATTACTCATCAGACTTGATTTAATTAGAAGTCGAAATATTCGAACAAAAGAAAAAGAAATTTTTTTAAATGGAACTGAATGAAAAAAAAGCAAAATCTATTCTGTGTGATCGATCTAAGCTCTAATATTAAAGTAGCCAATTTGTTTGAAAGTAGGCTAAAACAGAACAACAACCAAGAAATAAGCAAAAAAAAATTCAAACAAAACCAAAAGGTAAAGCAAAAATATATAAAATATAAATATGAAACAAATAAATATATATATTGCACTGTTATCAATGGAAATGTTCATTTTATGATTTGTTATGGAACTAGTGTCGCATTGAAGTATATATTAGATTAAATTATGGCAAATTAAAATGTTGTATTTTGTACAAGTTTAAAAAACAACAATTGAATGTGAACATTATTTCGATAGGAAAACCAAAAAAAAAAACATTTCTGGGACAACTGGCGCACTCACATGCAATGCATGCAAATGGGCAAGTTTTAATTCATAGAATCCGGATTTGGTGCAAGTGATGTTGATCTTCGTTTGGGCAAACAACAAAAAGTAATAGCATTTCTCATTGCTCTTGATCGTATACGGTCATTTTGCTACCCAAAATAAAAGGAGAAAATTAAAAGCACACAACCAATTGCTTAGTTTCATATCGTCGCGTCAAAACTCATTGCACCAAATCACCTAATTGTATTTTTGGGAGAGAAAAAAAAAATCTGTAGTGTATTTACTCGAGGCAAATTCTATATTAGTTAATATGTATTAGGTATAATGACAAATAGTGTTCACTGGAGAAACAAAGAGAAAAACAAACGAATACTCAATCAAGCGATAAAAAAAATGAAAACAAAACACACACACATACACACACACAAAACCAAACGGATTCATCTTATGTCCTTCAATTACACCTAAGTATGTATCTATTTGTATTGAATATGAAAAAACCACACACACACACACATCGTCTAGATTTATTGGGTAGCTAGTGTCGTAAGTGCTGAAAAATGTCTGTAGCGTGATGAAGTAACCTCACACATACACTCAAAAAGAGTGTTTTTTAGTAGATATAATCACCTTATTTGCGAATCTGTAGACATTTTCGAATTGAATGCACATATTGAAAGATTTTTAATCGTGAGTAAAGATTCGTGACTGCGCATTCCGGTCAAAGCTGATAAGATTGGTATAAAATAAACAGAAAAAAAAACAAAATTAATGAATAGAAAATTTGCATTAAATATTCGCTTGATATTTGTGCCGTAGCGATCATGTGGACCTTAGCTTTAAATATGAATCAGGATTTCTTTTATCTCTCGAAGAACATGTTTTCGGTGCATAATTTTTCATCATTTCAATCATAAAATAATCACTTTTGAATTCGATTTATTGGAATTACCCAATCATTCTTCTTCAGTTCAGGCCCCCATTTTTAAGCGATAAAAATGGACTTTTTGCTCTCGTCATTGTTTTTTATTTTCTGTACTAAATTTTACATTCAGTTCCCGAGTGAATTTAATATATTGTGATCGATTGAATTTCGAACTCGACAGTGTTTTTTTTGCTTTGTTTTCGGAGATGATGTCATTTTTGGAATTTCATCACAAAACAAATGTCTCACTCTAAATAATTTATCGCGCATTCCATGCATTCGATTAACGAGTATGAGAAATTGTTCATTGTTGACATTTTTTTCGACAAATGTCATTGTTAAGTCGGTTTCATTTTGATTTTGTTTTCTTTGTTTGATGCAACAAACTGTGTATGCACTTGATCAGCAGCTCGGATGACATTTTGAGACAAGAGATACAAGGGTCAAATGAACTAATTTATAAGTGTAAGGGTGGGAATACACCTTGCAAGTAAAATGCTTGCAGCAAGCATTTTTTTCCAACGTACTTCTGTATTCGATTCTAAGTATGACACTTGCATGCAAGTAAAGGTAGTGTTATACATTGGTGTAAATTTTGGTCATTATTTTTTTCCAAACGTCCACGAGGTAGGTTTATATGATCGATTTTATAAAGATATTTAAATATTCGAATAAATTCGATAATTTTAGCACTATATGTTCTACTTTGTGGGCAGTAGCGCAAAAATTTCGACCAAATTGTATGCAAGTGAAGTACTTGCACGCAAGCATTTGCAAGCACTTTGCTTGCATGGAATTCTGTTCCATATTTTCGTGTATACGTCCACAAAGTAAATTGTACAGTGATAAAATGATCGAATTTCTTTGAATATTTAAATATATTTATAAAATCGATCATATAAACCTACTTCGTGGACGTTTGGAAATAAATATTGACCAAAATTTACACTAATGTATCACACTACCTTTACTTGCATGCAAGTGTCATTCTTAGAATCGAATAGAAATCACGTTGGAAAAAAATGTTTGCTGCAAGCATTTTACTTGCAAGGTGTATTCTCACCTTAAATCTAACATGCAAAGGAAACTATAAAAAAACTCTATCACAAAATTATACACAGAATTTAGTAGACAAAAGTGTATAAAAGTGACTAATCTGCCCCTACCCTATCCTCTCCCCTTCGTCCTTCTTTTTCTAGGTCTCTATCGAATATCGTTTACGTTCTTTTGTTGGTGTTGTTACAAAAAAAAATAAATAAATAAATAAAACGTTAACAATTAGAACGACATAAAGAAAATATACATTTTTTGAAGAAACATTTCACAAAAAAGAAAACAATTTTATAGTATCGAATCTTATTTTCTATATGAACAGTATTTTTGCACGACAATTTAAATGACCGAATACAATTTGAATTAAATGAGACATAAAAAATGAAATCATAAATAGACATAGTTGATAAAAATAAAAATGAAATAAATAAAAAAGTAAAAAACATCAAAGAAT
The DNA here is from genome assembly GCF_009176505.1 of Sitodiplosis mosellana. NCBI lineage: Eukaryota > Metazoa > Arthropoda > Insecta > Diptera > Cecidomyiidae > Sitodiplosis > Sitodiplosis mosellana. The sequence goes on along the minus strand of NW_022601467.1, from coordinate 10,132,889 downwards.
TTATATTAAATGAGAGATGATATTAAAAGTTGCAAGAGAAAAAAGCGTTTGATTGAATTTACCGATTTACCGACACAAATGACAAAACGACGGATATTCAAAGTGGATCGGGATGTTCTACAATGATGATGTGTACTCAAAAACGAACATTTGATGGTGAAAACGAGTGTTTGACGTGTACTTTCAGAATTTATGTGAATCCTAAAATTCGCCACACAAAACAAAAATAATCATAATTCATCGTCAACAGTTTTTGCACAAATACGATTTTATTTTTAATTGCTATACATTTGATTCAAGGAAATGAATATTATTCACCTTTTTATGGGGTACACACTTTTCGGTACATCACGTGAAACTAATCAGCCTTCTGTGCACTCGGCCACGCCCTGGTGTGTTTGCATTTATCAGCCTAAGCACTATCTTTCTTTCGCACTGAATGGTAGATATAATGATAATTTTTTGTTTAGATGAAACTTATTTGAAAATGAAACCCAATACACTTCAATAATGGAATTTAAAAATAAATGAAGAACAAAAAAAAATCAATAATATTGAAATTGTTTTCAATTTTCATGTGACAATTTTTTCTTTTCTTTCGGTTTTCATTCTGATTCAATAACTGACCTCAACCGTAGACTGGTGGGAAAACGGAAACATTGTCATTTACATTGATAACTTTAATAGCAAACTAGATTCCACGATAAATAAAAGGCTGTTTGAAAAAAACCTTTTTATAAATTTAAAGAAGAAACCAAAAAAAAAACGCATTTGAATGAATAGATTTTGGTTGTGTTGTTCATGTGAAAATCCCGTGAAATTCGTTTCGTTCAACGATTGGTTTTGAATCGAGCTGATTATGGCGAGATGAATAGGCCCAAGAGAGGATTTGAATCAAAATGTGAAAAACTTTTGATTTAGGATCCAAAGACAACAGTTCAAACGCATAAACAACCACAAAAATCCAATCCAATCCAACCAAATCGATATATCAAACTAGCAACATCCATCTGATTAAACACCTCGCTTAATACACGTTTCCTTTCAAAATATTTTCCATTGTGCTTTTTTTTCGATTTTAGACGAAACAAACCAAAAAGAGGGTGCAAGAAATCACAATTTGACTTTGAGTATCAGATAGAGAAAAGAAAAAGAAAAATAAATATAACATTTCTTAAACATATCAATTTTATGGAACGAATGAAGAAATTGCGCAAAAACCAAATCTTTTTAGAGAAATACAAGATAACATACGCATAGAAAACCATGTCACGAGCAAAGTACAATAATATTCATTTTTTACTATAAATTATCGACCACTTGCACTAGAGTGTCATTTATGCATATCAAAAAAAAAGTATTATAACAAACAAACCAAAAAAAAATACGATGAATGTTATTATCAAACACCATTATATTTTCTGTAGTCAATGTATGTATGTGTGTGTGACATATATAAAAACCTAAAATGAGATTCGTTTAAATCCAATGAAGGAATGAAATGAAGAAGAAGAAATACAAAGAATAAAATGAAAAACCACATTTTTGTACCCTTTTTTCTATTTCGAAAACAAACTCTAATGATACAATAAGTATTGATAATTTTCATCGAACGTAATATAATTAGGTTTTGTATTAACGGAATTAAAAACATGTAAACTGTTATGCGCAAAACAATCTTCAAGAACACGAGCTCTTCAATATAACTGTGTCACCAAATCGTCAACAACAAAAATATCAACAAAATAAATATATATTTGTTTTTAATCTAATAAACATTCAATGTTGCACTTGCCCTACGTTGACCACATTCAATTTGTGAGTGCTGGAATAAACAATGCAAAACAAATCTTTTGTTAGAATGCTGAGAGCTTGCTCGCTACTTGTTGTTTTTTTTTCAATTTCCTAGACTGAAAATGTAGTATTCAAACAAAGAAATAAAAAATCTATCAATGGTAAAACAAAATGTTGCGCTCCCTTTCGCTGACTCAATATCGCCCGCAAATCATTGAACGCCACAAAATGTGCAACGATTACATGTGTGATTCAAGTTAAATCAACGCTTGAATACTTTTGGGGGCAGGCCGACAAGAGTAAGCGTACAATTTTTGGTTGTTAATTTTCCGTTTCTCCTTTGTAGACACACACCCGAATCATTTCATGAAACTTGAACGAATCTTGCATGCAAAAAACAACAACAAATTATCGAGTAAATGTTATTGATTCACTTGTTGATTGCCGCGCATTTTTGGACTGTTCGATTCGGGCTATGATTTCAGCAACAGGAAATTAACGTGTAGTTTTAACTAAAATGGTGTCAAAGAACTTTTTCTATGATCGGATAAATACAGATTTTAAAAGAAGAAGAAAACAAATTACAAACATTAATTATTAAATCCCGCATTTTGCTTCATCTGAATAGAAGAAAACTGAAACAAATGCATCGATTACATCGTTAACATCTGGGAATTCACCTCATAACAGCAACAAAAAGCCCCATAGATTTACCCGTAAATAAATATGGATTCAGAGACACATTCCATTTTTTTTTCCATCTCAAGTAAATGCAAATAATTTTTACCAAAAAAAAAACACACACACACACATAATTCGAAGCAAATGATTTGGATGAAGCAAGCCAATAAGTCGCATTACATTTTGCGAAGATGAAATATTTTCTAACAAAAGAGCTATACAACAACAATAACAAAAAAAATGATAAAATACAAAAAAATGAATTAATAAAAAAAACTCAAGTTAAAGCAACACTAAAATGGAACTTATTCTTATGGAAGTGATATATCACGTTGCATATATACATACATTTAATACAAATATATACACATTTAAATAAATTATAAAAAAAAATGAAACACAAATGGATCTATGATGTAAGCCATTTTTACAGTTCGGATGAAGAATAATTTTGTTTTTCATAGGAAACAACTCAATAAAAAAAGAAGCAGAAGCAAATATATGTAGCATCCAAGATGATGCCCGAAGAACGATCACTCAAATCCTTAAATGGCCTTGGCTCTAGCTGAAGGCTTTATGTTCGTCCGCGGACCGATCCATCGCAATGCTACAGATATTTGAACCATTGTGACAAACAAATTCCCTCAGAATATTTTAGTTTCAAAGTGCAACATAAAGTTTTTTTTCATATAGAGTTGTTGCTTTAAACTCTATATGAAAAAAAAAATTCATATTGCACTTTGAAACTAAAATATTCTGAGGGAATTTGTTTGTCGCAACGGTTCATTTGATACATATAAAACATCAACCCGTTACACCATCAACACCATCGTTTGATTTATCGAAACATATAAAACAACAACAAAACTAATTTTGTCCGAGCTGTAACGAGGGCCTTAATATAACAAAAAAGAAAAGGAATTTAAAGTATACCTAATTGATTTAAAACAAAACAAAAAAAAAACATATCTTGAAATTTACTACGTAAATGTAATTAATCTATAGTGAAACCTCGACAAAAGGAGATCCCATGAATCCGGACTCAGTTTTTTTTTTCACTCACACACAAATGTTTCCACCAGATGAAATTCAAATGAATAAAAAGCAAACAAAAGCATTAACTGAGAGAAAGATAAAAGAAACAAATTCGAGTTCAGACGATAAAAGAAGAGAGAAAAGCTGTATTTTTATGATCAGAAAATGATTAGAATTAGAGAAAATAACGATGATTTTCGATTTCAATGTTGAAGTCAGTTGAATTTTTCGTTTTGGTTTTGATTTCAATTGAAATTAGGACATTTTGTATGATTTCGCTTTTGATAGGCAATGGCGTAGTGTTTTGTGCTGTTCGTTCGATTAAATGGTTAAGAAATCGAAGCATTTTTTTTCTAACTGGTAACTCAAGCGCTGGTCATATATATTTTATTTTCAGTTTCAAATTAATTATCGGGACTGAAATTAGTTCGCCTAAACGTTTTATTTTCGACTGTAAAACCACACACACACACACACAACAACAATCAAAACTAATCAAAGATATGATAATTAAACAATACCCCAGAAAAAGGTGTCAATTTGTGTACCAATTTAGGAAATGGCTTTTCTTTTGTTCGTCTTTTCGGATTTTCTTTTGTTGTTTGTTGCTTTGTCCCAATCCTCAATCGAATGTTTTCAATCTAAATGCATTTAGTTTGCATGCAAACACAACTCTTTTTGTTTTAACCCTTTTTGAATGTGCTTCGATCGACACATTTATTTTAGTGTCTTATTGTTCGAGAAAAAAAAGCAGACAAAGGAAAACCATTGTTCAACCGTACGAATTGATGTCAGCAGAACGAACGATGCGATAGGACTCATCTCTATATATTTATTGTTCATCCTAATCGGCATATTATTGCCCATACATTGATAATTAGGTGTCGAAACATTCCTAATTGTCGTTTGTCCATTGTTCCTTTTGAACACGTTTCATTTTTTTTATATTGAAATTCGAGCGCCGATTTTCGAAAGCGCCAAACAATTTGAATTTGAAGCAAAAAAAATTTATTTCGAAAGGATCGAGGTTTCATCGACCATAAACACACAAATTAAGGTACTACCGTTTAGTTTCGCTATTTTTGTATAAGCTTTGCTATATATGTGCTGAGAGAGAGAGAGAGAGAGAGAGAGAAAAATGAGAGAAAAGGGATAAATGTGAACACTTTTATTATTTTCGACTTTGTTTTTCGGTTTTGTGAATTTGGCCTTGTAAAACTTCTCAAAGCTTTATTTTCATTGTTCTATTATGTTTGCCAAAATGTGTCCGTGTTTGAATTAGATGCACCAAATCTTTAAGCCGTTAAATGCTTATAGCAGAAGAGAGCGAACGAGATAGAGAGATCGAGAGCAGGTTCATGTCGAATCTGATTTCATTTCAGTACATTCACTCTATCAATGAATAATCAATCATTGGCATTTTAATTTTTAAGACAACCAAATTATGCAAACTATATGAAAATGAAGTATAACAGAAAAAACGAAACCAAAAAAAAAATTGTAATGAGAAAATATCAGTTGCAATAGCAAACAAAAAACAGCAACAAGATGAGAAAAAAGTATTAGACCTAATAAGTCCTTTGAAAGATTTTTTTTTCTTTTTGATTCATATCATTCAAATAAATAATATTAAGAAAACAATGTCTCTGCGCTTCACTCACACAATAATCAATGCTGAATTCTGAGAAGTAAACGTACACACACAAATTCGTGCAAAATGTGTACGGAACATTAACCATTATTCCGTAAAACTGTTAGCACATATAAAAACTATAAATATGAGAAAAATATATATTATATACATATATATATCAAATCTGTTAAAGTTGCCTAAAAATGCTTTTGTTTAGTGAGAAAAAAAGGACAAAATTATTGTGAATTATACCACTTAATGATATTGATAAATAAATAGTGTATTCTACTCTACTTTTCTCAAATGGTTTTATTTCGTTTATTTTCACAATGATCGCATTATTTCTGGTCGTTATTCGAAATGGAGAGAGAGAGAGAAAGAGAGAGAGGTTTATGATTGGTTACGCCGGTCATGTGGATCGGATCCTATAATTAGCTGCTCTAGTTAAGAATACTTCCCTTTTACGATTGTATGCTGCAGGTACAAAGGATTGGGCGGGAGTCAGCGACAGGAAATCTGTCTCTTGAAAGTAATTTGGTTGTCATTGCGCCGGCCAAATGGACGAGCGAATAAACTCAAAAATTGTTCGTTCTGAAAACTGTTCTTGTGCGCCGACTAAATTGAACGAAACGCCAAATTGAATATAAAAGACAGCGAAAACAGAATGAAAAAAAAAACTGACGAAAACACTTGGCCAAACAATTACGGACGATATGTATTTAATCATATGGGGTCCACTCGTGATCGTGTGCGAAGCAAGCGCGTCAATTATTTTTTTTCTTCACTTGTTTTCTTCTCATTTCATGTTCATTCGACGCATGCTGCAAATATATGTGAATAGTTGCGCTCAATGATGCCCATGTCCCCATGTGCACATACGAAACCCGAATCGAACAGCAGCGGCGGCGTCGTTGTCGAAATCGAAAATCACATCAAAGAAACAAATAGACAAAAAAAGACATTCATAAAATCATTTATGACAATCGAAGTAAAAGATTCGTGTAGTAAAGCTGGCTCTGGTGCTGCTGCTGCAGCAGCAGGTTAGAAGAGGTAGAGATATAAGCGTACAACTACACTTCGCCACACACAACTTAAAATCGGGCTAAGTGTGTTGAAGCCGAATGTGTGAGGCGTGAACGAAAACCAACAATAATAACAGCTATTAGTATAACCGATTTTGGACGACAACACACACAAAAACAGAGCAAGCGAGCGAGAGAGAAAGAGCACAAGCAAACCGATCGTTTCGTCTCTCAAAAACACCGATTACAGAAAACCGAAACATTTTAATGTTGTTACTGTTTTTTTTTTGCTCTTCTGTTGTTCGAAAATAATTTTCAGTTGAAATTATACTTTCGAATGAGCGAGACACGACCTTTCTGGCTGGCGTTCATTTCTCATCGTGTCTACCGTGTTTAATATATTTATATACAAATTTGTACGTCTTTTTTGGCACGTTTTATATCTTTGTGTGAACGATAGAATGAAGAAAAAAATCCGTTTTTTCCCGTAAATTTGTTTGGATGAAATGGAACACACATCGATCAGTCCGCAGCGATATCAGCAGGGAAAAAAGTGAGCAAAGTGATGTGCCACAGAATGGAACGGCCGCATATCTACATCGGAATCATTCGTGTGTGTACATTTATTAATAGAAAGAAAGTTTGAAATGTTCAAATCCGCTTTTGATTGATCGACGAAAAAATTCAGACGGAATTTGTGACCGAAAAGAAACAAACACAACAACGTTCGTACAAACCAAATTGAAACCAAATTCAGAACAAAGAATTTCACGTTCCATACCCATTCATTGCGGGTACCGAAAATATTTAGTGTATGTGGAAAACCCAAAGGGAAAAAACAACAAAGATAGATAATAAAATACACCAACGTTTTTATCAACCGAACATACACGGCTGACAATTGACGGAAGCATTTTTGGAGCAAGTACAGTTTTGGAATGCAAAATAAAAGGTGAAATTGAGTTCAAAAACAAAAAATATTATTCATTTTTCTGCTTCGATACAAGTTCAGTGTTATTATTATTGTTATTGTGGCCAAAATATAAATACACCAAGCACCAATCCCATCATACGATCAAACGGAACAACAAATCTTACTCTTTTTTTTCTCTTCTTCTTCTTTCATTCGTTCGTTTTAACACACCGACAACACATAGACAACAAAAAGCTATAGAGTCTAGCACCGATCATTTTACAATAGTTTTCAATCGATATTATTGTATCGATTCCCAGTTTTTATTTGCCATTCTAGACGATTGATCGGTCGCTTTGGTTAGTTTGTCTCTTTTCGAGCGTTACGCAAATATTATTTCGAGTTTTATTTCATGCGCAACATATGTTGTTGTTTATATAAAGTATGTACGGCATTGTGTTGTTTTATTTCGGAATAAAATTATCAAACGAAAAGTGTCGCACTTTTTTCCACCTCTCTCTCGCTCGCTCTTTCTCGCCTTCTGTTGACAATTTTCGAATTTTCTGTGACTGTGTGACTGTGCGTGTAACGATTCTGAAAAAAATATGCACAAACAAAACAAAACAAATCATGAAATTCATATGAGTCGAGGGAATTTTTGTTTTCTCTGTCCGCTTTTGGCACATTTCATTGACTTGGCTTGAACAAACGAACGCATCGCTACGCATTACTTAATTTTTATAATATTGTTTTGATTTATTATTATTCATTTTGTGATGTTATTAAACGCGGGTGGTGGCAATGGAGTTGCATGAACTTTCATCTGTTGATATTGGATTGGTGCATATAAATCAAATGCACGCTTTTTACGCATTCCGTCACAAAGTGCACGTCATGACAATCGATTTCTTCTAAATTACACATTCCTTAGTCGATTTATCAATTGTAAACACACACTGATAAAATGAAATGCTGAACTTTAAACGAATTTTCAATGAAACTATCTTAGACAAATGCATTCATCACTATCACGAATCATGAGATAACGTATTCGACTATTTGAAATGACCCATTGGCCCATTTCTAATGGAACGCAAATTGTTTATTCGGGTTCATTGAGAAGAAAAAAAAAATGAAACTGTTGAACATATAACTAAAATGATAGAAGTAAATAAATGAACAAATTTAATATTCCGTGACAGTAATTAACGTTTTGTGGCTTTCATGTTATCTAAATCTTCGCAGATAGAGAGTTTGTGCGGTGAAATGGCCAATTAGCGTAGTGAACAGAAAAAAAGAGCGCAAACATTCAGAGAGATATTGAACTGGGACACATAAAAGACATATTGGAAAAAGAAAAATGGCACAAGCATCAGCAACCACAACAACCGTTAATCAAAATGGAATCGCTCGAAAAATGGACGATATGAATAATCATTTGTCGTCATCGCCACGACGAACGGCCATTGGAAAGCCATCGCTACGATTGTCGATTCCAACGATAGAACAAATTGCCGAGACAAAAAACCAAGCGAAATTAAATCAAACAGATCCGGGTAATAAAAAGTCCGGCTCATTTGTTAAGCGAATGATTGATAACTGCAATCATTCGGGCCAATTACCGTCGAACGTCGACATCATCACAAATAGCGACGGCCCGTCGAATAGTGAACATGCTGCCGAAGTATGCGACATGAATCGTGTAAAAAGTGTCATTGAGAAATTAGACAAGAATAAGCGAATGAGCATCGCAAATGGTAAATCGCCCACAGATGTTATGATGGCATCCGCCAATGCTACCGCTGCTGCTGTCGCTATCGATGTCGATAAGAAATCAACGAGAAAACCAAGCATCGAAATACACATGGAAGAAGATAAAAGTGCTAAAGACAACGACGATATCGCTTGTGCCATTGAATCAAACGGTGTACAGCTAGACAATTTTCTATCATATTCAAAATTCGAGAATGACTTCAAAAAGCGAATCAACGAACTTAATTCCAGTCGACTTGATGCACAATCGCATGGTACGAAAATTTCCACCATTCAACTTCATCTCACACACACAAAAACACACTCAATTGATTAGCGATGCCGTTTCTCTTTCTCTCACACACAGATCATCACCTGCCAATATTGACACAAATCAAAAGTATTTCCACATCGACACCCAACACACCCATGCACATCCCGAAGCCTCACCTCAATCGGATCGTCAGCCTCAGCCCGACCATTCATTATAAATTAGAGCAACACATTGTAAGTGATACAAATCTTTTAATTTCCACAATTTCACACCGTGTGTGCTAAGAAACACGGCTCAAATCTGGTATAAATTGGCCGCGTTGAACACGGTGTAGTGATTACCCTACAAATTGAAGCAAATTTAACGAAAGAAAAAAGCGCAGTGTGCTGAGTACAGTCTGTGTGCTGCAAATAAAAACCAGGCAACGTTCCTGAACTGTTTTTCTTTTAAATATAAACACACAACAAACAAGAATAATTACTGTATTATTATGTGCATGAATAAATGATAGGCTTTGATCATGAATGTGATGTAATTAAATGTAATTGAACAGTTTAAAAGCCCTGTCATTATCTCTATCTCACTATGCAATGCGTTGCATTTGATTCATTCAAGCGATTTATTGAGCAGATTCCGAAGACATCAAAATTCAAACAATGTTTAATCGTTCGTATTATTATAAACAAAATCGTTGACTGGCATCAATCACAGCGTTGTTCTTTTTATTTCTTCTTGCTGCTTTAATCGATTCAATGTGTGTCCGTATCGTGAGCGCATCGTCAGCATGTCAAACGCCATAAAATTTACGGTTTATATTTGCATTGCTTGACAGCATGGGGCACAAACAGAGAAAAGAGATTCAGGCAGAAGCATTAGCACGTATTTTCTTCTTCTTCTTCTTATTTTCTGAAAAAAATTCTCATAATTTTCATTTGATTTTTTTTTCCTTCGTCTTCTGTGTGTACGTTGTCAAAATCATCGCTCCCATTGATTTGATCGCCGATTCAGTGTGAGCACAAACATAGTTTATGTCAAGGTGCATTGTACACATTTATCTCGTGATGCTGACTGCAAAGTCGGACTCTTACACCGCTAATTATGCGGTCTGAAAGAAAAAATTAAACGAGGAATAAATTATAAGCAAAGTCATTTAGACACAGGTCTCAATGAGGTCAATGTGTGTGCTGTCTTCGTTCCCGTTGTCACTTTGTCTGCCTGTTGAACATTCCCATTGATGATTTGTTTTTTTTTTCGATGGTATTTCATTTTAATCACACTCAATACTGATCGCACCTTGTGCATTTCTCACTTAACGGCAAACATCCTTTGGCGCTCGGTCCCGAGGACTTCACATTTCTCCACCTAA
>NW_022601467.1:10044991-10122409 GCF_009176505.1 Sitodiplosis mosellana | reverse complement strand
ACACACACACACACACACACACACACACACACACACACACACACACAGACTCCATGATCATTGAAGACAAAATGAAAAAAAAGTCACATACAGAAACTGTAGCTAAGCACCTCTAATTAAATATTTATATTGTGCTCTTCCAAATTATGGATATTTTTAACAAATGTTTACCGTCGAATTTGAGCATGCGTTGGCCGATACCACATTATAAAAAAGACAAACGCCCATCAACCAAAAAAAAAAAAAGAAATTCATTTGCGTAATAGACCGAATTAAGAAAAAAAAGGCCAGAAAATATTTCTGTCATTTTTTTTTTGCTTGCTACTGCTGCCGCTGCGTCTTCTTCTTTTCTTTCATTATTTTCACATCGAAATGTGTAGAAAAATGAACATTTTTAGTAACTCGATTACGAAATGATCGTTGATTGCCAATGACATCAAACAAATAGTAATAATAAATGAGTTGATCTCATTGAGCATTTGTACAAGGAGAAAGTCGTGGAAAGGGAAGACAGCAAAGCATCACAGCCAACTGTTTGATTTTTTTTTTGCATCTTTTGAAAGCCGGCAATCACCGCATTGAAACTGGAATGTATATACATTTCATTGATAAAAGAATCAGCAGAAAAGCGTTGATAACCGTTGATTTGAGCAACATGCGTGGATGTCTTATTTATTCCGCTTGAAATTGATAGGCACGCAGATAGAACACCGATCAGTTTAATCGGTTCTACTGAAGACGTGAGATGTAACATTCATTCAACGCGCATCTCTCGCTAACACACTATCCCTTGTTTGAGCTTCTGAAACAACGAAAAATCCAAACCGAAAACAATTCATCCTGCACTTAAGTGCATCGCAGCCAAAGTTTAAGTACGTCAACAGGAATTAGTATAGTAGTGTGTAGTTTGTTGTTGTTGTTGGTGTTGTTAAAATTCTGAGTACAAAAGGGATTTTTGACGTTCGTACTTAGAGATACATCATAATAAATAGCGATTAGTATACACAAAGAACAAAAGAAAAAAACAACAACACGAGAAGAAAAAGAAATATTACCGAATGTCACGCGTCTAAGCTTGATATTAAAATCGCAGTGGGCCGTATATGTATGGAATAGCACATTGAATGCGACCCATAACATTCCGTAACCAGAAATACAAACAAAAGCGACAACAACAACAAATAATATCAAATAAAAGGTGAATTCAGTGAAAGAATTCGACATTTTTACCATATTATACGGTTACGCATACATGTTTAGTCGATGCGCATATCGTTAAAGGCGATCCGTCAACGTTGTTGCGCATATATCGCATGCTGTGTGTTTTTTTCCCTTCTACTCTCTATCTCTCTCGTGTGTTGTTCTGTGTGTGTTGTTTCGATTCCCGTTCCACATACTTTTCCCGTTTTCTCACGCTTAATTCAGCTTTATCTTCTGTTCATACGTACATCTTTTATTTTTGTTGCTTTCCTGTGTTGAGCTATATTTTGGTGTTCGTTTTTTTGTTTGTGACAGAAAATGTGAATTTTGTGTGTATTTGCATCGCTAAGAAATTGTGTGTGTGTGCGTTTCTTTTGTTTCAATATATTTACAAGAGAGAATGAGAGCGACAGACATAAAAAAACACACGCCACACACATATCAATAGAAATTGAAACTGAAACAGCAAACCGAAATGAAATGAAACACACACAAAAAAAACTCATCCAGTGAATGAATCAATATGTTCGGTTCGTATGTATCGTGGTGTTTTGCGCGACGGATTCGCTTGCGATTGCTACTATTCAAATTCAAAACTAAGTGAATAATCGTGTATGTTTTTTTCTCTCTCGCGGTATTAGAACAGTTTATTCAGAAGCTTAAAGAGCGTTGATTTTGTGCTAGTGCTGCTGCTGGTGTTACTGGTAGTAGTGTTGTTGCTGCCGCCGTTGCCGTTGTCGTAAAGATTCAAATTTGTTTTACCAAAGACATATATCCCCATGCGACCATAGTCGATTGCTTCATGTGCCAAAAACATGTTGTGTATAGATCGACACGACGTCGTTGTAATTCAAACAAAAAAAAACAGTACGGAATATCTCTCGTATGAATGTGGTTGTATTAGGGCTTGTATGAATATATAATGTGATATATCTTTTTAGATGTTTTCTTTTCATATTCATTCTCTCCGATCCATAGACGACGAATGCAAACGTCGATTCTGAAATCCGCGATCGCTTATGTACTTTTTACAATATATATTTTAAAAAAATTTCAATAATTTCAACAATAATTGTTGTTGTTGCCGCTGTTTTTCTTTAATTTTATGTAAATTGTTTTTTTTCATCTTCTTCGTGTTGTCGACCGAACTTTCCGGATTTTCTATGAATATTATAGATTTTTTTTCTTCTGTTCGCTCACTGTGTGTACTGTGGACTATTGTGAAGAAGATCGAACATTTCATTCCGGATAAATCCATTGATGGAAAAGTGTGAATGAGAGTTAAGAAATTGAGTAAAGTGTTCAGTGTTCAATGTTTTCAAATAACAGACTTCATTCGATTTTCGAGGCGATTGGTGGCAGATTGAACATGAAATGTTTTTAAATTGAATTTGACTCTTTTTTTGGTGATCATTTTTTTTTCATTGTTGTTGTTGTTGTTATACATATTTATGTTCGAGTTTGCCACACAAAAAGAAATGAAAAACTAGTGCCAATTAATTTTGAACTGAAGTGAAAGCAAAACCGCTATAGATAAATTTTCAATTCGACCCAAATTCACGCAGTTTTGTGTGTCGGATCTGTGCGAAGGAACAAAAACAACATTCAATACACAAAAATTCCAAGAAATCTTATATTTGCCGATCACACACACACACAACACACACAAAGCCAAATGAAAAGTGACAAGTACAGTGTAAGTAAGAAAAAAAAATTGGGTTTAATGGGTAATTAGCATGTATGTAGAAAAAAAAGAAGAGATAAAGTGTTGTTGAGGTGCGCTCTCATACGAGCAGCAAGAAGAAAGACGATGTAAACAAAAAAAAAACACCGACATGGTTAACATGCAAATTATTATTTTGTGAGTGTGATCAAATTGTGAGTACGCGGTGCACAATTCGTCAGAATGTACCTAATCACGATCATTTATGATGGTCATTTGAGTAAAAGTGATTTTTAGCCCGCTTAACGACCCAGTTCGGGTGTATTTATGTTTTGTGTACGATCGACCGCAGAGAAAATAATTGTATATTGAACCAAAGAAAAAAACGCTGCGTTATTGTAGGTAACAAACGAAAGCACATATTCATTTACCGGTAACTAAATGAAAGGTTATGTGAGGGTGTTCGAAAGCAAATACACACACCAAATCACGATTGTGATGTCTGACGTGAGTTTTGTGTATGGCTCGTCGAGTCACATTATGAATCATAATAATGATTAACAATGCTTCGATACTCTTTTGTGTTTCTCTTCTCTCGCTCTTACTCGCGACTACCTTATTCGGAGATAATGCCATACAAGTAGAAAATCGCTGTAAATGTCTATGAAATTGAACTAGCTGATGGCAAATTTAATGGCAAAAATGTGTTCCGGATTCTTTCATGCCGTCTACGACACCTTTTCTTGTGCAAACTTGTTGAATTTTGTTTCAATGCAGTGGTTCATTAAAGCCGCTAGATGATTCATCACAGCGTGTGTGTGTGTGTGTGTGTGTTTTTTTTGTCATTCATATAATAATAACCGATCATACTTTTTCATCTCGTTTACACGACCATCACCGAATCTTCTGATTCCGATTGTGAAACAGGAGAGAAAAAAGCGAACGTAATCGTTTGAAATGTGATTGCTCATATCATTCATGACAGTTGAATCATCACAGAATAGTTTATCATTGCATTCAATTCCTAAGAACCTGTTGATTGACCGTGTAATTGAGTCAATTAATGTGATTTTTTTCTCTCTCGAAACGAACAAATATGACCTGCGTGCCTTTGTTATGAATGTATCCACAATACTATAAACACGCTATCGAACGGCCAAATTTACATTTCCTACGAATGTTTCTTAGCTTTTAAAATGCTCTAAATCAATTCCTCGATTAGCATTTTCAATTTCATCACATGCTGTTATTGGTTTAACATTTACCGTTCGATCGCATACATTTATTAACACGACTCCCTATTCTATTGATGGTCGACCATGTACATACATAATAATTGACGTCTTTTCAATGAAAATTGAATTTGAATTAGAAACAAAGAGTTTTCGATTCGATTTTTGCCATGCAAGTAGTCTATGCACGAAACGCAGACAATTAAAGTTCCATCGCTAGGCCATTTGTGGAATACGAAAAATAAGAGAGCGAATTGAATGAATATGACAAGAAAAAAAAAGAGCAGAATATATATACATATATCGATCGAACACTCTGTGGTTGTTATGCCAGTCAAATCGAAGTGGGCGAACAAGTAATTGCTCGGCAAGAGAAAAACAGTAAACACAACAGAAGAGAAGAAGAGAAAAAAAAACCAAGCGGCGGCATATTCATCTCTTACTCTCACGTGCAAACATTGAATGAAAAAGAAACTTGTTTGTGTGTGTAGTTGAAAAATTGTGAATCACGAACACGTACAAAATGACCAAAGCCATGCATTTTCCATATTTGTACAAAACATTAATACGATTTGTAGAAATTAACTAGCAACATCAATTTCGATGAACCAATTGACTCAAAATTTATTTACTTAATTTTTTTAACGATCATTCGATTTTTCCGTCGTTACTGTCATCGTATTCTTTTTTTTTCTGGCCGTTGAAACATCGGCACATAAATTCAATTTTGATTAGTGTATGACGATCCAATTCGTTGTTGTTTTTTCTTCCGTACTGAGTTTTTGAGAGTTTTTGGTTTTGTGTGTCTGTGTGTTTTGCAGATGCCAGAAATCTCAGATGCGGTTACCAATTCCGGCCCGGAAATGTCATCAATCCTGGAAAACCTGCAGAAACACAAACTTAACACAACCACTCGGCAAAATGTCGTCAATTCCAGTTCGAGTAGCATCAAAGAGACGTCGTCGTCGTCGTCGTCTTCGACATCATCTTCGCAACAGGCAAGTCATGCAAATAATAAAAACAAAAACAAAAAACCAAACAACACCTAGTTTCGATTTAAATCAAATTAACAAACAATTAGGAATCACAGATAGCATCTAAATGAAATACCCACAAATGCGTCTATCCTAATCATTTCCAATCACAACAATTATTGCGTTAATTTATTCGTAGAATTTAACGAGACTTGTCAATGTGACTCAAAATGGTTTTGGAAACATAGAAAGGGAAAGTGGAGCTCTTCAATTTCTACTGGAAATAGATGCTAATCTACCTACATTTTGTCATTGTTTACCGACACATTATGTCCTACGAGAATTTGCGCATCATGCGCGATCCTCCATTCGCATTAGCATACCTTTGTTAGAAAAAAAAACTGGCAGAATTCGTTGGAATCGCTGAATTTCAAACCGATTGCTTTATTTTTCTTCAAACATACGCAGACAACTAACTATTTTGAGGATCCTAATCGCAACAAGCACCAATTTGACCAGAACAAATTGGATTTTGGCTAACAAAAAAGCAGTTAAAATGCAATTTACTTACACTAACACCGCAAAAACAGAAAAAAGAGCGTCAAACCACAGCTATTACGTATTGTTCATTTTTATCTCAAAATAGTTGTAAACAATTTGCTCAAAAGTCACAAACGTATCGATAAGGTTTTCTGGAAATTCATTCATAAATTCAATTGTTGCGGTTGGCGAACTTGATACCACATCTCATTACAAAGTCATTTGATAACGTATTAGTCATCGCAATTCGAAGAAGGAAAAAAAGCAAAACAGTCATTTTATTTATACATATATACATCGTGGTCATTCACACATATGGGCTCATAATAATCTACCGATCTTTTTTTTGAAACCGGAAAATTTATTTGATATTTTTCCAATATTGGAATGTATTCAAAGAAAACTAATTATGTTTTTCATTCTGATTGTCATCGAATAGGTGCTCAACAGTAGCAGTACATCATCGACGAAGTCCAGTACGACAACATCACGAGTAGCCAAAGCCTCATCCTCACAAAGATTGCATCACGTGTCTTCCTCGTCGTCAACTCAATCGTCATCCGAAATGAAGGCGATGGCATTGAAGCGTGACCTCAACGACATCAAAAATTCCATGTCGGAAATAAGGTAAATATCAACAAAAAAATTCTGATTTGAACAGAAAAAAAAGTTTCTAAACTCGTGTCTCATTTCCAGTTCTCTGGCTTCAATGGCCCAACCGCCATCGATAACCGCCGACGAAATCAGTTTGTCCAATTCATCGATATCGGAATTGCAAAAGAGATTAAGATCTTCATTAGAAAATATTGTCGATGTACCGGACGATGAAGAGCCTCTCGTCACTTTCCCCGACGAAGGCAATGGCCGAGAATTAGAATTAGATCTGAGGTGAACGAAAACAAAAAACTCATTCAAATATTCATGAGTTGCTTCATTAAAAATGATAAATGGAAAGAGAAAAAAAACAAAGGAAATAAAACTTCAATTTCATATTCATAGACATGCCCAGCAGTTAGTTCCATGCGCATCTAATGAATTGTCCAGCGTGGCCGTTGGTGATTTGACTACAACGGATACCGTGAAATTCGAAGAGAAGCGCACAATGTCAGCATCCAAAACAAAAGTGATCAAAGATGGATTCAGTAGCGAGCAGGTAAATAATATGTGATGAAAGCATAAAATTGGCATCCTTTATTGCCAATGTTGTTAACGTCCTTTCGAACAATGTATTTTCCCTCGATGCAAATAACAGCGAGAGAAAAAAAAACGCTAGTGCCTCTTAATAATGTAATTCGGTTTATTTTATGACTATCGTAGGCCACAAGTAATGCAAGTGAAATGAAGCGATTACAAGCGGGCGATATTGACTATAAAGAAGCAAAGGCAGCGTCAGCAATTCGCAACAAATTCGAAGTGGATGGAATAAAAGCCGAACAAAATGCATCAGTATTAAAGGTTGGTCTCAAAAGCACATTCCGTGACTCACATTACCAAACAACACACACACATACACACCCTCTCGAACAATAGCACAACATTGAAATCGGAGATGGCGAAAAAAACGCACATTTGACTGGAATGGTTTGATTTTTCACGCAAGTTCGCATGACACAAAATCCGTAGAGAACAACAACGGCAACAACAACCAAAAAGAAAAACAGAGAAATCGATTTTCCCTTTTCCAAGCACGAACGGATATTTTCCATGCAAAGGCATGCAACTCCAATCACACCATTAATTGTCTTGGGCACTTTTTTTTGTCCCTGTTGTACGAATGGGAATGTGAAAGAGTGGAGCATGCGCTCACTATTTGTTTGAGGATGTCTACCAAAAAAGAAAAAGAAATTGAAAAGCCAAAACCTTAGTTACAAATGAAGTTTGTTGATGTCACCGGAATCGGTCTTTTTTTATTGTTGCTGTTGTCGACTGTGGTTTGCCTTTGTTTCCGCACATAAAACATGTAGTAAACAATGGAAAAAAATTGTGTTTAAAATCTTGCCTTAACATATTTTTTTGTAAAAATTGTTGACTAATTCGAATTGATGTCAATGAATAAAACAGTACAAAATATAACGTGGTGAAGAAAGAAACGCAGAAAAAAAACGTTGAAAATCAGAGCAATAGACAATGCTGAGTGCTTGCAATTTTCAAATGTTGGTCACAAGTTCACGGTTGTTAAAACAATATTCGGTGTTCCGACACACGGCAAATGTTCATCGGATTTATTACATTCGAATGGTAACTCACTCTTGAATGTTTTATTTTTTGATACCAATGCATATGATAGCTACACCCTCCGGTTGATTAACAAAAACGGAAATTGTTGGAAATTGAGTTGTTCTTTTTTGCCAATGTGTTTCTCGCTTGGTCGTATGTTTACAATCGGCTTTTGAATACAGCGATCGTAAATGAATAAGCCGCCAAATACGCACATACACTTCACATTATCTACTATCGACATCCTTCTGTCTACGATTCATATCGTATCTATAATACACACAGTTGACGTTTTTCAAATTCATGCTGCAACATTTTCGCTTTTTTTTGCGTGACATTTTCTGATGATGTTACTTACACCAATGTATATCGTACATGGTGTTTTTTCACCAATACGCGGCGCAATCGGATGAGCAAATACGAATAGATTGAAAATTAAAGTGAAGCGATACGAAAGCGAAACGGAACAGAAATCGGTGTGACTTTTGTGGATGAGCAACGGATTTTATTTTTCGTCCGTCGAGAGTGATTGCTATTTTTAGGTAATCTTGTGAGCGCGCGCGCTCGATGATATGTGCGATCGCTACAACGGTTTTTCAAACGAATTTATATTGCCTGACAGCGTGCACTTCAACAATGTATATATATATATATATATTTTTGCGAGCACGGCTTTTGTGAGTGTGTGTGTGTGAACACAAGAGAGCGCGCATATAGTGAATAATATAAATAAAAATGAAGCTTCCCTTATCGCTCTTTCGGTCTGCAATAGACCAGTTTTCTCTAAATCGTTACACAATTCCCATCGTATTTTCGGCACTCTCGCTCTCGCACTCTAGCTTTCTGTGTGCGTTTCGTTTTCGTTTTCGTTACGTCTTACTAATTGAAATCGTTGAGAACATTTCAACCATTAATATATCGAAACTTAATTTTTCGCGGTGTGCTAAAATAGCCGAGAGCATATTCATTCGGAGGAAAATTCCCAAACGAAGAAGCGGGAAAGTATTTAATTTTCCCTGTTTTTCTCGTCTTCTTCTATCTGTTTTTTTCTTCTTCTTTTTTGTTACGTTTTATTTTGTGAAATTATTTGTGATTTGTGAATAATAAAAGAGCAGAAAAAACGGAGGATTTTAAAGCGAAATTTCTCGAAGAGAATTATTGTGAAATTCTTCGATTTCGATCATCGAAGACGAATTCAAGTCTTGGGATTCGATCACAGATTTAAGAGAAGAAAAAAGAAAAAGAAAAAACCAAAATGTCAAAAAAGGCACCGTGGCCTATTCACAAGGTGTTTCGATCACAGCCTCACAATGAATTTAATCCACAACGATCGCCCAGCCCAATTGTGGAAATGCCTTTAAGTCCCGATCCAGAATCAGCCAATGGCTCATGTATGAGCCCACGATATCCATCGTCAATGGAACGATCATTGTCGCCAAGGCGATCGCAAAGCCCATTTAATAGTGCTCTTAATAAAGGTGTACGTGAGATCCCAATTGAAGTTGAACACGAGGTAAAACCAACAACAACAACAGAAAATGATGTACGCTTTTTCATTGCCGTGCCATACCGTAATTCTTTTTTTTTCGGCCCGGAATTCGTTGCTTTAATGTGTATTGTATCGAGCTTCTATTTCATGCACATCAACTTGAAACGTGATATCTTACTTTGTTTTTACCTTGTATATGCTTTCGAACAAACATTGAATCTATCGTATTTCAGTCATTTCCACCGCCAATTGTCGTTTCTTTTTTCTTCCTTCAAACACATATACATCGCATACGTGATGACGATTCAGATTCGTCAGAACCCATTAACAGAGAGGCGTTTGACAAATGCTAAAGAATCGAATTCCGCAAAAACCATCGACTTATCTTATCGTATTAAGTATGACTAAGAGCATCTAATTTTCCGCTTGTGTTCCCATTGTCACTGTCGTGTATTTTATCAGGAGATTTTGTTTGCTGTTAAAACTAATTGATTTTTATTGTCACAATATACAACGAGTGACGAGATAATGTAACAGTTTCGATTTAAACAACAACTAACATGAAAAATGTTTTCGTTTTTTTTCTCTCTTCTGGGGGGATTTTAGGAGGCGCGATCATTTAAATCGGGCGACATTCAACAGCAGGAATCCAATAATAGAGCGGCAGCTTCGATGAAAATCCACAGTGATACATTTAGCGCCGAAAAGAAAGCAATGAAACAAGCACAACAACGACAAACCGTCACATCGACGGGCATTTTCAATCAGGAGAAACATGTTTCATCCGCATCACAGTCCAATTATATGATCACAACGAAGGGAATGTGCAGCACCGGCAGCAGCATGATTACATCGTCACAGTCGAGTAAAGCAACGAATAGTCATGTATTACTTGAGGGTTCGTCAAATCTTGACGATTTGGAAAAATTGTCATCGAACAGCAATCAGAAAGATGTTGAAACGGCCATCGTTAAATATTCCCAACTCTTAAATTCCAACGTGTCGATGTTGCAACAATCCGAAATGACAAAAGTGCCGAGCGTTTTGGATTCCATCAATACAGTGATACAAAAAGCATGGGCTGTACCAACGCACGGTCATCAATTGGGCTACAGCCTTTGCAATACACTTCGAAATAATGGCGGTTTGGATTTGTTGATGGATAATTGTGCGCAACGTGATAATAAATTGCAATTCTCGTCGGCGCGTCTGCTGGAACAGTGTTTAACCACCGAAAATCGATCTCATGTCGTTGACTATGGTTTGGAGAAGGTGGTGAACGGTGCGTGTGTTTGCACCAAGCATGCCACAACCGATCATTCACGCGTTGGAACGGGCATTCTGGAAAATCTATTCAAACACAGCGAAGGAACGTGTTCGGATGTAATTCGAATGGGCGGTTTGGATGCCGTTCTTTTCGAATGCCGTAAAAATGATGTGGAAACGTTGCGCCATTGTGCTATGGCATTGGCCAATCTCTCATTGTACGGTGGTGCCGATAATCAAGAAGCAATGATCAATCGTAAAGTTCCCATTTGGTTGTTCCCGTTGGCGTTCCACACCGATGACCTCATCAAATATTATGCATGTTTGGCCATTGCCGTTCTCGTTGCCAACAAAGAGATCGAAGCCGAAGTGCTGAAATCGGGCACATTGGACTTGGTCGAACCGTTTGTTACATCACACAATCCATCCGAATTTGCCAAATCGAATTTGGCTCATGCGCACGGCCAAAGCAAACACTGGCTCCAACGTTTGGTGCCCGTGTTGAGCTCGAATCGAGAAGAGGCCCGCAATTTGGCCACATTTCATTTTTGCATGGAAGCTGGCATAAAGAAGGAACAAGGCAGCACCGAAATATTCCGTGAGATTGGCGCAATTGAACCGCTGAAAGTGGTTGCCAGTTGCCCGAATGCGATAGCATCAAAGTTTGCCGCTCAAGCATTGCGTTTGATTGGCGAAGAAGTGCCGCACAAGTTGTCGCAACAAGTGCCATTGTGGTCGGTGGAAGACGTCCGAGAATGGGTTAAGCAAATCGGATTTGCCGAGTACGAGAAGAATTTCTCCGATTCACGTGTTGACGGCGATTTGTTGCTCCAATTAACCGAAGAGAATTTGCGCGATGATATTGGCATCGAAAATGGAATCCGGCGACGACGATTCAAACGCGAATTGGAGAATCTAAAGAAAATGGCCGATTACAGTTCCAAAGACGTTGCAAATATTTGTAATTTCCTGCAATCAATTGGACAGGAGTTCACCATTTATACGTATTCCATGTTAAATGCTGGCGTTGACAAAGAATCATTGAAAAATCTCACCGACGATCAACTGGTCATGGAGTGTGGCATCAAGAATTCCATTCACCGTTTCCGCATTTTGAACACGATCAAATGCATGGAGAATTCGTTGGCTCTGTCCACCGAAGATAATATGGACAAAACATTGGATGTATTTGTGAGCTATCGAAGGAGTAATGGATCTCAGTTGGCTAGTTTATTGAAAGTGCATTTGCAATTGCGCGGCTTCTCAGTATTCATCGATGTGGAACGTTTGGAGGCGGGCAAATTTGATAACAATCTGCTGAACAGCATTCGTCAGGCGAAACATTTTATTTTGGTGCTAACACCATCGGCACTCGATCGTTGTATCGAAGATGAAGAATGCAAAGATTGGGTTCATCGAGTAAGTAGCCTTCGGACATTCGAATATATCGGATGTAGAAATTTAAGTGTAAATAATGCTAATGATTCGATTCATTTTGTTGCAATAGGAAATTGTAGCGGCGCTCACATCAAATTGTAATATAATTCCAATAATTGACAACTTTGCATGGCCCGAAACCGAAAAATTGCCAGAAGACATGCGAGCCGTGTGCCATTTTAACGGTGTTCGATGGATCCATGACTATCAAGACGCTTGCGTTGATAAGCTTGAGCGGTTGGTATCTTCTCAAACTTTATTTTATTCCATTCGAAATTCGAGTCTAATTGAGAATATTCTACTTCTTTTCGATAGATTCATGAGAGGTGAACGTGACAATATAATGGCAGCCTATCGAGCAGCACTTCGTGGCGATGCAACGCCAAACACACCCAGCACGGCATCATCGTCACGGCAAAATCCATTGACCTACCAAAGAATGCACAGTAATGATTCCGACAAAGAGAAAGACAGTGGCCGTGCTTCAGATTGACTAGATGCCACCCCCTCCGCCAATTCAAATAACACTACCAAACCAAATTCATCACCAAATCAAAAGCAAAAATGGCTAACCACCACCTTGCCCAGCGGTGGTCGCATAAATAAATGCGTCAAAGCGGTGCCAGTAACCAAACCCGATACGAAATCAGCTCGTAGCCAAAGTTTGGATGCCATCGATGGAAATGAGGAAATCAGTAGTGTACATTTGAAGGAGGGGGTCTCGGAAAATAATATTAGTGCCGATACGAATCGGCAAAATGCCATTCACAAAAGTGATGACGACAACACAACGAACAATGCAAATTCTAAAACCGATGACAACAAAAGTAACATATGCTTGAATCGCAGCGAAGACAGTAGCATTGGTTCAACGACATCATTGAATAACACCATTAATTCCGAACCAAATCCATCGGGTAGCAGTAGCATGCTAAATCAAGATGACACCAAATCCAACTCAACCACTTCGAGCGCTCAATATTCAATGACCGACAATTCAGAGAGCGAACCAAAACGCACATTGCTTAATAAATATGTGAAAAAAGTGAAATCATTGATGAAAAAATGATTCGGTTGATTTTTCTCTCTCTCCTTTCATTAGCCATCAATTTTGTTTTTGTCACATATGAGAGGAAACAAAAATGATGCAAAGAAGAAAAAGAAAACGAAAAAAAAAACCTTTTGTTGATCAAAGGATTCTCCTAATGAAAATCATTTCATTTTAAATTATTATTTTTTATTATCGTCTATCAAATAGAACGGCCATTTGATTTGTTATTTAGCATGTACAGACAGACACAACACACAGATTTAATGAAAATATCAAGCATCTAGACTATAGAAATGTTTCTAAATAAGGGATATTAACCGTGATATTATTATTTATATGTTAAATTGGAAAAAAAGAGAGAAAAAGAGAGAAGAGAAGGGGAAGAAAGAAGATTTTTAATATATTAATATTTAAATATAATGTTCGTGTACGTCCAGAATAATTGTTCTATATTTTCACAAGGTATGCTCTCGATTTAACGCTTTATACACAAAATCACGCCCATACATACAAAACAAATCACTCTCAGAGACAGTGTTGGGAATATACCTGTCGTGCCTTCGATTTAATTTTCTTTTGAAATGACATAAAAAAAAGAGAAAACAATAACAAGAAGCTGTAAGAATTTCATTGCCGTTTGGAATGGTGCAATTATTATCTTTATAATTTTTATTTTGATATGATATAAAACAATTTTTTTTTAACTCGAACTATCCGCTTTCTGTCACCGCTTGACAAACATATTATACACCTTGTATATTTCGTACTCATAAAAAAATAATTTTCTATTTGCAACAAATTCTGTTAATTTTTTTTAATTATTAAGTCAAATAAATGTTTCTAATGTCCAAAATTCAACGTTTAATTTCAATTTAATAATTTGATTAGCTGAACTATTTTATTGGCCATTCGTTAAGCAGTACTTACTCTTTATTCAGAGTGCCTTTTCACACCAACAAAATTATTTTTTTTTTCTCAATACGATCACAAAAATAAAAGAAAATGCTTTTAATTAGTGTTTAATTTCAATGTTTGCGATTTATTTAGTCTTAAATGTAACTTTTTGCTTATGACAATGTGCGGTAAGTTTCATTCGGCGGAATAACTTGGTGCTTCATACAGTTTAAGCATGATGTCTTTGTAATTGAAATTCGTACAGATGTCTAAACAGTTGCTGGCACCGGCGATAGACATGAATTTTTCGGGGGCCGTCTGTGACACAACGGAGTAAATGGATGACGATGAAATGGGAATCTTAGCCGTCACATCACCTTTCAAATTGTACTGAAACAGATGGTCGTTATCACCGCCGAGGTAGACAATGTCGTCGAGAAATCCAGAAACGTGAACGGTACTGTTGACATCGAATATTGTCGAACATTCTAATGAACGTAAGTGATACAGGCTTGGTTTTGGTCCACCACCACAAACAAGCCAATCGTCTGTGACGGACACTGTACCTTGCCATTTACCGAATTGCGTGCGTTCCAATCGATCATCTTTGTACGGTTCCAATTGATTGGCAAATCGTTTTTCTCGTTTATCCCAAAATTTAATCGATCCATCTTCACTGGCTGAGTATAAACTGGATCCGGCTGCACCATCAATCCAATGTACATAATCCGTGTGACCGCTAAAACTGCGAATCGTTTTGCCGCTTTCCAAGTTCACCGCATAAATGTTATTGTCACCACATCCAACGTACAAAACACCGTCATTCTTTTGCAACCAAAAGCAGTTCATGTCATTTTGATCGGCTAAATTTTGATTGGCCAAAAATGTTTCCCATGTTTTCTTTGTCAAGCGATTTTTATACCATGCATAGCCGCTGATACGACCCGCATTCGTGCCAACAATCAGGAAATTCTCGTAGAACGCTAAGCTTTGTACTTGTTGCTTTTTTCCATTGTCCGTCACATTGAACACTTGAATTGGTTTGGCCAGTGAGTTCTTGAGTATGGCACCGGTTGCACCATTTCCACGCGATTCTATTTCTGTGCCATGTTCGTCGGGGCTCACGCAAATTTGTGGAATGCTAAACATGAATAAAAATTATTGATACCTTTTGCCGGTTGCTGATTGTTTTTTGGCACAACACTTACCTGTAAACAAAAATATCCCCGAAATTTGTGCCGGCAAACAAAAATTCGCCACAACTCGATATCGTCTGTGATAGAACGTTATTGTAGAATAATTTTTGGTATTCGGATAACATTTTCAACAGCGTGTGCTTTTCCTTATTACCAGAAACAAATCAAAATATTTTTGTTGCGGTCTTTCAATGAGCGCAATTCTGACAGCAATGTACGCATTTGAAGCGACATTATTCGAAATGGCCCTCTATCGGTTTCGAATATCTACCATTTGATGTGTCAAATGTGAAATAACCTCACGTTTTGATTTTTGATAAATAAACATCGTTTTTCAATCAGAAGAATGTCGGAGACGAAGCCAAGAATCAAATTGTTGAATGGCACCGAGTTGATTGCACAGCGAAAATTGTTCGATGAAATTGATGGCGAATATTTGGTACGTGGTGAAAAGGCAACATTTCCTATAAATACCGAAGAAGAGCGAACCATCATCAAATCGTATCAAGGTGAAGATTCCATTGAAAACATTCTAGCTGTTCGAATCAATTATGAGAATATCTTCTATTCTAATCTGTCATTATCGTTCGATTGACCGACACAGATGATTTGCGGAAGGTATTATCAATGGAGAGAGTTGCTTTGCAAAACGAACGTTCGACGGCTGTAATCGAAGATGGTAAAATTAAAGTGACAAAACGCCAAGGCAAATGGGATGTGTTTGAATCGTCTGGCCAATATTTGGAACCACATGTCGCACTGTTCTACATGGAGCTCGTATGTGCCTTTGTGTTGATTATGTCATTAAACCTAATCGAGTCTAACAAATGCTAATTTATTTTAGAACAGGCTAGAAGTCTACCTGGGCAAAATGATTGTGTCATTAGAAAGGGCTTATCATATGTTTCTCGCACACGACAATTCCGGTAGAAGTGATAAACTGACCAAAAATGAATACGTAGTTTATGCGAATTTCATGCGTTTTGGATGCCACATAAGACGATTCAAGAATGAAAGTCCCGAATCATATACATCGTCTGAAGATGAAAGTGATGACAACGAAACTGTTCAAAGCGATGCAGCCATCCAAAAGTCTTATATTTGGAATTATTTGTATGAATTGCTCGGTCACAGAAAGACAGCAATTAAATCGGGCAGTATCGATACTAATCGTTACAGCAACGTTAAAGAATCGATGAATGTCACAATTGGGAAATTCAAGATCGACGATTCGGTCGAAACAATCACATCTACCTCTTCAATCGAAACCAGTGAAAGAACTGTTGTTCCAGAGAAACGGAAATTGCCAAGTGACGAGAGTTTCAATGCACCAGCATGTAAATCTGCCAAATTAAGTGATAAATTCAGTAATGACGGCCAGTATTTCGGCAGTGGGTCGACAAATGATTTTATGATCGGCAACACATTTCAACGGTTCAAGCAAATTTTCGACCAAATCGACATTATTGATGTGAAGAAGCCGGATTCGTATGACGACCAACAGCCAATCAATGAAAAATTCTCGTTTGACTTATGGACCGAATTGGATAATCGGTTCTGGTCCCAGCATAAAGGTCCGGATTTTCGCCTAATCGTTAAGTAAGTCGCATTCGAATTTACTCGAATAGCCCTAATGATTTGTTGTTGTTGTTGTTCAAACCAAATGATTCTTAAAATGGAATCCAAATGAATTTTTAATTGTCAGCCTTTCATTTCCATCTTTTTTGCAGACAACCATCCAAATCGCTTCCCCATAATGATGACATTTTCAGACTGTACAATAGTTTGGCGTACAAATCGGCAATCATTTTGGTGTGCACTAATAAGGAAATGTCATTTCAAGCATATGTTTATCGTTTTACAACGTAAATTTGTCAAAATTGTCAGTTTCAATCCACGAAAAGAAAGAATTTTATTAACTTTCTCTCTATGTAAATAAAAACAAAGTATGACTGCAGAAAAAAAAACAAATGTGTGTTAAAACAATTGATCATTAGAATCATTAGTTTATTTGCCATTTTTCGAGCGGCGCGCTCCATAAACGAAAACACAAATACAATCGAGCTTGCCTGCTGTGCACATGGCTTTGATGTGTATAGAGAGCAACGACGAGAACGGCAGCGGTGCGGCGGCGATGACGAAGAGAGAACAACGATACTTTACCATAGCCATTTAACACACAAATACCAATACCGGATTCACATGGAAACGCGCGCGTTTATGTTACCATCCGAATGAGTGTATGCAAAGAATGAGCATGAGAGTGAGAGCGCGAGAGCGAGAAGGAAGGAGCACAACTCGAGTGAGCGAATATTGTGTGTGCGATACGGTTGTATGCGTGCAGAAAATCGGTTTTGGTTCGCGCTCGATACCGACAATAGCCGAGCAAAGGTGGAGCAACAACAAACAAAACAAAAACTCAAAGCTTTGGGATCGCTTCAACACATTTTCCACCAGTATTTGTTACACATTCCTGCAGTATAGTGCTGTCTCTGTAGCAGATTGCGTCGCCAATATTCCGAATTGGTTTTTTTTTTGCCTCGATAGAGTTGAATACAAATAAAATCTAAAAACGCAAAAGAAAACGAAACGCATTTCCGACACAGTTTACAAAATTTGAAACGGCTTACATCTGAATATCCCGATTTTTGTGTGTAAAAACGAATTTTTGTTTGTAATCGGTTTTTTTTCGAAAAAAAACCCACCTGAAACGACATCAACGACATCAACGACGAATCATAAAAAATCTGAGAGAAAAAAATGGGTTGTGGCATAGCAATAGTTAAATTTATTCTATTTGTTTTCAACTTGGTGTGCGCGGTAAGTATAGTTTCGTTTTGAAATCAATTAAATCACCCTGTTCCTGAAATGATAGAAGAAGAAAAAAAACAACGGGCAAATCGACACATTCAGTTATTTGGAAGACGAATGATTCAAGTGTTAATTGTTGTTACTGTTCATTCTTCTGTTAAAGTGAAGGTTACGACTTTGCCATTCGCATTTCAATAGATTCATAATCGCAAAGAGCAAAGCCAAATGACAAGATAAATGAAAAAAATAACGTTCATCATAGAAAATCTATCGAAATGAAGAGAAAATGATTGTTTTTATTAAATCAGTTTCACATATTATTTTTTGTCGCTTTTTTCTTCGCATCTCTCTTCGATATGTATGTATGGTCACATCTCTGGCGCGCGCGCTGCACTCTCACATCAGTTGTTTAACATTGTTTGTTATTTGGTTATTGGTTATTATGGTGCTAAAATGTCGACACGACATCACATCAAAACAGGTTTATTGTGTTTCTGCCGCTGCTGCTGCTTCTACTGCTGCTGTTTCACTGGAATTGTGTGTGCAAACCGCAGACTTTCAACTCCATCTCGTTGCTCGCTGTGTGTATTTCATTTGATCAAAACCAATAGTTCAGTAATAAATAATTCAGAACAACGTGAATATCGTCACCCGTTGACGCTAGAAACGTTTTTATTTTTTAGTTTTTACAACTTTTTCATTCCGTCTTCTCGGCCATAGATATGCAAACAAGGTTGAAATGCAAGAGCAACTTCCACATACAAAAAAAAAACACAAACAAATTCAAGTATTTGTGGAAACGTGCAAAAATTTCGTCAGCCATCATATCAGAGAAGAAGAAAACGGCAATCAGTCAGTGGAAGAGACAAGAAAGAAAGAGATAAATATGATATTTCTTTTCTTTATGATGCTATGAGCAGCAAAAAATAGAGATGCTTATTTTGATGTGTGCCATTCAGTCCCTCCTATTCATCGGAATTAAAAACGACAACGACGGCGAAGGCGACGAATAATGTGTATTTCATTCAAACATTGCGCGTCAAAATCGAAACTGATTTTGTCAATACAGCGACACACTACTGAAACCAGTCTTCATAAATTATCTTCACTTTTTTCTTCTCTCATTGAGCATTTTAATTTCCGTATCAGATTTTGTGAAATAATTTCTTGATTTTGTGCATGACCACATCTCGCTTCGACGGAAAGATATGTAAAAGACGTGGATAGAGAGTGGAAAAAAAAGCAAAACAACAACAACACATACAATGACGATGACAATGAAATAAGAAGTATAGATAGAATCGAGGAGAGAAAAGAACAGTAACAGCAGCAGCAACAAACAAAAGTCAGGTCGAACGAGGCGAGAGCGTGGAGAGAAAAAAGAGCATTCTGGTTGATGTGCTGGTTCCACACTATAAAAAGAATGGAAATTACGTCATTTTCATAGCAATGAATGCTGTTCTAATCTGCCATATCCAGTAGTAGTATCATAACACACCAACACCGTTTCAACTGGGCAGCCCAACACTCTCAATGCACATAACACTGAAACATAAAGAGCAATGAGAGTCGATGAAGTCAATGCTGCTGATGCACGAACGGAACACACACGGAATAAAAAAGTAGCAACGAAAAAAAAAACACATAAAAACTGAACTCATGTTACCGTGACCAACATAGGTGCAGTGTACATCGTAGTATGAAACGATGTACTCACTTGTGCGAACGGAACGAAAAAATTTATACATAATTTCGATATTACTACTTTCAGAATCAGAATTTAAATCGAATCAAAGAGCAACAAAAGCAAAAAGGAAACGACAAAAAAACGCACAACCGAAACTTTCCTTCAATCACTCACTCCCGAAACGATATATGAAACGGTGAAATAGAACGCTCATTGAAATGTATAAATGTGTATGGAAGTAGTATCGTGCAAAGCCCATCATATTCAACCACATTTTGTTTTATGTCTTGCGGCACAAAGAATATAGGAGTGAATTTACGCATATTATATTGCCGTGGTATCCACGCAAACGTAAACATCCATATACGTTTGTCCGACATTCAAAAGACGCACGAAAAAAAAATATAACCAAATACACATTTTGTAATTATTCCGCGTGTGTATGTGTGTTGTATTTTTTTTTTTGAGGCACGTTTCAGCATTCTGTTCATTTTCTTTCATGTATGTGATTTTTTGTGTTGTTTACATTTTGTTCTATGCCATTCGTAACGTGTGATTGACCAAGACAATTTCTTATTTACCATGAAATTATTTCCATAGGTAAAAGTGGTCGTATCACTCGACTTCATACTCTATTCTTTTCCGAATGTCTTTTCCGATTGATTCTTTTCTTCCCGAAAATTACTCGAGTAATTTTTTTTAATGTGCGTTAACATTTCGTAGATATTTTTACTGCTTCAGCGATTTTCGAAAGGGCGTGCACAGCGCTTTTTTTCTGTTGTTCATTTCGTTTAATTTCATTTTGGGTTCCCTTACGAAATTAGGGGACTTATTCAATAAAGTGCTGGTGTTGTTGTTGTTGTTGTTGTTGTTGTTGTTGCTTTTTTGTCTACTTTATTCAATGGGAAGTACGGCAAATAAATTTCATGCTCGTCGTTCTTTTGAGCTGGGAAAATTATTGAAGACCACAATTAGAATACAATGAAAGTGCATGAGAGAAAAAAACAATTCCCCATTTTTACTCTGAAACATCTCACAGTGCTGCCGTGTATTGAAAGTTGATTGAGTCGAGATTTGCTTCTGAAGATTCACAGTGTTCTGTTGTGCAAGCGTGTAGCATCAAATAATATAATAAAATGATGAAAATGAACGAGAAGAAGAAGAAGAAGTAGAGAGAAAACACAGCTTATTAGACACGAACGCGGCTTGCTATAATCTTCCCTTTCAAATATATATATATATATATTTTTCTGCCGTTTTAGGAAATGAGTTAACTCTGTTTACACACAGATTTGTGTTTATAATATAGTCATAAATATTGCGATTTGTGTATTCTCGCCAATAGATGCTATAGCACACAGTTGGGGAATTTCAAATGAAACGAAAGGAAAACAAAACCAAAAACACACAAGTGTGACTCTCTCGGCCCTCAGCAAATTATTGCTAATCAACGAATTGTTGGAGCTTTTCGGTGTTTTTTTTTTTATTTTGTTTTTGCCCTATTATTTTGTGTGCATGTGTCTGTTGTTTCGCTTTGGTCATTTCCCATTCCAGAATTCAATTATTCGCATGAAATCGACAATTTAAAATTTGCCTATCTGTTTTGCGGTGCTAGTTTCACAGTAGCATAGAAACGTAACGACAGAGATAGATTGAGATAGAGACAGAGAGAGTAGGCTATTAAAAATGAGCATGAAGTCACGTTGAATTAACAGCAACGACAACATCGACGCTCAGATTCCGAGGCGCATACATTCACACACTTTTATGTGGCCAACACCTTAAAATCCATATCTGTAGTTAGTTTCGTAGTTGCTTTACTCTTTAATTAATATATTTTTCTGCATGGGTATCGTGCCTATATAGTACCTAGTGTGTACTTGGCATTTTACCACCGTAACAGCTTTTTATCCGGCAAATAACAATTATATACATATTTAGTCCACCTCAGCTCTGGAAACTAATTACGGAGTTGCGGTTTTGAGATTTTGAATGAATAAAAAGAAAACCAAAAAGAGAAAAAGAAAGAATGACAACGCCACCGCCGCCGCCGCCACCGTCATCGTCGTTGACGACGACAGCAACAGCAACGATACAACGCATCGAAATGACTTATGTGTGTACGTGTGATCTCAATTTATGAAGAACGACGTCATTTATAAACATTTTTCGAAATGTTTGGATCAATCAGTGCGCTCTTGTTGTTTCACATTGTTTCTTTGCTCATTCGTTCGTTCGCTCATTTCTTATATTTCTTGATCATTCGAAGAATCGATTCGCAAAGCGTAATACATTTTCCAAAAACAATTTGAATAGCCGCTGAAATATGAACATGATACGTTGTTCTTAGTGTATCAGCATTATTCGTGACTTCATCGGTGATCAAGCAGCAGCAACAGCAGCAGCAACATGTGTTTTTATTGCCTATCGTCGACAGACCGCAACAAATTTCGATTAACGAATGTTTTTTTTATTGAATGAAAACACTTGCATTCCGAAACGTATACCGCGCGTCATGTGTGTTTTTTTTCATGGCGAAGGCTTCACTTCCAGAACAACTAAACTCCTGACTCACAATTTCATTTAGGCTAAATGAAGAGGCCAAATTTATTAAATTAAATTCCATTTCTTCTTCGCCAACTTATTGCATGTGTACAAGAGAATATGATTTCGTTTACTGCTTCATTTTTCCGTAACAAAAATTGCACGCGATTTACGGTGAAAGTTCTGTCTGCGTTTTGTATTATTTTTACGCTTCATAACATACACACACACACACACACACACAAAATATTTCGACACACGATGATGCGAATGCCATAGCAATTAATTTCATAAAATTTGTGTAGATAGAGTCAGTCCATCCGTGAGAATTCATTTGACAGAGAACTCTAAAATTCTATCCACGCGAATAATTTGCTTCCGGTAACGTCACCATCACCACCAACACCACCACCACTGCCAAAGTCGACTGGGGAAATTAACGAATAACGATGTCAAATCAAATTAATTAAGGTTTGCCGATAAGCCATTCTCTAGATTAAATGACCATCGTGACAATACCCCCAACTGTCTTCGTTCGCTTCTAAAATGGTACATGTTACCCGTGCGTGTTTGTTCATTATCAACCGTCTCTTCTATTTTTTTTTATGTTCACGTTTTTTGAAATTATTCAAAGTGACACCTTCAACAGAACCGCAACACCGAAATGTTGGTTTGATATTCGGCAAACATCATTTAGAAGAGAGACACAAAAAATTATGGTGTTTTTTCTTTGTTCAACCTTGTGCGTAAAGAAAATGCGATGAAAAAAAACCATTCGGTTATTATTCAGTACAGCACATCATTGACATGGTTGCGCTCTCAAAACCATAGTTTTCACCACATTTTTCTTTTCATCGTGTTCGTGCTTCTTCCGTCTCTTGAAGCCGCCAAATAAAAATTCGAATCAATTGTTTGGAATTAAATGGAAATTGTCGAAAAATGGACACAAAACTATTTCACGCAAAAATATAAAAACCAAAATCAGAGATGACATTTGGCGATTGAATTGATGCCGAATGTCTCTGAAGGCAATTCCAACAACTTTCGAATCAATCTAATAAGATTTTTCCATCCATTATACTTTCACTGCATCAATTAAATTAAATTACTGGCAATAGATGTGTACTGAATGAAGTCGCAGTAGATACTAAATTAAATTGGTGGAAAATTGATGGGTCAAATTAGTTCGTTGCCAAATCTAATCAAAGTACTTGAATTGAGAGAAAAGAAAGACGCAAAATTCTGATAAATGACGGGATTTATTGACTAATTATATTACCGAAACATTTCGGGATTCCAAAAAGACTTTTGCAATATATGTATTTTGGTGTACACCAACGACAACACAAAAAAACAACAACTGAAAACTAATAGGTTGTAATTTATGGTATGCGTCAATCGATCTTCAAAATACTACGTGTGTCTTTTATTTACACGTGTGTGTGAGTGTGTGTGATGCCTGAACGGTGTCGCTTAAACGGCCCGGCCCGGCCTAAACTTCCACCCGCGTCATATTTGTAAATTTTATATCGAATGAATAATGTGGGAAGGACAAATTTGTAAAAGCCACCAATTCGCTTAGTAATCGCCCAATGAACAAAGTGATTCAGGCAAGTGTCAATTGAAATGGGAACGAGAAATAGAAAACAAAACAAAACAATATTCGGCTAGTATGTGACTTCAACCGTGCATTATTGTTTGACTGAAAATTTGTCGCTTATATCTTATCTACGTATCACATATCCGATATCAACATTGCCGCAATGTGTACGTTACGTATACATGTGTCTAATTATTCTGTTGTTGTACTCTCGTATAATTTTCATGCTGTACATGACACAGTACAGTGTGTGTGTGTGTACATTCAAAGTGCATGCCGTGTTATCATAATACAAAACTAATCGGACACAAAATAAACTTAATCAACTATTGATTCAGTGCAAAAATAGATGGAATTATTTACACAATAACAAAAAAAATGGTAGCATGAACGCAGGTCGACCGACAAAATGGATCAACGATATACACACATATATTCCCACTTCAACATGGGTCGTTGCAAGCCAAAAAAAAAAATCCAATAAAAAACATTATCACGCCTGTTTGACGAAATGAAATTTTTTCGTACGAAATGAAAGAAAAAAACAACTGTCACGAACATACAGCGAATAGCGAAATATGCAATGTTGATTCTCCCTTTTTGCCGTGTGGCTCCTTTTTGTCTTCTTTTATCTCGCTTTATCTGGTTTTTTTATATCGTTAAATGCAATTTTCAGCATTTTTTCTGTATTTGCTTCGTTGATTGTTTATATGTGTGTGTTATTTTTGGCGCGTTGTTTACAGCATATAATCTATTTTTAATTCCTGGAATTATTGCGGCAGCATTTGCTGTCTCTTCTTTATTATTATGTATACAACAGTCGGATTAAATTTTTATTTTGTTCTGTAAAATGTGGTAATAGCGAACGCATCAATTCACCTGCACTTTATTTTCGGCGCAAAATCACGGCAATTTCAATGGCTTGTTCGAACAGAGCATTGAACGTGACTTGGTGTATTAAATGTCGCTCAATGGTACATTATGTAAATTGACAATTTCGGTCGAAACAAATGTGTCATACTCGGATTTCGATGCACGCACTCACTCTCCATTAAAATCAATTTCATCCCAACCAATTATTCGGTTCTTTGTTATTGTGCGATTGTCATTTTCATTGTCTCCAAGGAAATTCCAGGAATTTTAATTTCGAAAGTGTTTTGGACTTTTCTCCACAGGAGATAAGATATGTTATTACAAAATTCATATCGTGCTGAAAAGCAATCATTTTTTTCACATTTATAAATCAAAGCAATGTTTCAACTTGCAATTAGTAGATTCTCATACATACACAGAGAGATAGAGATATTGAGATAGAAAGAGGGGCAAATAGATAAACACGAGAGAAACAGAGAGAGAGAGAAAATGTGAAATTATACGAATTAATTGTATCAGGCAAGAGTAATGAATAATGTCGTCTTGATTCAGGGTCACACCAATATTTATTCATTACTGCATGGAGTGAGTCACGTTACACACAGTGTGTCTTCCATTTGACTGTCATTTGCTATGGATTCATTGTCGCACACTGTGAAGCAATCCCACTTCAAATGTTTTGTGCAACAACGAAAACTCTGCACCACCGCCGCCGTTGTCTATGAGAGCGAGATGAAATCTACGCAAAGCAAATGCTCTACAGCACTTACGGTGCGCATATGATCTCAATTTGCAATCGATTTGAAGTCGGTCTCTGAAATTGTGCTGTTCGCAGAAGCATATACACACAACACGGTATGTTCGAGCGATTTAGCCATGGATAATCGATGTCAATGCATATTGAATGCAGTTTTCACCGTATTTTAACTACTAATAATGGTTACCGTTCCATTTTGAATACCACATCCCTTCCACTTCCGCTCGCTTCTAATTCCATTCATGTGACGCTATGCAAATGACATTTTTACGTATGCGATTCGAGTTACACTTGGCCAATCATTAATCTTTGATGTTTGCGTTGCGAAGATCGATCGATTCCGAAGGATTAAAAAAAAACCAGAGAACGTATAAACTATTCCTATGCATTTCGATGGTGTCACCGTGTGTTGCATGTGCTTGTGTACGTTTTTATTTCAACAGTAAAAACACCACATAATGTGTTCCGCAAAATGTCATTCCTGTTTCTATTCTTAGACGATAAATTCTCGACTCAGTTTTAGAGAGATTCAACAGAGACATTATTAACACGAAAATATACATGTTTGATCTCAAACATAATGGAACGAGCAATTCATACAGCTTGAAGAACACAGATTATGCCGGAATATTCTTTATTGACCGCAGACAGAAATGAGGTAGAGAGAAAGAATGACAACAAAACAAAGTGAACAAGCACCGAACAATTTCGGGCCAAGACTTTTCAAGTCAATTGTACGTTAATTACATCAATAAAATTTAGTCCATTCTTTCGGTGTCGATGACGATGATGATGATTCAATGTTAACAGCAATACATTTTTTATGAATGACAAATGTCATTAATATCGTGCGTAGACGATATTTTGATAAGATAAATGTATTTCGTCTATTTTTCAGCCGAAATTTGTATGTATTGAGAGTGAATAATTAGATAAATAATTGATTAGTATGAATAGAAGTGCGTTTAGCTAGTTCGCTTATCTATCATTCTCCGCCAGATTCGAATGTAATTTCGCTGATTTGAAGTCAGGTCATTGTGAAAGAAGGATGTGACTCGTCACTGAAAACTGTAGACTCTACGTATTAAAATCGTACCATCAGTCTACTCAGTCACGGTCTTCTTTGTTAAATTCGTTGGTTATCATAACATTTGGATTACGAAATCCGATATGACCTAAAATTCTATGAGCCGCTCAAGTTAATTATGCTTTTCCAAAACTTCAATCTATGTTTCTTTTTCTTTTTTTTACAAAAAAAAATGGAATACGAAACAAGTCTTTTGAGCGGTTACAAAACGAAAACCAGGTCGTGTTTGATACTGAAAAATTGAGCGAAGAATGTTGTGTCGATATGGTGAGCGTATAATTTCAGAAAATTTTATATTGAATGAGCTCGTTGTGTCGGCATGACAAAATAAAACACAGTACCATTTTGTGCATGAGAGAAGCCATCGTACGGAGTGGTTTGTTTATTCGTCTCTTCTTTTGTTTGTGTGTGTCTGCGGCGTTCGACAGTATGATTGTTAGTTATTGAATGCTGTCCGCTGACTTATACATTTGTGAAATGTGCAGAGAGTGAGAGAAAAAAAAGAGTTAAATAAAAAAAAGAAGCATTTTAAGCAATAAACAATGAGCCCGCTTTTTCTGCCTGCCTGCTGCTGTGGCTGCGCGGCTGCTGCTTTGTCTTTGCATTTCGAACACTTTCTATTTTGATGGCTGAGTGTGCGTTCAATCATTTATTCTTGTTCATCTGAGCAAAACGACTTCCAAAAATACTAAAAACGACACGGCAATAAGCTGCTGCTGCTGCTGCTGCTGTGGCGGCGGCTGACTTAAGAAGAAATACAAAACCGAAACCGACGCTCATACAAGCACAGACACCAGAGCAGGAGAAAGAAAACTTTAAATAATGGCTACAAACACACATTCAGTTCAGCATTTCGGATCTTGTGTGTAAACGGATGGCTCGATTGTTTTCTTGTTTCTCTGGCTTTTTCTGCAACGACGACGATGACGACAGTACACACACTCACACCACTCATATGGTTATTTATATATGTATCACTATCTATTTAAACGAGAAGCAGCAAATTGCGCGACTCGGTTCGCATTATTTTTTTCATCATCATCACACATATTTCTATCGACTACAAACATGATGACATAATAATTCATGGGTGGAGAAAACCATTTCTTTTTTTTTGCGTTGTTGTTGTTCACAGCGCCATTCCGATGAAACAACGAAAGAGAGTAACGCAATTTTTTTGTTTATTTTACATCAAGTGTAGAATCAAAACAGATCCCATTCAAAAACTAATATTTACTTTTCCGAAACATAGATCCATTGTTTGATTATTGCTAGCTTGCGCGCCCGTTTCCTTTGCAGTTTGTTGTGTGATTTTGTGTGTACGCTTTTTGCTCCCACTGAATTACTTGTCTTGGCAAGGCCAAACCAAACGAATGAGATAAGCGGGCGTGAGTGAACGTGCATGGACGCGCGCGCTCGCGCCCGATATTACCGCGAATAATAAAAGAAAACAGAAAAAACACAACACACAACCGATACCAATCACTTTCACCTTTACGTCGATGTTTATCGAAAATTTTTTCCAATAACTTGAATCTGTCACAACAAATATACATGAATTTATGGGCTTGCATCTGTTCCACACTGCACAGTCTTTCACCGGTGGCTTCCGAACCGAAAGTCATTAAATCAAATTTACCTGCAATTTTCTCCTTCTTTTTTTCTTCTTCTTCTCCTTTGATTTGTGTTTTTTTTTTCTTTACTTTTAACGGCGACATAATTTTCTGATGGTTTGCTTACTGATTTTTTATTCTGATTTCAGTTGTGCGGCATCGCCTTGATCGCTGTCGGCGTTGGAACCCTGTTGAAGTATGAAGATGTTTTGGATGCATTTAAAGATATAAATGTCAATGTGGCGCCAATCGGGTTCATTGTTATTGGCTCAGCTATATTTTTAATAGCGTTCTTTGGATGCTGTGGCGCCATATTCGAGTCCGAATGCATGATTCTAACGGTAAGTACGCATCGGGGACGATGGTATATGATCCCGCGAGAGCGAGCGCATACTCGCGTACGCGTTAACTTCAACTCTCTCGCACGTTGACGTCGTTCTTTTCATTTTCCAAGTAGTAAAATCGAGTAGTTTTTTTTTGCTATGCAGAATGCGTGCGGTAAAAATCACACAATGATTTTTCCTGCGTCACGCCGAAAACTTTTACACATAGAGTCGGCAATGCATATAAGTGAATGTTTTGTTTGTAAACAAAAGAGCGATTGAAAGAAAGAGAGAGAGAGAGAGAGGAATGGGGACGTTTTCGTTATGGTTTAATGACGATAGTATGAAAAATCGATTCCGCTGTACTATTTATTGATTTTGATTTGCTCAGCAAACAAAAATGGTTTGAGTAAACCGATGAATAGAGCAGAGATTTATGAATTGTTAACGAGACCGAGCTAATACGTATGATGTTTGATTAAACTGGTGTGTTTGTCCTATTTTTAGTATGCGGTGCTCCTCTTCCTCTTGCTAGTCGCTCAAATTGTCGTCGGCGTTTTGGTGTTTACGAACAAACGCGAGGTACAACGCGTCTCCGAAAGAATATTGAACAACTTATGGCGAGACAGACAAAATCATCGCGCATTCTGGGACACCATCCAACAAGGAGTAAGTGGAGCTTATAAATGTGTTCGGTTTTTGTTTTTTGTTTTTACATTTGATTTTCTTCCCCTTTGCGGTAACAATCGATCAAACAATTGTGTCGGGGAACTTTTTATCGGTCAATCGATTGCTGGGTGTACTACTTTCTCATTTCTTGTTCCGATTTTAACATTTTTTCTAGCTCAAATGCTGCGGTTTGCATTCGGCTACCGAATGGATTCCAAATACACCACCATCTTGCTGTGAGACTAACGCCATTGAATGCGTTGCTCTGGTGAATGCATATGGTCAGGGATGCTCAGCATCGCTTCACGAATTGATTACCGATGGATCGACAATCTTTGGTAGCACTGCTATTGCTGTAGCAGCCGTTGAGGTAATTAAATTGAGGCATCTAATGCTCGAAAATGAGTTAAATTGCGCGCTGTCATTACGATTTTATTAATATGATTTGTGGTATTTTATCTATCTATTTCACAGCTGGTCGGCTTCATCTTTGCCTGCTGTCTAAGCAATCACATTCGTAACTACAAAAGAAGGTTGGCATACTAAATCTTTTCGCACAGTTTGAAAACGAGTAGTAACTATAGAACACTCGACAAATCAAGACAAAAAATTTTTTTTTTTAAAAATTCCACAAATTCAATGCAAAACAATTTTTTTTTTTTACATTTACACACATAGGGATCATTTTGGAACTACATAGGGATCTAATTCATTTAACCATTAATAATAAAAAAAAAACTTTTCGTTTGATGTGCCTGTACTTTAAAATTACTACTTACATTTATTATACGATTATCGTTTATTTAGCCACTCTTCCAATTCCTAATGTCTATGCCAATTAACAAAAGAAGAAGAAAAAATGAAAAAAGAAACGCAAAAAAACGTATATATATTATTCAACCACAGCTTAGCATTGCATTAGTAAAATTTATAAAGAATATGTTTTGGAAGTCGCATTCGAAATAATAAAACTATAATTGTATGTCATAGATTCCCCCCTGTTTGTATTTGTATTTCAATTCGTTTAGCAGTATTCTTATTCTTTTCGTTTAATTTTTTCCGTTTTGGTTTGCTGTTGCTCCATATTTTCCATAACCGAATGAAATGTGCTAGAGAGATTTGGTCGGAATAAATAACACGAACTGTAGTTGGTGTTGTTTTTTTTTTCTTCGAAATAGAATATCTCGAACTCGTGCTCAACTCACATAATTCATGAACCGAAATTGATGATGATGATGATGATGAATAAAATGCATTTATTTGTTTCTCATAAATTATGGTTTATGTGTGCTAACTACACACTTTCCACACGAGTAAGACAAAAATATCGATCAAAATAAAAGCGTCTCTGGCCGTTTGGATTCGATGTGTGAGAAAAAATGAAGTAATATCTAGAGAAATATGAATTTTAGATTATATAGATAATGCTTGTTGCTTGTATGCTCTCCCAACTGTACAATTTGCAATACATTGAACCAAATTATTTTTAAGCATGTAAACGGTTTTGTGTTAATGGCAGAAATGGATGAAACCATTTCATTGGATGACGCAAAAATGGAAACAACAAAAAAAGCGTCTACTCTATATGCAGCATGTCAACTTTCTAATGCAAATCAAATGCATGAATTTGGTATTGATTTCTTTCTTTCATAACTCTCTTTCAACGTTGCGGGTTTCCGACTGCTTTTTTTCTTTAGTTTTTTCTTTTCCGTTTGGTTAAAATGTATGTTGGATTATCAATATCAAAAATAACCAATATTGTTTTTTTTTAGTAATATAATCCATTACACACGAGTGTTGTTTCTGTATCTGCGACTATATCGAAAACTTAAAGAATTATGAACAAAAAATAGGTGTTTCCACGTTTGCAATTAACGCTTGTCCAAAAGTGTGATCTATGACATCATTTTATTGACTGTTGCTTAGTACGATCTCGATAGAGACGTGCCAAAATTCGTACAGTCATAGCGATATATTGCGCCGTTTTGTGTGTGTGTGTGTGTGTCTCTGCTGAATTAATTCACTTGAAAACTGCACTCCAATACCACCAATAAATATAGATTAATTGAGTCACTTGAATGTATTCGTTTCGCTTTTTTGTTTCAAAAGAGTAGAAAAAGAAATGAACAACAACGATCGAATGTCATTTGTGTTTGCTATCTGGTTGTGGATTTAGTGAAAAAGATAAAAATAAACGCAACTGAATTCAAGACGGATTCGAACAACAATGACGGCCATTATGTGCAGAAGAAACACGAAAATCGCTTCTATTCATGATTCAGGAAGAGAAGATGTATGTTGAGCGCGAAGGTCATGTCGGGTCACCAAATATCGACTGCAATTCATGTCCTCGCCACACATGCACATACAACCAAGTCAATACCCAAACGCACAGGCATAA
Organism: Sitodiplosis mosellana; assembly: GCF_009176505.1. Taxonomy (NCBI): domain Eukaryota; kingdom Metazoa; phylum Arthropoda; class Insecta; order Diptera; family Cecidomyiidae; genus Sitodiplosis; species Sitodiplosis mosellana. The sequence goes on along the minus strand of NW_022601467.1, from coordinate 10,090,885 downwards.
CATCAATTTAAATATTGCGCCAAACAAACGAAATAAAAAAAATTGTGTTTAAGTTTTAATTAAGATCACCACACAAAATGCAAGCGTATGATACAATGTAGGCGTGTTGGACGCGACATTTTATTAATGCTACAATTTCCAGTCGGTCGTTGTTGTCTTTGCCCGATCTGCTTTTGTACTTCTTGGTCTCGATGCAGTTCAAAAGTGACAATGAAATCAAATGGCAAGTGCATCGTTTTCCATTAGTTCAAATAGAATCAAACTTTAATTGTCCATATACAGTGGAAAGCAACACACAGACTGAATTCGAGACAAGAAAAAAAAAATCAGAGCAATATAGTATGGCATTCGTGAGATGTGCCATGTCGCGTTGATACTGACTCACACAACTAATTATTCATTTTCTCGCTTTTTTCAAAGAGCAATGAAATGGCGTGGCCATCTAAAGCCACTATGCTACAAACGGAATATTATACAATTAATTAGGATGTTCATTGCGTATCTTTAACACACAGCATTCATTATATATGTGTTTACATTGTGTTCATTAATTTATTGTCGTTTTATAGCTAGATTAACCTTTGTCAATAAAAAAAACAACAACAACAACAATGAAACAAACAAAAATAAAACCAATCCACTCTTCACCAAGACTGTTTATGATAATCATTCTGCATTCGACTGTAGTTTTTACTGTGTATTTTACTCTATCATCGATGTTGTCTACATTGTAAATGGGTATCTAATTCGTGCATGCTGTATGTGTCACCATATCATCACACACACTCTGATCAATATTCTTTGCTTATTTCTTTCATTGAAATTGTTTCAATTGAAATTTTGAAGAAAAATCGAACAATTTCCCCATTTCAAAATCAATTAAATGCATTAATCAAATTTTTTTATATTTCACAGATATATGTAATAAGTCAAATTATGTAAAAATAATTGAAGATCAACGCAAACGAATTATTACAAGATAAAAACACACACACATACAAGCTGAAATTACAGACAAACGAATATGTTTCACAAATGAAACAAAACAAAAAACATTGAAATGAAACTCTTTGCGCAAAACTCAATGAAACACAAATACACACATAGACACACAAACAGTAATAACAGTAATAAATATTACATTTAAAGAAGAAGAAAAAAAAATCAAGTATATCTCCAATACTGTGTAGTTTATAAATGAGAATTTTGTTATGCACAACAACAACGTTAGCGCAACGCAACACAACATTTGTGCTGAACAAATGAGTTCAGGAATAAGAAATAATAGAAGCAACCAGAGGATTTGTAATGTGATGTCATGTATCCAATGTGTTCACATCTAAAACAAAAAGAAAATAAAAATCAAGTTTGTAAATCTCTTTTAAACGTACCAAATGCATCAATAGAATTATTTGGAAACTAGTGACCATAAATATTGAAAACAAACAACAACAAAAAAATGGAAAAAAAAAATTGAAGAAAGGAAAAAAGAACTCCATGACAAGCCGTAAACACCGTACACACATCATACATCCATCTGCGGCGATGTTATCGTTTTTTTCCTCCTCCCCCCCATTAACAAAAATTTGGTAGAGAAACATTTGAATTAGCCAACGACACAACGTAGTTTTAAAACTGGTTCTAATCTTCAATAATAAAAAAAAATGAACTTTCAACCATAAGTTTTTAACAATGTTTGTTTCAACAACAACAACAACAACAGCAACATATAAGTTCTGAATATGACAAAACGAAAATATTGACTAGAAGAAAAAAAAAACAAAACAAATTGGTTATCAAGTCTGAGTTTCTCCAAGAAGCCAACTTTTGAATTAGTTATGAAAATTATTTTTGCACCTGCATTTCTATTTTTCTTATTATTTTTTTTTTTTTTTATCGAGATGAATAAAACAAAAGATGATGATGAAGATGAAAAAAAAAATCAAGGGAAAAATTCGAAATTCCATTTTTTTATACGCATTCGAAAATTTACTTTGTCCAAATTTGGTTCTTTTTTTTCTTCATTGAATTAGCAACAAGAAAGAAGGAACAAATTTTTTTTCTCTGTCTCGAAACAACAACTGTAATGACCATTATCATATAATCTCAATACAAATTCGTTACACATAGTGCTTTTTCGTTTGTTTTTCTCTCGAATTTATTGAGTGTTTTTATGACATAGATATATTTACATTTCTAAAATATATTTTGAATGTTATATTAAATGTATTTTCTTCACTAATAAAATAAACATTGACAAAATTTTAAACGATTGTGATTTTTTCTGTTGTTTCTGCCATTTCCATCACAAAAGGTTACGCCAATTCATCAATATTCATTTTTTGCGGTTTCAATTTCGTTCATATTGATGACTTTTGTTTGTATTTTTTTGGCTGATGATCAACTTTGACTGGCGCTTTAATCTGTTTCGATTGTTCGTTCTGCAAACGCTTGTCTAGCCGAAAATGTTTTAAGAATTGCTTGCATTCTCGTGTTAGTTTAAAGCATTCATTTCTGGTTTGATTGCTGTGCACTCGCTGTGCGCGCAAATCTCGGAACACTTGCTGCTGATATTCTTCCAATAGTTTGACTGCCTCTTCCTGCGGTTCAACTTGTTTCGATTGCATCTTACGAAGAATGCTTATCACGAAATTGTTATTCGCAGTGCCGCAAGCATTTTTCAACATGGCATTCATGATGTCTTCATCCATTCTAAATAAGAAGTTTGTGAGACAAAAAAATGTTGACTTTTCCATGAAATGGGGAATTTAAATGAAATTGAGATAAATTTAATTCAATCTATCCCTATGAAAAAATCTATTTTTTTTCCTTTTTTTTCGATTCAAATAAAAAATTGAATCATAAGTTAATGAATCGAAAATGGCTTTGCACTAACTTCACATTGTTTCGTTCGACTTCAGCGAAAAACTCCTCAGCCTCTTCGGCTGTCTTGCAGGTCATCGACAATAGCCCATAGCTCACCAGATCTACTTCTACGCCAAGTGTGTACATCATTTCAATGATTTCCTAAACGAGTAAATCATCAAGAAAAAAAAAACATTGACAATAAATCATGTAAATATAATCCGATGAATGCCAATTTACGACAAAAATTACCAATGCATCTCTGAAGTGTTGTCTGGCACAAGCTTTCGTTAGCAATATAGTGAACACGTGCAAATCGGGTAGAAGATTGTGTTTTTTCAATAAACGGATGGCTCTTTGTTGGGCGATTAACGTGTTTGGTGCGACTTGTAACAGTGATTTGATGGTATCAAGTGTGGGCGAAATTTCGTAAACTCTCATCATTTCCAAGATTCCAGTCATGCCACCCAGAATGAGTAAACGTTCTTCGGGCTTGATTGCATTCTTCAGTGGAAATAATCGGCCGATTTTTGGAGGAATTTTTAATAAATTGGGTCTTCCATCATTTATCGAGTCATTTTCTATTCTGATATTTTCATTATTCTCGATTAAACTGGCTTCTTGTGAAGCTGCCTTCCATTTTGTCTTGATTGATTCCACTGTTTTCAAAAGTTGATCGGCATCGTTGATTTCACACCTGTGCACTGCATTCAAAATTGCGTTAAGAGTGTGCATGTTTGGTGTATATCCCAATTGGTGCATCTGATGCCAAAGCTCCACAAGCCGATTGAATCCATTGTTTTGATCATATTTACAGACTTCAAGCATCGAATTTATCGTATCGAATTCGTAGTCAATTTTACGTTGTACCATTTCTTCGGCCAATTCAAACCCAGTTGGCCATTGTTTGGCGCGATTATGAATTCGAATCATTGCGTTGTAGATTGTTGGGCTGGCTTCATATTTGTATTTGGACAGAATTTTTCTTAAACTATTCACTTTCTTAATACTTAGGCTCGATAATTCAAAGGCTAGTGTTAGTTTCTCAATGGTTGGAAGGGAGATTTTCAAGCCACGGTTCACCATTTGTTCGTATAGATCGAAAGCTTTATCATAATGATTGAAACGCAAACACTCATCAATGAGCCAATCATAAATTCTCACTGGCGCCAAAATTCGATCCGTTTGAAGCATTTCATCTTCGAATACTCGAACCGCTTCCCGCACACCCTTCTCTTTGATCACATTTGTTATCAATTTTTCATATTCTTCGATCGATTTTCGATTCGATGGTTTTTGGTTTGAAACTGCTTTTTCTTCGGGTTCCGATTGATCTATCGGTTTTTCCTGCATGAGTGGCTTAACAGATGATAACGTTCCAAAACTGTCTGGATCCTTATTCAAAACTTTTATCTCTTCTTCTGAGAAGCGCTCATTTTTATTGCCCGCTGTGGAGATGGTCGCACTTTTTGAAAGACTTGAAGCGGATTTTTCGGTTGAATACTGTAACAATGGACTACGAATTGTGATTGATTGCAGTAGTTTACTTCGTGACACGGGCAATGTCTGTATTGATGTAGCACCTATGGCACTGCATATCGAGCCTCTCAAATTGGCCGATATCACTTTTAGAAACATGTTTTCTGCTCGCTTTTTTTTCGTTCGGTTACTAAAAACAACTTACACCATTACCATTGAAATTACACTTGATTGAATTGCGCTGAGATGTCAAAACAACGTGCTTATCGAATTTGACAGCTACTGTTGTTCGAAAGCGTGCATCTGATTTTCGAAAATCAGTTCGAATAAAAGAAAGTTCATTTAAATGTTGTTTTCTTTTATTTAATATAAAACTATCGAAATTAAATGGCTAAAAAAAACTAAATCTATTTCTTGTTGGTTTGCTCTGGATTTTCTGTTGGCTCTTTTCTCTCTGAATTTTCGTGTGTTTTATTTTGACTATGTATTTTTTCGATGCAACTTGAGTTTAGTTTTTTGAGAACGCGTTGCCGCTTCCAAAGACGTCTTGTATTTATATTTTTCACGTCTTCGATGCCTTCACCTTCGGCTTCTTTCAACTGCCCCCACGGATGCACATACAATAATTTTTTCACTTCATCGGTCGATAAGCCGGTCAATTCCATTTGCGATTTCCACTTTTTATAAACTTTGTAGAACGCATTATACTTGGCAAGCTCTTCATTGTTGTCATTGTTTTGCAACTTGTAATAGCGACCATTTTTGAAAGTACCCAGAATTTCGGTAAATCGAAGCGATGGCTTAATGTTTTCGATCATTGCATACTCGAGAACATCGTTGACGTAGTCATAGTCTTTTATGAAAGTGGCATTTTTCAATAAGGCACCCAGAATTTCGTTGTTCAATCTGTAAAATCATGGAAAACAATGAACGATTTGTCCAGTACTTCGAACTAAATATATTTTTAATGGATAGCCTCTTTCTACCTGATTCCCTTTTCATCAAGCCGCTCTCGGAATTCTTGAGCTTGTTCCCGTGTCTTACATCCTATTGCCAGCACGCCATAAGTCACAATATCCGGAATTAAATTCACCTTGGCAATCATATTCAAAACTTGCTGAAAAGAAAACATCAAATTTTAGCCCATCAAAAACAGTTATCGAAAGAAATTTCACTCTTACCTTTGCACCATCATAATCGTTTCGAAGAATGCGCCGTTTGATAAGCAAATTGAAGAGGTCGATGTCCGCTCGAACTCTCATATACCGCATTTGTTGAATCAAATCGTGTTCAGCCTCGCGTGTCGATGGTATTGTGTACAGCAACTGCGAGAATGTTTTAACATTCGGTCGAACTTTGGTCTCCTCGAATTCATCAATGATTCCTTTCACGCCGCCTAGAAGCATAAGTCGATCTTCAGGTGTTTGCACCATGGATAATTTCACAACTGAGCCCAAATGCGGTAATTTTGTGAGGAGATTTGGCATTTGATCACACACACTTTTTGATGCAAGTTCATTTTTCAATCCAGACTGTTCCACCAAATCGCTGTTTTCACCTTCATTTGTAGCGGCGTTAATTGCTTTTTTGGGTTTATCTTCAATGAATAAAACTTGTTGTTTTTTACTCGATCTCAATTTAACGGCGGCTTGACTACTTTGTAGAATATTCGCGATGACTTTTCGCATTTCATCCGTATCACCAATGCCACAATCGCGAGTGCATCGAATCATCAAGTTAAAACTATGAATATCGGGAACCATTTTGTGATGATAGATTTTATGCCATACAATTAGCGCATGCCGAAAACCATATGCTTTGTCCGAGCAACAAGCTTGCAGCAAATGATTCATTGTATGAACTTTCATTAGCAATTTTCTATCCTTCATTTCGTCGACGAGTTGAAAGGCCGTGTCGATATCACCACATCGACCGAACGCTTTTATCATTGTATTGTAAATGATCTCATTGGGGATATACTCGTTTTGAATCAAAGACTTTCGCAGATTTTTTGCCAGTTCCAGACCAACTGATGGATGAATCGTATTTGCACAAGCACTAAACAACGCTGCATACACTTGACCGTTAATTCTTAGGTCTCTTTTCTTCATGAGATTGTACAGTTTAAATGCTTTTTTTGTGTAACCAAGTCGACCGCATTCCATGATTAGCAATTCATAAATGTAGTAGTCGGGCTTCACTCGATCCTCTTTCATTCGAACCTCAAGTACATCAATTGCCTCCTTCATACGTCGATCACGTATAAACCTTTTCACCATGTCTGTGTATCGTTTTTGTGACAACTGATCTCGGCGAAGCGGAATATTACGATAGTGCTCGTCATCGGCGATGTCACCTTCGTCCGGCTCAGGTTCAGACACTTGACGATTCAACGAGCCAAATTTGTCTGGGTCATCGTAACCAAACAGCGGAATTTCATTCTTTGGATTGTAAAGAAACCGGTCACTATTTTTGTTCAAATCAGTTCGCAATTTTGAATTTGGCTTTATCGCTCCCTTGTCGGTTTGATGTTTATACCCATGACACACTATACTCGAGTGAATGTTGCGATTTTGAAAACACACCAACGATCTCTGCACCAAATTCCGATTCATTGTTCTGGACCACATTTTACTTAAATCTAAATCTCAATTTCACAATATTTATGTCACAAATCTGATGGAATTTCGAGAAACAATGTGTTCTCCACTTTGACAGTTCGAAAGCATGTTCGATTCGAAATTCGAACACAATAACAAATACTACTATGACCACATCTGATGGAATGTCAAACATGTTTTCATTTGGCGGTACATTTATTTGCCTTAGCCGATTTCATCATCATTAAGCGCCAGTTTGTTTGATTGTTTTTTTTGGGTGCTTTTGTTATGATTTCGGTGATGAATTGAAGTTTTCATTTTGTTTATTCGTGTGAAACCATGGATCGACAATAATTTTTTTGGTGACGATATATCAATTTCAGTTGATGACATAAAATGAATTTAGAAAGTGAGTGATATTTTTTTTTCTATACAAAGATTGACGTTGTAAAGATGAAATGTTAAAAAAATGAAAGAAAACCCAGCAAAATGGAATAATTGTTAAATGTATGTAATGGTTGTGTACACATTTTCTAGGATTAATACGAAAGAAGGATCGTGCGATTGCGGACAATAATCCGAGTCAATTGGCTGTGGCATACAATAATTTAGGCGATTGGTACCATGAAAATCAGCAGTATGAAGATGCATTGGAATCTTACAAGGAGGAGGCCGATGTGTACAAATCGTTGGGAAAACGTTTAGAAGAAGCCAAAGCACATCGCATGATCGGCGAAATGTACATGTTACTGGAAAAATTCGAAGATGCACTGAAACATGAGCTGATTTATCTGTGTAAGTGTTTGTTTGAACATAAATGCATAGCTTACTTTGATCGCCTCACAATAGAACCATGCCCAATGTTTTTTAACACGTGTCTTTTGTACGAAATTATTGCAGCTACGGCAGTCGACCAAAACAACAAACTCGAAGAACAAAGAGCGTACGCAACAATTGGACGTGTGTATTTGACAAAAGCACAGAGTCAATTGAATGCACCACAAAAAACCGATGATTTGGCAAAATCCATCAGAAGTGCCGAAAAGCAATTTTTAAAAAGTCTACTCATTTGCAAGAGGTAAAACTACTTGACGCTTCATTTTGCGTCGATTGAAACTTGATATTTAGAATGATTTCATTTTTTTCTTCTTGTTTGTCAACAGTTTGAATGATTTGCCAAAACATGAAGTTCTCGATATGACGGCACGGTTGTACCTAAATTTGGGTGTAACATATGAATGCAAAGAGGAGTTCAGTGAAGCAATTAAGTACTTTGAAAAGGCAATGTCAATATGCCGTCACAATGACTTTTGGGAGCTGTTACATAAGTGCTATCTAGATGCCGGTTTGCTGTATACCAACAAGCTCAGTGACCAAACAAAGGCTTTGCAATTGCTCAATTTAGCCATTAACATTGCTGAACGATTGACTACCGATCGAACGGTTCGCGTATGTCAAACACTTCTGTCAAAGTCGGAGGTGTTGATAAAAATGGCCGATTTCCAGGGTGCCAAGCAAATTCTACACAAAGCATATAAATTGAAAACGCCGGACGAAGGTGATGCGGACTCAATTGAAACGAATTTAAAAATCGGTATGTATTGAATTGAAGAACCACCTCTTCTATCGATAAAATTAACCTAATCACACTTTTTTTCAGTGGCTGCGATGTGCAAGGCGGAAAATGCGCTTATTACAACGGACTCGGAGGATCTGATTGAACGCAAGAGATTGTATGAAAAACTGGGAGATGGTGCTTGTAAATTGCGAAATTTCTCGGCTGCCATTGGTTACTACAAGAAAATGTTGGAAGCGGCAAAAAAGAATGGCGACAGTGGCCATCAGTTGATTCCAGTTTATGTAAGTCTTTATCAAACCTATCGCGATATGAATGAATACAATCGCGCGTTAGAGTTTATGCAAAAAGAGTATGAGCTGTGTAAAGACGTGCCATCCGAAACATTTTCAACGCTGTTGGGAATTGCCGATACACAATCACTGGCTGGAAAAGACTTTTGGACCGTTGATGGCACGTATGAAGAAGCAAAACGAGTGGCTCAGAATATGGCAAACAGAAAGAAAGAGAAAATGGTGTTATTGAAACAATTGGGGCTGAGAGAGAAACATGGAATGACAACATTGGCCGATATCATGAGAGAGGAATTGAAATCGAACAGTTTCAGTGAGCTGGATTGTGGCGATGACGACAGTAATGATGGAATCGATGTTGAATCGTCCGAAGAAATCAATACACCCGATGTTGGAGACGACATTTGTTTGGAAACATTATCGGATTCGGCGAGTGAAAACGAAGAAGAGGAACGAAAACTAACTGCAGTCACAAATCAGGCACGTACACTGAGAAAACGAGGCTGTTTCACGGTCAAGAAGAATGAAAAAGGAGAATCACAACTGCATCGCGCATGCATTTCGGGAAATTTAACAACAGCACGTCGATTGATCGATCAAGGTACGCAACATAATCGAACGAAACCCATTGGTTTCCAAATACAATATTTTATATTAAAACGCTTTGTTTTTACCTCAGGCCATCCTGTAAATGTTCGTGATCATGCTGGTTGGCTACCGCTGCATGAAGCTGCAAACCATGGATTTACCGACATTGTCGAACTACTTTTGGATAATGGTGCAACAATCAATGACAAAGGTGGAACTGGTTGTGAAGGTAAACTGCTTGGAATATCTCATCTCCCATTTAAGAAACTAATGTTTCTTTTGTAATATGTTCTAGGTTTCACTCCGCTGCACGATGCGTGTGGAAATGGGGTGCTGACAGTGGTAGAGTTGCTATTGAATCGTGGTGCGAATGCAACGTTAAAAAACGACAAAGGTGATACAGCGCTACAAACACTGATGAAATGGCGAAAGGATCGAATTTTAGATCCACAAGATCAAAGTTTCTATGAAATAATTTACGAGCGAATGTATAAGCAGCTAGAGAAAGCGGGTGTAAGTGCTTGTGTTGACGAATCGCCATCACAAAATCCATCGAAGGTTCGTACCCTAGTGAAGCGGCCTTCGATGACATCTCGCAATCGAATTATAAGCGAATCAACGTCGAGCGAAGATGGTAACAACGATGAGAATCGATTGCCGGATAGTGAAGAGTTCGACAACATTGATAGTATTCTTCATGAGGAATTGCCATCGTCCAATTCACCCGACAGAGAACGACCCAGAGAATCTTCTTCAGCATCAGCCGATTATCGCAAAGTTATGTCTGATTTACGAACGCGAAACTTTACGAGCGAGGTAAATGCAATATCAAAATCATTCAAGCCAGTGGAAAAGACGGTTAAAAAGTCGGCAATGTTGGCTCCAGAGGAAATTGACGATGACAATTGGTTGGAAAATGACCTTGAACCGAGTGCAAAACGTCGACGATATTTGAATGAAAGAACATTTTCGGCCGAATCAAACAAGTCAACTAATCAAAAAAAAGATAAACCAAAATCATCCGGATATTCATTCAACGATTCAATGGTCGTTTCATCGACGAATAATATTGTTTTGAGTGATGATTCGGATGAGGAAAATGCCTTGAATATTCTGATGCAAAATCGATCGCACCAGAATGAGCGACGAAGAAAGCGTCGCACATCATCGTCAAGCGTCAATCGACTATCCGGTGAATCAATGATGCAATCATCTCTGCTTGAAAGTGGCTTTCAGCGGCATCGTGCCATTTCACCGGACTTTATGATGCCATCGTCTGTATCATCAACGGTTGTGTCACCACATAAAATCATAAGCATTTCACCGCACAAAGTCATTAGCATCGCATCGACACCCATTCAATCACATTCCATTAAAGTGCAGGTTCATGATCTGTACCTAAATATCCCGGTGAATATGAACAATGCCAAAGATTTGACCATCGAATGGTTGGGAGAGGAGGCAGCAAAACGATATTATGGGTAAGTTGCAGCGGACAATTTGAGATAGTTTTGCATTTTTTTCAATTTTCTATTGCGGAACTGTGTTTGTTATTTCTACAGATTAAAAGGAGTGCAGCCAGTATTGCGTCTCACGACAAAGGATGGTGCCATTTTATTAAACTCTGATCCGATTAGTTCGGCATTCGCCGAGAATTCAGCAATTGCATCGGACGTATTGGAGTGGATAATGCCACCGTTAACTCAACGTTACATGGAAACGTGTGCACAAACAAAAACTGGTGCGTTTCATTTCAATTCGATGTATTTTTTCCCCTAAAAACATTCAAAATTCCAAATAATTTCATTTTTTTGATATTCAGACGCTGATCCATTCATAAAAGCCCAAATCGAGCTCATTGCCTCAACGCAATCGCTGTCCATAAACGATCAAATGCTATCGCCCAAACATAGTCGTCCACTGTTCAAAGCATTACATTTTCAATCGAACATCACTAAAATCGACCTCACCAATAGCTTCATCGAAGATGAAGGCTTCAAACATCTGGCACAAGCCTTGCCCACAATGAAACAGATTACCATTTTAAATCTCGCCGGCAATTTAATCACTGCAACTGGGATAAAATATTTGGGCAGCATATTTGATACGGAGTCATCAGACTGTTTGCCCGAGCTCAACACTTTAATACTGAATAACAACCCATTACAAAATCAGAGTTTGAGTACGCTAGAAAAAATCTGCTCTAATTTAAGCCAACTGTCGACGCTACACTTATCGTCGACTGATCTGTCCGATCTCCAAAGTGCTGATTTACGATTTGCACACTTAACAGACATCGATTTAAGTTTCAATCTATTCACTCCGACCGGTTTGTTGAGATCAATCGACAAATTGAACTCGTGCAAATTGGAAACGTTGAAACTTTCATTCTGCGGTCCACTATCGCATGGGCGAGAAGATAAGAATTTAGTCGATGCGCTAACGAAAATGTTCGACGCGGGCACTTGTTCCAATTTGCAAGAGGTTTACTTGTGTGGACTGAATTTAAACGATGTCAATTGTTGGCAAATCGTACAGTCGCTCAGGCGTTCCAAAGTACTGAAAACACTGTCGTTGCGAGATAATTCCCTATTGACCAAAGTCACCTGGAAATTACTGTTGGAAAATCTATCGATACCCAACTTATATTTGGAAGGTTGCAGAATATTGCTGTGCGATCTAAATGCACAAGATGAAGAGACTTTGACCAAAGTAAGGCAATGCTCTGAAAATATAAAAATTTCGTTAAATGCTGAACTGAGCGATAGCAATCAATTCGAGACAGTCCGACGCATTTGGAATTCAATAACGCATTACGCAGGGAAGGTATTCCGACAAGGTCAAATTGTATGGCTCACAACAACACCCGAACATATTACAATGGACACTTGGGAGTATTGTCACGCATAGCCTTCGAAATGGAGAAAAAAACACATTTGAATTCAATATTAAGTTGACGAAGTACGTTTTACATGCTACCATTATGATTATTATTTTTTCATGTTCATATTTTTAATAAAGAATTCGTTCGAAAATATTCCCTTTGAGAATTGTTGATTTAAATTTAGTTACTGCGCGAGTGTCGCACTCTAGCCATATGATGGTATAACTTGCATGATGTCATTGTCAATTTAGTGCGCGTTGAGGTTATGTTTCGAAATTTATTCACACCAAATCAAATTTTGAAGTATAAATATAAACAGAAACAAAGTAAATCACGGTGGTCACAGAATGTTGATACGGTTGCTTCGGGTGAACGATATTTTCAACACACCTCGACGATTTGTCCAGGCGTTGTACGTTGGCAACAAAAACATAAAAAAGAATTTAAGACTTTTAACACCAATATTGGATTTTGAGCACCGTTTGTCCAATCCAAAAGATGTGGAAGACAACTTACGACGTCGAGGATTGTCCGAGCAGTTTGATGTGAATGATCTATTTTCGCAGTGGGAAATGTACAGTTCGATCAAATCAAAAAAAGAAGAAATCGAAAATCTCCAGAAAGAAGCCTCACAACGGTTGAAAGAAGCAAAATATGGTGAAACACTGAAAAAACGCGAAGATGCCCGACGAAAATACGCATTGGAATTGGAGACATTGGCAGAGGATTTAAGCAATTGCACCGGTGCTTTGGATGAAGTCGAAGAAAAATTTGTAAAAAAGTTTTTATCATTACCAAATGAAACGAATTGTTTGACACCACAAGAAGTGCAAATCGTTTCAAGTTTTGGAACAATATGCAACGAAAAACGAGAACATCATTTAGCCTATGAGGATTCCATCGAATACTACAGCAATACAGCGTATTTTTTGAAGGGTGACGCCGCTAAATTCGACAACAGTTTCAGCAATTATTGTATTAACTATTTTCGCAAGCATAATTTCATTGATTTCAGCAATCCAGATTTTGCGAAGACCATTTTGGTGGAAGGTGCTGGATTACCGTTGGAAAAATTCTATGAAGTGCCACACGAGCTCGATGTACATCACACGAATTGGATGCATCTAGTGGGTAACAGTTCAATGTTAAGCTTTCTAGGATATGCAATTAAACTGCGAGTGTGGGGAAAGTATATACCCTTACAGTGGATTTCAGCTGGGCGAACGTACAGCCGAACTAATCAAGACACTTTCAGCTTATATAATGTTAGTCAATCGAGTACTGTACAAATATTCCAGGCTGGTTCAGAAGAACAAATGCTACACAAATTTAAGGAAACCCTTGCTATGATCACGCAACTTTTCCAAAAACTTGACGTTCATTTTCGGATTTTGTACACGCCAGCCAAAGAACTGAATTTGGCAGAAAGCCTTTCGGCCAAAATTGAAATGTTTTCACCGCACAGCAAAAAGTACATTGAAGTTGGTAATCTAAACTATTACAGTGATTATATTAGCAAAAGACTTCTTTTCTCGTATGTCAAAGATAGGGAAACAAATGAAATTGGCTTTGCACACATTGTCAGTGGAACCGTATGTAATTTAACGCGAATTTTAGCCATAATTTTAGAAACAAATAACGGAATTGTACCGAGCCATTTGTTAGATGAATTCGTATAAAATTTTAGAAATTGGATTATTACAACTGTTGCAACAAGTTGTTCAATCGATTTTTTAAAAAATAAAACCGATATTATTGTAACGGAAAAATATGATGGTTTTTATTAGTAGTTACCCAAGAAAAACCAATCAAATTACTCTACGCTAAAATGATGCCAAGTTTAAGTAGTTCAATTTATTCTACACTGTTTGGATGACCGCCAAGTTAAAAATGTATTGAAGATTCGGCGTAACTTCGGTGTGGAATAAATTGAATAACTTGAACTTAAATTATCAATATGTAACGCCACCTAAGGTGGCCCACCTATATATTAAGTTAAAAATATAATGGACAAACGGTGTAGCTTCGGAGTAATTTAACTTGAATTGAATACATATAACACATCGGTCAATAAGTCCCGAGCCTAAGTAGGAAAACAACATTTTTTTGCCAAAATTCAATTTTATTCATCAACATAGTCCCCTTTTAGAGTGATACAATCATTCCAACGCCTTTCTAGCTTTTCGATACCAGTTTTGTAGAACGATTTGTCCTTGGCCTCAAAATAGGCTTCAGTTTCGGCAATCACCTCCTCATTCGAGCCATATCTTTTTCCCTGGAGCATTTTTTTGAGATCGGCAAAAAGCCAGTAGTTACTGGGGGCCAGATCTGGAGAATAAGCCGGGTGGGGAAGCAATTCAAAGCCCAATTCATGCAGTTTGGCCATCGTAACCATCGACTTGTGACACGGTGCATTGTCTTGGTGAAAGAGCACTTTTTTCCTTGCCATATGAGGCCTTTTTTTGGCGATTTCCTTCTTCAAACGCGTTAGCAATGCTATGTAATATTCACTATTGATGGTTCTTCCCTTTTCAAGATAGTCGATGAATATTATTCCGTGCGCATCCCAAAATACTGAGGCCATAACCTTGCCAGCTGACTTTTGTGTTTTTGGGCGCTTTGGTCGACTTCCACCGGCTTCTGTCCATTCAGCTGACTGCCGATTTGACTCCGGAGTGAAATGGTGGACCCAGGTTTCGTCCATGGTTACATAACGACGCAGAAACTCGTTCGGATTGCGCTTAAAAATGGTCAAACAGCTCTCCGAATCATCGACACGATTTTGTTTTTGTTCCGGTGTCAACAAACGCGGCACCCATTTCGAACACAGCTTTCTCATGCCCAAATGATCATGCAAAATTGTGTACACACTGCCTTTTGATATCTTTAGGATGTCAGCTATCTCCTGCAATTTCAGTTTGCGGTCGGCCATAATCATTTTGTTGATTTTTGTGATGTTTTCTGGAATAACTGCCTCATTTGGCCTACCAGAGCGTTCAGCATCATCGGTGTCCGTACGACCACGTTTGAAATCGGCAAACCATCGTTTGATGGTTGCAATTGATGGAGCAGATCCCGGGTAACACTTTTGAAGCCATTCCTCAGCCTGAACGGTATTTTTACCCATTAAATAGCAATGATAAATCAACACACGAAATTGCTTTGAATCCATTGTTTTGAAAATTACAAAAGTAGCGTCACTTAAACCACTGTAACTAGGTAAATAATAGTCCAAATGTCATGAAATTTTGACAGTAATCTTTTGAAGGTTGGTACTTTCGAAAAATCATGTGGATATTTCATTAGTGGCGCCATACGGTGGTTAGGCTCGGGACTTATTGACCGATGTGTTATTTGTATTACAAATAGTATTGAACTGAATTTATTCCACACCGAAATTACGCCGAATCTTCAATACATTTTTAACTTGGCGGGCGTCTAAACAGTGTAGAATGAATTGAACTACTTAAACTTGGCATCATTTTAGCGTAGAGTAATTTGATTGGTTTTTCTTGGGTAGTATGATTCATTTGTTGGAGAAAAAAAACGCGGGAAATATTTTGAAAAATTAATAATTAATAAGCATAGATTTTTCTAGAGAAATTGGATGACAAAAGTAAACATATGCACTTTGGTGGATCGAACTATTTCTGGGTAATTTTCCACAAAAAATCCAAATCTTCCATTATAAGCGCACCGCAAGCGGTTTTTAAAGAACTTTCATGGTAAAGTGCAGTAAAACTGCCAGATACAAATTGACTCACTCTATTGTGCACTATTGTATGTACAACAACATGCGCAGGCGCATCTCATATATGTACACACGCATACTAACACACAAAGAAAAAGTACACATATCGATTCGATACAAGATAAAAGAAGAAAAGGACTTTTGTGTATTAGGAAGTATTCTTTGTTTGGATGTGACTTGTATACAAAAAAACATCGAAATTGTTTGTTAAATCAGGCGAAGCTGCATCAGCATCATTTCAAACTGCAGCTGTATCTTTCATCGATTCTCCAAAAAAAAAATATAACAAAATAACCTAGAAAATTCTTTTGGAATTCAGGTAAATTGAAAACTTTTTACTTTCTTTCCTTCATAAAAATGCGTAGTATGGATTCTGTAAAAAAGCAAATTGTTCATTGCAAGTACATGAGTTGTACGCAACTCCTCCACAAAAATGTTTTAGTTTATTATTGATGAACATCAGTTTTAACCCGAAATAATAACAAAATTGTCATTTTCAGTCATAAAGCAACATAATTAGTCGAAATGTATTCCGCACGCAGTTTTGCGTATATGCTGCTATCGATTTGTTCAATCGATTATGCACTCGGTTGTTATCTCATCACACAAAACGGTACAGAACTCCTCGGTTCCGATGACTCTAATCGAGTAGCTACGAATGTCAACGTTACCAGCGGTTCCAACATAATCGATTGTTGTGAGTATTCATTCCCACTGTCCATTTCCCCGTAAAATCACATTTAGCCTCATTTTTTTTTCTTCATTGAAAACAATGTTTACTTTCTCTGAAATGTAATTTCAGTTGGAAAGGAGTTCGATATCCAGAAAATACATATATCATGGACGCCATCAAAAGTCTTACCTGAACATTTCAATGTTACCGTGCAATCGGATGATGAAGACTTTTTCGCCAAGAAAACCATACCTGGCGTGAGTATTTGCCTCTGATATAATTCATTTTATTTCTTTGTACCAAATCGAACGCTTGCTTGAAATGAGAAAAGACGATTTTTTTTTTAAATTAATAATTTCCGAAATAGAATCGTACTTTAGCTGCATTTGGAGTGTTGATTACACCGACAAGAAAGTATAACGTTACAATCGAAGCCAAGTATGGTAATCTTACAATGGGCCTCGAAGATTCTTACTTGCCAGCCTTCACCACATTTGTAATTGAAAAAGAGCAGCCATGCTTCCAAATCGGTAAGTTGTTACAACTATTTCCACTTCATTGGACATTTTTGTGAATTTCGTTTTGTTTTTCGTTCGAATATAGATGCGTATTTGTGGATTGGAATATGCACATTTATCATAGTTGTGTCGTACGCATTGGCCTACAAATGCCACGCCGATTTTGATGAACTTGAAAAGGATACTAAAAAATCTCAATATGAGAAGAATTTAACCGAAGGCAACAAATTATTACTCGATGATGGAACCAAGAAAATCGAAACAAATAATAATGCCGACAAAAAAGAGGCAAAAGCCGATGGTAAGGACCAACAAGGTACTCTTGTAAAACTCATGAGCTTATTTCATCTATTCATTTGTGTTTCTTCTCTTTCTATTCGTCCAGATAAAGATAAATCGATGGTCTAAGCCGTATGCATTTGGAGTTTTCTCAACGTGTGCTTCTCTGCCATAAGAACCAATGTATTTGACGTAACAGTGAATAGTGTTGGCGCCTAAATAGAATCTGCGGCAACTTTAGGAACGATCAATACTTCTTGTTGTTGCGAAATTTGTGACAACAACAAAAAGAATTGTTGGTTCTTAAAAATGCCGCAAATTGCTAATACATCTTATTTAGGCGCCACCGCTATCTTGCGCCGGCCAAAAGCATAGGTTGAGTATTCTTCTTCTTGGTGGATCATGCTATTTATATAACTCTTATATTTCCGAAGGGAAATAAGTTTTGCCGCTGAAATTAATACCAAATGTTTGATGAATAAATTGAGAATAAAAACCTACCTCAGGAATCTTCTGAACGTTATTTTTATCACTCAAGCTATGTCAATCATTATCAATTAAGCTCGCGATGTCCTCACCAAATGCTTCATCAATTGATAGTTACAATGAGATATTTCCTGATTTGACAAAACCATTGTATTCATATTTTTATCAACATTCAATGGGTATTCTCGGATAACTAATCTTTTCAGTGGCAATTTGTAAATGCAATTGCATTGCTAACTCGATTGCTACTGATGGTTGAAATTACGCCAAAGGTATAAACAGTTGTTATTTATTTGTGCCTGGAAATTATTGATGACGAAAAAGTTTTAACTGAAAAATTTTCATATAAATCGTGTATCAAATTCAAATGATTTCAGTCCATTGAAAGCGTTCAAGTCAAGCAATGGTTAAACCTTAAATCAACTTAACTGAGACGTATCTTCATCGAATTCAAACACTCCGTAGTAAATTCAGTTGATGAGATGGCATTTCAATCGAATATCGTTTTTGCTTTAGTCGTGCTTGCAGCCTTTTGTGTTTCATACAGTGTTGCTCAAGAGAAAAAATACCCTTCGGATCTGTGGTGTACGTATCGCTCACGCTATGCGTTCGCTCTTTTTCTGTCTTATTCACACTTACACTATATTCGTCATACAAAACAACGGCAGAACCTAAGTGTAGAACGCATGCGGTGCGCTTCAGTTGTGTGTAGCGATATTGACGCAAGACCGTATGCATTAGTATTGGTGTGAGAAGCGCGAACGTTTAGTGTATCCGCATGCGTTCTACACTTACATTCTGCCGTTGTTTTGTATGACGAATATAGTGTAAGTGTGAATAAGATAGAAAAAGAGCGAACGCATAGGGTGAGCGATACGTATACCGCAAAAATGAAGAGTATTTTTTCTCTTGAGTGTGCTTGCGAAACCAAACACAGAATTGTTTCAAGACAGCTCAAAATTTCCTTCGGACGCCTCAAAATTGCTTGAACACTTAGAGAAGTCCAAAGCTGAACTGAAGAGAAATATTCAATTAATTTTCTTGCGTGGGCATGATGCGTCATACCTTTGCAGCAATGAAGCTGGATGTTATCAAGGCTATTGTTGGGCATGGTGCGGTTTAAGTCTCACGAGTGGAAGTTGGTGCTATACAACTCAATCCGGTTCACTCAGTTTCCAATATATAAAATGCAAACAAGACACTGATTGTCATCCATGTTGGAAATGCGCTGGATTCTGCTCATCTTAAATGCGGACGCAAAAAATTGCAAAAAATTGGTGAAAATGTCCGGTTTTTTATAAATAAGCAAATTCAATTTACGGATCTTCTTCAAAAATTGCTGATCCAAGGTGATGAGTTAAAAATCAAAACTAAAAAGCACATGGAGATTTCATTGGTTTTTAGATTTTATTTATCTAAATCTTGCGTTTCAATAACAAATATTCTTGTTGCATTTCAAAGATGTTAATAAAAGTTTTGTAAAATAAGTTAACATTAAATTTAAAAATTAAAAAAAAAATGTTTTGGGTTTTTTTTTCATTTGATTTGATTTTAGGCTGCTTAGATTGCTTCGAACGCCTCTTCTCATTAACATGTTCATTTATTGAATATTCCTATCGAATCGGTAATTTCTAAATTAATTGTTAAAAAATATAATTTTTCAAATGCCGATGAAAACTTAATAGAAACTAACATGTTCACCATTCTTTGTTTTTTTTCTTCTGTAAATTAAATCGTTCGTTCTTTTCGTTTTCAATTTTTTTTTTCTCTCTCCATCCGTTGAAATATATTTTGCTTTTTTTTCTTTTCTTCTCCTAGTTGTCAAAGAAGTGGATAAAATATTGAAAATGATTTCCTAATGCATTACAAAAATAATGGATTTTCAAGTGGGGAACATTTGTCACTTGTATTTATTCTTTAGCAAACTTATGATGTGAAGTTAAAATTGGTAGGTGGTGGGCCCATTGGTGCGGCAAATTGGAATCCTGTAAAAATACATAATATCGGCTTGTGTGAGAATCGATCGATTCATATTCGATTGATTGTTTTTTTTTGTGTTTGTCTGATGTTATGTTTGATAAATGGCATGAGAGTTAGGTGTACAGGCCGATGAAACGATCAAGATATGATAATTCAAAAGAGATCTAAGCAAGCGGTGAAATTTGTTTAAAATTAAATGCTAATAAACAAAACAAAAATTGTATTCAGAAAAAAAGCATGAAATAAATGAAAGATGAACTTAATATTAAAGTATTAATGAAAATGAAAGAGCAATTTTTTTCAATTAATTTCAAGCAACAAAGTAAATTAAAAAAAGTGATTAAAACATAAATTTAGTGTATTCCGTTGTTCAATCGAAACAAAAGTGTAAAAGCGAATGAATTGGATTAAACCATAATGAGTGGAGCTATTTGATCGTTACCTCCTTGTTTTTGGATTTGTTTCGAATTATATTGCGCTTTCTTTTGTTCAGCGGTAACAATGACATCGTTCAAGCCTTTTTGCTGTTCGGGGCTCAATTTGCTAGTAATCATAGCATAGTATTGTGGATCTTGAGCTTGAAGATCTGCAAAGAAAATGTAGAAAAATTATTATTTTATTCGAGCATGAGTATGCGATTGTTATTCAATCATTGAAAGTGGTCGGACACATACGTGTAATGACTTGCTGGAAGGCAATGTATTCATCGATCGGATTATCACCATCCTCATCATCGATTGGTGTCAAATAGGTTTCTAGTGTTGTTTCGTCGAGATCAAAGTCGGACAGTTCTGAGTCATCATCCGAATCTTCATCATCCTGCAATTGAGATTAATAAATTTTATTGGATGTGTTGGGGACGTGTATAAATCATCAGGTTATTTATTTTGAAATTTATTTTTTTTTTCTTCCAATCAACTCAATTTTCATCTTCTATTTATTGAGTATCGATGATCGCTCACCTTGACTTCGGCCGCCATTTCGAAACCACTTTGATTAGCCTTTTTGGTGGCGAAATTTTTAATATTATCTAGATAAGAAGTGTTGTTTTCATCAACTTCATCTTCGTCGCTGGAAAGGGCTTCTGCAGAATGAAAATTTTTTTTAAGTAAAAATCATTAGTTTTTTTTATTTGGTAGACAACGTCAATCAATAAAGTAACCAGATGTTCCAACACAAACCTTCAAAATCTTCACCTTCTTCATCTTCTGACTCTTCTTCTTCGCATTCTTGTGCACGTGATTGATAAGCTCGTTTCAAACCTTCGAAAATGAGTAAAAGTGATGGCAAAATTTCACCGGACACTTCATTCAAAACGTATGGCTTCTCTCCACCCAAACTGATTGCTCGGCACAAACCGAGGACATAGAGTTTACGATCGTGAATACCCAAGAAACAATCTGTATCTTTAATCCTATCGATCACATCACGATAAACCATTAGTGAAATATTTGATTTAAAATCTTTTTTTTTTTAATTTCTGTGTTCTTTGTCATTTAATACGAACCATTGTTTGATGAAATGTGAGATGAGAGGTTCGTTGTTGTGATGATGATCTTTAAGAATGTTAATCAACAATACTGGATCATAGTAAAGAGCTGCGATCAGGATTTGCAAGCACATTGTTCGCAATTCCGATGATTTAACATCTTGCATAAGACGTGTAACGGCCAATTCAACGAAAGTTGGGATACATTTATCGATGCGACCCTTACATTGCAAGATGATCACTTCGATCAATTTGGCGGCATGGCATTCAGCATCTTCACCAGCATCGCTTGTTGTTAGAACCTAAAATTATATTGTCATGATTTTCTCAGCCCAAATTCTATGTGGTCAAATGTGCTATTATTCCTATATTTCGATCTCTTACCGTTTTGCACATGTCAAAGATGACTCCAACGCGATTCTCATCGACCAAGAAGGCTTCTGTGTCGATTGTGATGTAATTGTGCAGAGCTGGCATCAAGTCCAAGAAGCAATCGAATGCGCTCTCCTTGAATACTTTGTAAACGATGCCCAACATGACCCACATATCCGGTGAAATGGTTTTTGATGTCAAATCGTACAGCAGAGAAAATGCTTCTTCATAGAAATCTGTGCAATGTACATCATGATTAGACTCGTAAGAATCCCCCTTTAAACTGTTCCATTTCTTTATCTTCTCACAGAATGTACTTACATGTGCGTTGATTTTCCAAAATCAAACGAATGACTGCAATAACATATGGCTGTAATTTGGTTGCGATTTCAGCATTCTCTTCGAAAACGGCCAGCAACTTTTCGATGGTGCCGAGCAGACCGTTGGCTGTTTCTTCGCGATCATCACTGCTACCTTCTGGTCCTGACATCAACTCTTTGAACATTTCTTCCAAATGTCGGCAAATATCGACGACAATCGGTGCCAAATGCTCGGAGAATGTGCCGACAAATGTTTGCATGGCCGTATTCAAATCATCGATTTCCGTTTCGCGAATAATTTTCAACAATTCCATGGTAATATTCTGAACGTTCAGAGCAAGAATTGCATTCTTGATCACCTCATGAGCTTCACCCTCTTGTGATGATAGGTACACTTGAATTACGATCGCTGCTTCAACTTTGACGGGCAAATCAGGATCGGTCAACAATGCATTTGTGGCAAGACGCAAAATTTGCACCAAAATCTCCTGATTCTTAAATTCAACTTCGCCAAATGTTTGCAATACCCAACAGGCACGAGCACGCATATGACCGTGCGGACTTTGGAATTCGGGGAATACGTATTCGGTCAACATTTGCTCAATTTGGTTACGGTAATCTTTCTTTTTCAACAGAACCTCGGCAATTGAACCGATCATATAGAGAGCACCGTCTCGTTTTCGCGGCTCCGTGCTTTCTCGAATAACCTTTGTTTTTTTTTTTTAAATTGAATATTTTTTTTAATGAATTGATCGTTTGACGCAAAGAGTTATTGATGAGTTATTGGGTAAAAATTGAAGAGAGAGAGAGAGACTTACGGAGTTAAGGAACCCAAGGGCTTGTGGCAAAATGCCTTTTCGAATTTTACAGCATGATAAGAACAAAACCTGTGCGGCTGGTACTGGTGTCGAATAATCATCGTAGATGTCTAAAAAGAAATTGCAATTATACTGTCAATATGCGTTGACCGAAGATTGTTTATTCGAAGTGGCCGATTGGCTTACCAAATTTCCGACGAATGTATTCGATTGTGTCGTTTTGATACAGATCTTCATCTTCTTCGCTGTATTGCATGATTGGGAATAAGATCTCTTGGATGATTAGCAGCATGTGAGGTTTTAGGAAACTCCATGAATGTGCATGTGAGACGCTGTTTCAAATACAAAACACATTAGATCGTTGCTACTTCCATTCGATTCGTACATAGAATATAAGAGTAGTAAGAAATTGAAACCTACGCAATTTTCATGTAGCTCAACACTTCCGTCAATACACGTGGCGATACGTAGATGTTGTTACGATACGATTCCAAGACCTTGAGTAGTGATTCCAAAATGGCACGGGTGAATGTTGGCAAATACCATTCGGCGAATTTCTTGTAGTCTTTGTTGACTTCATTTCCAGGGCTGCCATAACGTTCGAATGTACGGACACAAATGTGCAATGCCCACTTTTTAGCCTTCCACCATGGCAATTCCAAGCGTTCTTCTTCATCCAAATTCGTAATATCAACAGGTACTGGGCTATCGATGATATATCGGCAAATTTCCATCCATTTTGAAAACACATCCTTGGTGATCAAGTCGAGTGGCAAACAAAACTAACAATGCAAATACAACAACACACCAATTAACCTTCATTAAAATACTGCTTCCAATTGCATTGTCCCAAATTGAAATGTTTGTTTAGCACAAAAAAGTGATATAGCATCAACTTACTTGGATTAGTGTGTAGTAGATTTTCAAGATATTCTTTTGCAACAAGACACAATCTTCGGTTTGTTCGGTGTTTTGCATCAAATTCACCATTAATTCGTAGATAATTGGCAGCAATGTGTTCATTGCTTCATCGAGCGGTCCACGTTCATCCGCTTTTTTATATTCATAGTTCTTGACGAGTTGATACAGGACGAGAACGGCACCCGTCCAACTTTGGTAATTGTTCGTTTGTAAGAAAATGCGAATTTTCTCAATGACCTCGGGCCATCGGCCTGGGAAATCGCTTTTGATTATGTGATAAATGCATGTGGCAATGTGAATGTATATGTTGCGATTGTTCAACATTTCGGGCGTTTGAATCAATGATTCGATGATATTGTTACGCACCAACGTACGATCTTGTTCATGAATCGAGAATTCCATTTGTGTACCGTCCACATCCTTTTCCAGCCAGTTCCTTGTGACGAAATTTTTCAAATAAATAGCTGTCGCTTGCCGCACTGTCACCGGTATTTCAGCTTGTATCACGATTTGCAGCAACGATGGAACGAATCCGATAATTTTGCATACCTAACCGATTGTTTGTGTTTTTGTTTTTTTGGACACATTTTGAAAGAGAAAATCGAAAATGAATATCAATCGTTTTCAATCAGATTGATTGAATCACAAATAAAAAGTGAAAAAAGAGCGAATTCAAAATTGAGTAAACATCGTTGTGAAAGTATACAGCGGGTGAGTGAATGAGGAAGTGAGCACCCGACCGACCGTAATACACACCACACCGTGTTGAATGATGAAAAGTGAATTAATATTGTGTATGTGAGGCCAAGCCATTATCTGTCTCGCCATATAAAACACACTCTACGCTATTTCACGGGCAATCGATATTTCTTGTCGCTTTCATTACACACAAAGTTTTCGCTCTTAGTTTGACATGTTTGAAATACAACCAAAAAAAAGCAACAACAAAAAAACAAATCCCTCAAACCCATCACTACACTGTAATTGATTTATGAATGTGTATTATTATTATTTTATTCTCAAGGTCAAAACTCCAAAGCATTCGTTAATTCACACAAATCACGTACCGGTAAAAGAGCAAAGCAGTGAAAAAATGAAGCATTCCTTTGCTGTTGACAAGCAAAGCAATCTTCGATAGATTTTGATACCCAAATCTACCATTCATTCGATTTCGACTTTGTATTCGGATACATGAGCATTGAGAGAAATAGATAGAGGCAGAAAAAAATATCCCATTCAAATCCATGCAAATCAAAAAGTAAACAAAAATCGTATCATTCGCGATGAAAAAAAAATCGCATAGACTGCCATCGCATAGATTTTCGATTCATAATTATTGGGGGGGAAAAAGCAGCGAAGAAAAAAAAATCCTATATAAAGTAAAAATAAATTCATTTTGCAGTTGGCGTATCATTGTGGACATTGTTCAATGCACACACAATTGAATCGAATTTTTAAATTATCACTAAGCAGCAGCTGTACGTCATTTTTCGCAATGACACATGCCGCACGCTGAAAAGAGATGTTTTCTGTGTGCTTGTGTATTGGAATGCGTTTGAATAGAACCAATTTTCTTTTCTCGTCTTCATTTTATTTTAAAAATCACACTAATTTACCGATATATAGCATTCACAACGATAAATTCGATGAGATTTTACAGAGTTGCGGTGAATTTACTCAATTTCCGTCGATGGATTGCATGATTTTTAGATTTTTTCCAAAAGCACATGGTGTGTATTGTTTTACCTGCTTGAGTTGTTCTTCAGCTGCATCGCGCTCAGTTTTATCCTCTGACAGCGTGGCTCTCATCATTTCAGCTACTCTTGCCGTATCCATTTTTGCACAATATTTTTTTTTCTTTACAAAACTTAATTTCAAAAAAAAAAAACAAAAAAAAATTGCTCCAAACCAAATGGAATTTACACAAATCAAGCGAATAAAAATATATATATATACGTATATATATACTCTCAGACTACAGAATCCGCTCTCTTGAACAAAAGCGCGTTGTTCGTCTCCAATGCCACAATTACCAATGAGTTTTTGAAATATAATTTTTTTTTTCGAACATTGACTTAAAGCGACACATGCCGGACGAACCGTATTGTGTGTGTATGTACTATGTGCTAAAAGTGGAGACGGTACATTTTTCATGGTTAAAATACTTGTTGTTTATCATTTCGAAATTCATTTCGAACAAACACAATTTGGCGCCAAATCAAAGAACGCCTGCATTTTCGAAAATGTCTTCTTCTTCTTTTTCATATGCAAATTGAAAATGCATTGGCAGCTGCTTGTTGAAAAAGTCACATGTTTATTCGATCGAAAACATAGACAAAAACATGAATGTGGTGATAAACAATAATTTTTTTTCTTCATAATACTAATGTAATGTTGATGAGTTATTTTTCAATGTTTGATTTAAAAAAAAAAAAAATTTGGAAGTGTCATTCAATCCGTTGCATTGTTCCCCAGCACTGTCCCTTTTTCACTTTCACTCGCAATGGTACGTGCAATTTTGCACAATTTTCCATGCTTGATTTTAGGATTTTCTGCACTTGATTGGCTATTTTGAGTGGTACTTCGTACAATAATTCGTCGTGCAAGTGCAAAACTAGGTCAATGTTAGCGCTGGTTTGCAACTGTTTTCGGTATTTGCTTAGATTTCGTTCCATCCGTAGGATGGCATATTTAGCTATATCAGCAGCTGATCCCTGAATCGTTGTGTTGATTGCCTGTCGTTCAGCTTGAGCTCGTTTTCGCAAATTGTTGGCATTTATGTCGGGTATATAACGTCTACGCCCAGCTATAGTCTCAACAAAGCCTTTCTCACGAGCAAAACATAATATTTTTTGTGTGTAATTCCTGTAAAAATGATTCAAAATTTAATTAAAACATAATCAATTACTGAATCATTCACAAATCTACCGAATTCCTGGATAAGTTAGATGGAATGATTCGTGCAATGATTGTGCTTCCTCTTCTTCACATTTCATAGTGGCGGCCAGACTCTTGATACCCATCCCGTAAATGATTCCATAGCAAATTTGTTTAGTGTCGTTGCGCATCTTTTCGGTAACATCTGATTCGAGCACCTTATTCCATTTGGCCGCAATTGATATGAACACATCGTTTATCGTACTAAAAATGCCAATGAGACCATCATCTTCTGACAGATGAGCCAGAACACGTAGTTCCAACTGGCAGAAATCGGCTGAAATTAACATTCGATTTGAATTCACAATGAATGCACTGCGACAGGAAAACACTTGAGGAATGAATTCTGTGTGGAAATCTTTGGCAACATTTTGTAGATTTGGTTCGTGCATCGAAATTCGACCCGTTTGCGTGAAACTGTAACTGCTACCATAAATTCTGAAGTTAAGATAGAACAGTGATTACGACCGGATATTTTCAGTGCGCATGAGTGTTAGGTACCGAATGGAGACTCTCTTACCGATTATCATCGCTCGTCTTCTTGATAAGTGGCTGAACGGATTTCGACAAGATTGCATGCAGGCTGCGATGTTCCAAAATCAATTTGGACATTGGATGTGTAATTTGCAACAATTGAGCGCGTGTACATTTTGTTGCCATTGAACCATTTTTCTTGCGAACCTTAAGTGCTTGGGCTACTTGTCTGGATGAGTTCACAGCGAAACGTTTCCCATTCAGTCGAAATATTTCCGCCTCCAGTTCACCAATGTAATCACTAATTTGCTCGCTCAACACCTCCATAGCGTTTCGTTCAAGTGCCATCCCAGTTTGTTCCATGTGGAGCAGTGACTTTTGAACGGGCATTTCCATCTCTGCGAAAATACAATTCAACGAATTTTACTCTTTTTTTTCCTTTCACATAAATCTCATTTACTATTGAATAAACCTTTGAATGCCTTGAAGATTGACCCATTTCCCATTTTGCTGAGAATTTGTGACTGCTCGCGAAGAATGTGCCGAGTGACGCATGCTTTGATTGATGATCTAATTCGTTGGGGGAAAAAAACGTTGAATTGCAGTGCTTAACTTTCAATTGTATTTTCAATAAAAAAAATACCGTATTTTCGTTGTTGTTGTGGTACTCATTTTCCCATCACAAATTGTACTCGACAAATCAATGCATTTCGGTGCATACACTTCAATCTGAAAAGAATTGATATCAAGTGTGCTGTACTTTTATATTTTTATGTTCTATATACTCTTGCCTACCATTTTGCTAAATGATCTGGTAAGATGGTCCTCTGGTTGAATCAACCATTGCGCAACGAGAGTGTCTTCGATGAGACAATCGACTCGACGAATCTCCGGAATGGCTTTTAATAATGTTTTCAATTGAGTCTTTGAATCGTTGCAGACCAAAGTCAATTTGTTTCGGGCCATCACCGCTCGAATAAAATCGGATTTCTTGCGAAACTCAACTGAGTTGTCATCTTGAAGGCTGATAAAATGTGTAATGTAATTGTCTTGGAATGATATTGCCACACCGTATAAGTAAAGATCCGGTAAAATAACACAATGATAGCTCTTCGATCCAGCCGATGTCGTTGTATCAGGTCTGGCTGTGGCCAAGGAGAACCCACATTCGGTCACCTTTTCGAATTCTTTGACAAACTTTTGAAATTTATCTAACGTCTTTGTTACATCAACGATTTGAAGACGAAGTTCATTATGGCGTGCACCACTTGCCAACACCGGACTATTGCTTGTTGACCGTAATTGTTGCATAAAATCATCGTTTTCATCATTGTAAAAAGATAATGAATTATCGAGGATTATTGAATCAACGTCGCTATTTTCACTCGACGTTTCGCCCGATGAAATTTGTTTGGCCGTGGTCACTGTTTGACCTTGGCTCCGCTTTTTATTCGGTGTCATCACATTTTGATCCAATGGAATTCTTCTCTTTTGAGCTGGCTGACGATCTCCTGACACAGCATTTTCAGTATTCCCTGTAGCTGTTATTGTTTCAGTTGCATTTACAGCAACTTTCGTTTCATTCCTAGCGCCTTCATTTTCATTTAAAACAACCGCATCTTTATTCGAAGCATCTTCATTTCCAGTTGTCGTCCCATCGCGCTGCGTCCAATTGATATTCTGAATACCCATTTCAGTGCGTAGGTATTCTCGAGCCTCGTCGATGATTAATTTGGCTGCCTCTGTCGGTGTTAAACCCGCTCGCCCGGTAACAAACAGCAAACGATGCTTATTCCGTTGCTCAGCATCATAATTTGTCTCGCCATCACGTTTTTGCACATCAAAACTGATCGAATCGGTCAAACCTATGGTAAAATGAACAAAATAAACACGAGTTTAAGCAAATTGGAATCTTTTCGTGAATATTTCCCACTGAATGATTTACATTTTTCGATCTCGAGCACATTGGCCTTTGAAATATCAACAAGCGTTTGGTATCCGGCATCGAAAAGTGCCCGGGCACGTTGACCATTCAGAACGGATATTTTCATAAGTTCAATCAAATCTTGGTGAACACCGAAAAATATCCGATCTTGAAATTGTGACACAATCAACGCTAGCATATCCCAATTCAATGCTTTGCAGAATGATTTAACGATTCCAGCAAACGTTGATGTCGTTTGTTGTAAGCTTTGCAACGTGCCGCGATTTAGTTTGTATTTAAACGCCACTTGGTTCAATGGGCGCTCGTTGATTAGCTCATTCAGAACAAGAGCCGTGTAGAAGCTGCAAATGAATTTATTTAGCATGATTCAAAGTGTTCCAAGCAATAATTATATCAGAGCTGTGGCATACCGTTTATGAATTTGAAGCGTGCGATTATCCAATCTTGTTGTGCCTCGCATTGCCTTCACCAAGAATGATTCTTTCACTCCAACCAATTCACCGACTCTTTGCATCGAATTCGAAAGTTTCTCCCACGTATCCAGATAGAAAAGCCAGTCGATGTTTTGCAGTTGATAGCACACAGAAAATGGCGTTACAAGATAAACAGCATGTAATTCCGTTTCAAGCACGAAGTTCTGGCGGGCCTTCTGCAACTCAGAAAATAGAAAAAATCCATCGCTTGGTGGCATTGACGATGCCAAACAAGCGTATCCAAGGCGAGTTGATACGAATTTTATTTCATCAGTTTCTTCATCCAACTGCAACCGAATGAACTCATACCGCTCCAAGAACCGCATACATTTTCCCACCAGATCCGTGTCTTCGATCTCATCAAGTTCGTCCGCTGCCGGTTTGGCTTTCTTCTTTGATTTGGCTTGCGCTTTGTATTCGTTCAATATATTCGTAAAATATTTGATTTCAAACTTATGCTCCGAATGATATAGCGTACATTTCACAAATTCTTCCAATTCACTTCGCGTTGTGGCTACGCCAGAAGCAATGATCTCTAAGAGTGCTCGCTTCAAATGCGTCTGTAGGGACAACGTAACAATGGAAACGGGTTTGATTCAAATGAGCATGAGCCGTAATAAATTAAGATTTATTAAAAAAAAAGAACTAAAGAATTAATTCTTGAATTTATCTCGTGAGAATGAATTAATTACAAAATGATGAAGAACGCACGTGATTATCAGACGATAAACAAGATGTGATGGGCTTTAAAGTAGCTTTAATCAATTCCTGGCCGATTCTTGCATTTTTTTTGTCACAAATTAAAATCGATTCACCTTCAGTGTCCTGAAATGTAGTATTTCCATTAATCGATCATTTCATTTTTCTGTTTCAATTGAATCAGACGGTTTTTTTTTTAAATCTAACTCACTTTTCCCATTCGACCAGCTCGACCAATCATTTGCTTATATGTCAACGAGCACATTGGTTTATTGAATTGCATTGGTGATCGAATAATAACTCGGCGTGCTGGCAAATTGACCCCTGAGCTCAGCGTGCTTGTGGCGATGATCACACGAATTGATGATTTGCAAAAAGAACTTTCGATTATGTCTCTTTCGTCAAACGTCAGACCGGCATGATGATAGGCCACTGCATACGAAATTGTCTTTTCAAGAACCGAATCCAAACCTATGGTCAAATAAACAAAGCAAACACGAATTGATGCAAATTAAAATGTTTTAAGGAATCGTAATTTGTTTCATCGAATGGTTTACCAGCTGGTGAATTCCGCAGGTGTCCTTTAACTTCTTCAATCATTTGCATATTTATTTCCTTTCGAATTTTTTCGCCGATTGGCGTTTGGCTCTTTCCCAACTTATAGATATTCTGTGCAACATGAACGGCCAACTTTTCACACCAGTCCTTTGACGGGCAGAACACAATGACCGCCGCCGAATTGACAATCGTCTCAATGCACAGCTGCGCAATATTGTCTTGATCATTGTCAATGATGGAATAATCCTCTGTGGTTATCATTCTTATCAAATTCATCGAATTGTTTAAGATCTCCGGTCCGATTTTGATCATTTCACGCAATTCAATGGGACGATAATTGGTTAGATAAAATTGTGAATCCAGCCAATTTCGAACGAGTTCCGAGTTGGGTAGTGTAGCTGACATCGCTACAATTCGAATGTTTGCGCCCAATTTACGAGAGCAAAACAGAATTTTCGTGAGCAACAATTCTAAGATGTAGCCACGATTTGAGTCTGAAATCAAGTGAACTTCATCGACAACGACCATCCCAATCGAATCGATATTTTGGTGTTCTAACAGACGATTGACGATTGCGTTGGCTTTTTCAATGGTACAAATTGCGATGTCAGCTGATTCAAATCCACCAGGCGCTGTATAGCCACCGAAAAAACCTTCGACACGTATTCCGGACGATCGCAACAAATCCTGGAAGTGATTGATTGTGACAGTAAACGAATGGATATTGAAAAATAAATATTTCGACGATTTTGTACCTGAAGTGTATACATTTTTTCTCGCACAACCGAAATGAACGGCAGTATGACAATCACTTTCTTCTGTCGCTTCAGTACCGTTTGGAACATCAGCACCTCACTAACGAATGTTTTGCCTGCCGATGTTGGTGCACTGTATAATAAGTTGTCGTCTCCGTCTTTAATCTGCAATTTGTTTTGGAAAGATAAAAAAAAACATGAATGAATGAAAAATATTCAAATTTGGTCGATTAAGTTTAACAAAAGTTCGTTTACCCTCGGATTACTCAAGCATTCCGATTGCCATTCAAACATTTCATGAACGCCCTTTTTCTTATACGCTTTAATGATTGGTGCTGAACAACTCCAATCCGCTAAATTATCGATACTCAATTTATTTGGTTGCACCACTGATAAATTCGTCTTTACGTCAGTCTTCTCAATAGCTCCATCTGAAGCCACCCGTTCGGTTATGCTTCGGGAAAATATGCTTGTTTCCAGTTGTGATCCAGTTTTTTGAATCGATTTGGCTTCGGTTGTATTCAAATTCGATAAATGAATGCTAACTTCTAACAAACAGTTTTCCAAGTCTTGTTCCATTGTTCTCCTGTCATCTTCATTTTGACCACTTGGCATCGATACACATTCAGCATCGATCACAACATCGGCCAGTGAATCATTTTCCTCGATTGGTTTTGCGTTTACTAGATTTTGCTGTGATGCCAATAGATCGTTAAAAAAGGCCGAGTCTTCCCATTCGAGATCATCCTTTGGTTGTTCATTGTCCACCTGTGCCTGTGGATCAGTCTTATCAAAATCTTCGGTACGCATCAGTCTTTCAACATCGGACACATTTACTTGATCCGATCCTCCGCTGTCACTCAACGCAATCAAACTGTTAGTACTTTTGGTATCGTTTCCCTGTGCATCGTTTTGCATTGCTGGCGTTTGGATATCACCGAAAATCGCATCAAAATCATCTTCTTCGAACTTTTCATCCAATTTTATTTTGGTTTTCCTGTTTGCACGATCATCCGGCTCATCCAATTCCATTGTGCTGTCAAATATTGAGCCAAATTCCTCAGTAAAACTTGGTTTATACACAGAATACTTGGATATTTTCGAATCGCTGGCAGTAATTGGGTCGGAGCGACTGCGTCGCATGTGTTTTCGATCATTCTTTTTGGATGTTGACGCATTTTTTAAACGTTCTCTAATGGATTTGCCCAGCACATTGGTCTTTTCAGTAGGAGATTCGTCGACCACATCAAGTATCTTGTTTGAATTGATCGAATCCGAGGTGGGCGACTGATTCGAAAACCCATTGCCAATTGATATACCATTCAATGGTTTCTGCGATCTTTTTCGCGTTGGGGTGATTGCTTTGTTTTTATTGACACTTTTGCCGGCACAATAAATATTCCCCTCACACACATCCAACTGATTCAATGTGTTTTCACCTAACGATAGTGATTGCGAAAATGCCATCCTTTTAACTCCATCAATCAATGCACAGAAATTAAATCAATTTTATTTGATGAATGTAATTTTCAATGAATAATTTACTACTTAAAATAAACAAGGCGACTTTGCGTCTGATCCGTTAGGTGTTTGAAATGACAGTTCTTCAAAACACACATGATTCACAAATGTCAGTGACGTTCACATCAACTTCATTGCACTAGAATGGCGCCGATTTGAAATGAAATTTTCAAATAGATTTAAATTCAAATATTTTTCCTGTTTGCAATGTTCATGTGACACTAGATATTTCTTTTGGGTTCTGCTGAAAATAGACTTTTGTTAGAAAACGGTGAGCACATCGTGAAACAAATTAACTCATTTTCCATCTCATTTTGAACGATTTAACATCAACAAATTACTTGAATCATTTCCATAATGACTTAATTCGAGACTTGTGTAAATGATAATTTGTTTGCCTATTTTTGATTGGAATATTCAAGAGCCAATTAATATAATATAAATTATTAGCTAATTTTCTAACGTTTTCATTAAGAATGTTCGAAAATGCATATTATACCTACTTTCTCGTATGAAATATAAATGATCAGACATTTTTTCCCTTTTCAATGATGAGGCATACATGTGTCCTATGAAAAATAGTTGGAAATATTTTGCAAGCAAAAGTGAAATCAAATTTGTAATTTGCTAATTAGCTTACCTGAGTATCGCATGCAAGTACTTTGGCAACGGTCAAAGTAATTCATTAAACTCCGTACTTTGCATAGAACATTTACTAATCGTTTTATTATCTGTGCCAAAATGCGCCGTTCGTGCTGTCGGAATAAATCCCAAACTATCAGCTGATGATCATGTTATTTACCAACCAACTCTGAAAGCTGAAAACACGTTTGTAGTGATTTCAAAAGGGTTTCGTTACGTTACTATAACTTTAAAAAAATCAGTTTATTCTTGTTATTTTTGATTAAGTGACAAAATATTTTTTATTTTTGTATTCGTATGCAAATTCATTCACTTCTTAACTGTAAAATTAAATTATTTGTTGCTGGGGAAATGAGATTTAACCAAGGGGCGGATTACTATTGAAAAATTAAATTCAGTACTTTTCAGTGGTTTTCAGTGGATTTCAGTGCTTTCAGTCTTTTCAGTAGTAATTTGCCCCTTATATTCAACTGTCTTTATTTTGCTCTACTCTCTTGCTTTGTTCGCTGTTCTCGATATTGCTGGACACACTCACAATAATAATAATATGAGCTACATATACGAGTTTTGCACTAAATCTTTGACAAAGGCTTATTTTGCAGAAGCGTCGGGATTTGGAGGCTTCAAGAGGCCATTTGTGAACATTGAAGACTTAAGAATCGGCAAATCATC
This sequence comes from Sitodiplosis mosellana, assembly GCF_009176505.1. Taxonomy (NCBI): domain Eukaryota; kingdom Metazoa; phylum Arthropoda; class Insecta; order Diptera; family Cecidomyiidae; genus Sitodiplosis; species Sitodiplosis mosellana. The sequence goes on along the minus strand of NW_022601467.1, from coordinate 10,056,317 downwards.
CGAATTGAAAGAAAAATGTTTGAGTAGAGTTTTTCCAAATGTGAATCGCTTGTATTTAGGACATTGTAGTGATGATACTTTTCCAGTAGTGTCCGAGTATTTTCCAAATTCACAACATTTGGAATTCGATTCGGATGACCGACTTTCTGATAAAAAATAGAACATGACAGTTCGATATATTTGCCAAATGTTAAAAAATTCAAATTTTGGTATTTTCTTGACTATGAAGTAACCGAACCAAAAATTCCCTTTTCATTCAATCATTTAGAAGAGTTCGATATCATGCGTTTTTCACAAAGTTCCGGCAAAGTTCTAACGTTTATCAATGAAAATCGAATGATTGAAAAATTGACGTTCGATTATGCTGGTCCATTTTCCGTAATAATGAAAGGTCAGCTGCAGAATGCGTTACTATTTTTAAAGGACGTTTTTTTATAACGCATTTATTGACGACATTAGAGTATTACCGCTCGTATTGCCACATTTGGAATTTGTGAGAAGTTTTCGTTTTTATGCTGACAACACCGATGAAGAATTAAGAGCAGCTTGCGATGGCAAATGGCGAGTGATTCGCAACAATTATATCGTCACATTAGAACGCATTGAAAAAACTCTTTGAATTTCACATTTCTTCCGTCTTTCCCATTTTGATTTTTACGCTAAAATGACACACATGTGTACATACACACACATTTTCAGTTTAATAGTTACAGATTTAATATTAATTCAAAAATGAAGCTAGTTCATTCCTTCCTTTCGAACAGACCAAATGATTCATGATATCATTTTCAACTTCTTTACTTTTAGAGTTGGATCATAGGACAAAAATGTCATGTAGTGCGAAATGAATAGTTGGCTGAAAAGAAAACTAAAAATAGGATATAAATACAAATCCAAGAACGCGGAGCGAAGCTCTGTGGTCTTGTTTACTTTTGAAGTTGATAAGATCCCATAGAAAATATTTGAATGAAAAAGTAGAAGAAAAAAAGCATATGCAAGATTACATATGCGTGAACTTTTACGTCACATAACACAGTTTCAGAGATATATCATTTTAAATCATGAATTTATATTAAACATTAATTCATTTCCAAATTGTTCTTCTTTGTTATAATAGATTTGATGATCAAAAATTCGTTCCAAAATTTTTAAATAAAAATTCCCATGATTTGGATATTTTTATCAGAATACAATTTTAATGAAAAATGTACAAATCGAAATAAATAAATCGAATTTGTGTCGGTTTTCATGTGTTCGAAACAATATTTCGTCAAAGCATACACGATTCACAGATGTCACTACCATATAAATCAGCTTAAATATGTTGAAATGGCCCTGATTTAAAAAAAAATCTGAAAAATACTCAAATTCGGATGTTTTCCTGTTTGTAATATTTATATCGACAGTAGTCACTGGTTACTGTAATCACTCTTGAATATTACGTTTTGTTTCTGCTGAAAATATAGCTTATTATTTAGAAATAAATCAATTATGACCAAAAATAGCACATTTTCCGTGTCTTTTTTCGATCATTCTAACCTGTTAATAACTTCAATCTTCTTTATAGCAAGCAAATAAACATATGATGAACAGAGAAAATGCGCGTAAACTCGATCGTCGAATGAACGTTGTGATTATCTCAACTGTTGTTGTACCGATAGAGCGTAGTATTAAATGTATCGTTGAGTTCAGTCACAAAGTAAACAACTTAAAGAGAGTTAAGAAAAATGAAAGTTCAATCTGGTAAATTATTTTTTCTTTGCGATTTTTTTTCTCTTTTTTAATTAATAAAGTGAAATGGGCAAATATTCGATATTTTTTAGTTCTCGGTGATTTGGTGCCATCTGATTTGGGCAGAACTCTTACGCATGAACATTTATCATTAGATTTCCATCACTTTTACTTCGATGCCCCGAAGCATTTGAGGAGCTATGTAACGGATGAAAAGAAAATTTCGCTTGGAAATGTAGGAGTTTTGCGCCAATATCCATACTCAAGTCACTACAATATCCAATTCTGTGACGATGACACCAATGAAAAAGTAATCGAAGATCTGCATCTGTATAAGAAATGGTGTGGAGGCAATTGTACAATTGTCGAAAATACTACGACCGGAATACGACGTGATTTGAAATTTTATCGTAAAGCTGCATTGGAAACTGGAGTGAATGTCGTTGCTGGAACGGGACACTATCTAGAAATGACACAAAAAAGCGGTGAACTATCGCTTACCATTGAGCAAATGTCCGAACTTTACACAAAAGAAATAGTGTCTGGTGTTGATGTGAGTAGCGCTCATGACGGATCCGACATTATCAAATGTGGATTCCTTGGAGAGATTGCCAGTAATTGGCCCATAACTGGTAAATATTTTTATTTTGACCCAGTTTCAAAGAGAGACTATGAAAATAAAAACAAATCCATTCTCTTGTGAATTCCAATTCAGATTTTGAGAAGAGGGCCATTCAAGCATCAGCGGAAGTCAGTGCAACACTTGGATGCGGTGTTACATTCCATCCAGCTCGAGATCCTCGTGCACCGTTCGAAGTCATTCGCTTGTATTTGGAAGCCGGTGGCAAGGCTGATAAATGTATTATGTCACATTTGGACCGTATGTTGACTTTTTTCTAAAAATTGGATCACGATCACGACGTGTAATCATGACGTTTTAGCGCCGTGATAAGATAGATTATTAAAATTATTGCCGCATTGATAACGATTTCATGATTAAAGGTACAATCCATAATAATGACACGTTATTGGAGTTCGCCAAACTCGGTGTTTACAACCAACTCGATTTATTTGGAACGGAATGCTCCTTGTATCAATTCGCCATGCACCTTGATATGCCTTCCGATGCTCAACGCATGGATTCGGTCATTGTACTCGCCAAAGCCGGATATGAAGATCGTATCTTAATGTCCCATGATATCCATACGAAGCACAGACTTGTAAGACTCCGTACATATCAAGTCTTTCGTTTTTATTTCATTTGATTTATTTTCCACAGCTTGGTTTTGGTGGCCATGGATATGCACACATTCTAAACAATGTATTGCCCAAACTCAAACTTAAAGGATTGACTGAAGATCAAATAGAAAAAATCACTGTTACAAATCCAGCTAATTGGATCGCATTCAACATTTGAACATTGTTAACAGAAATATTTAAGCGACACATTTTTTGTCACATTTTAATGTTTTGAGCATCCAATTTTTTAGTCCGAATATTAGAATTTTTTCAACAAAAATATAATTTATAAGGAAATTATTTTGAAAATGAAGAAAATTTAAAACTAATTCGAAATCAAATAATCCGAATAAAATTTAAAACTAAATTGAAATTGCTTGAGTTTAACATTTGATAAAATGATATCGATTTTATTGATTGGAGTTTTGTTTATAAAAAAAATTCATACTGAATTGCATTGAATTACGAGTTATCGTTAAGGTCCAATTCGTTTAATTCATCTTCTAAGCCATCGAGTACTTCTTCGTCAAGGAAGAGATTTTCATTGAATGGTGTTGCATCGACTACGTCACCGGCTGCACCCGCCGCTTCACCTTCGGCTTCTTCAACGGGTTTTTTCAATCGGTCTTCAGTCGCCACAGTTCCAGTACCATCAGCCTAAGCAACAACAACAACAACAACAACAATTATTCATTAACTTTATGCCAAACATTTTTGTTATGAAATTTAATTTTATTCGAAACAAACCTCTTGAGCACCAGCTGCCAGTTCATCCAAATCAAGTTCCTTGTATTCATAAATTTGATCATTATCGTCTTCTTCACGTTCGTAGCTCGCGTAAGCGCCATCATCATCTTCCAAGTCGTTGTCTTTAGCCAATTCCGGATTGAAGCTGAACATTTCACGACCGGAGAAACCGAATTGTTTGCCAGATTTGTAGTCTTTTCGTTTCTGTTCTTCTTCCTTAGCTTGTAAATCTTTCTTTTCTTGGATTTTTCGCTTTTTCCACGCCAAAAATGATTCCAATGTGACTTTTGTCTGCAATTAATTCGAAAAAAGGTTCAATTTTCTGAATGATTTTGATCAACGCCAAAAAAAAATTCGAAATAAAATGCCATACCAAATTGGATCCAAGTGCGTTACGTTCTCTTTCGATTAAATCGACAAGCGAAATGTCTGGTTTCTTTTGTTCATCCATTTTCTTTTTGTCCTTCTTCAAAATGTAGCCTTGTGGCAGTGCATGACGATAGATACATTTTTCACCGTTTGGACATTCCCAGAACCATCCGTATTTCGATTTTTCTACAGCATCCAAAAAAAACTTGCAAATCTACAATGAGAAACAGCGCCAGATTAGGTTTTAAAAAAATCGCTCACATTGAACATAACAAACACGAATTGCGTGATTACTCACAATGTCCGTGGTTGGCATACGCTTCTCTTTGCCATGTTTCTTTTCGACGACCTCTTTCAGTTTTTCATCGTTCCAATTGTCCATGGTATCATTTTCGTCGCCATCTCGCATATCAACATACATGCTTCTCTTTTCGACTTTACGTTCCACGCTCAAGTCATGCGAGAATTTACATTTTTCACCCTTTCCACATTGACCGGCTTTGAAAAAGGCACACACCACTGACTTTGGATCAGTACCTTTTTCGACCTTTTGTGTTTGAACCGGTCTGTAAAGACGAAAATATTGAATAGTGTCAATAAGTGATTGCCCATCAATTCGAATGAAAACACAATTGTTTACCTGAACAAGGCGTTCAATTCCTTTTGCTCTTGCAATTTCTTCTCCTTCTCATCTTTTTTACTGGTTGGAAGCAGTGGATGTTGCCCACCACTTTTCACTTGCTTTTCTACTTGTTGAATGAACTTTTGTGTTTTTGCACCTTTCTTATTTTTCAAACCGAACGTTTTATCCTGAAATAATGCGGTGTTTATTGAGCAAAATGAGTATGTGATTATAAGAAAAACGAAACGTCTCAATCAGATCATTCCTAACCTCAATGATTTTGTCCTTCTTTTTAGCTTCGGTCTTTTTACTTGCACCAGCGGCTGCTTTTTTTGGTGGCATTTTTCGTGGTTTTTTTCTTTCAAAATTAATTCACAAACCTAAACAAATCAACGCCTTTAATTTTACCGCAGAAGAACAAGATTGCGTTCGATTTGTTTAAAAAAAGAAGTTCGAAAATAAGGGAATTCCGTGCGACGTGAACATGCACACAATGCGGTGAGTGACGTTTCATTGGGATGAAATAGATGACAGTAAAAAAATGTGAATTCGCCACACAAGCAATTCGCCGTTGGCAATTTTTCGGCTGAGGCGAAATTGAACGAGCGAATTTTCGAACGCAAATTCAAAACGCACAATTTTTTCCATGATAAATTATTTAATTGATGAATGTATTTGGATTTACAAACAAATATGTACAATTTTGCTTTTTCTTCAATTTTCAATTCATCTCTACACACATACGAATTTCTCTTGAGATTCACTCATATTTATCAAGATTTATTGTAATCGGGAAAAATGGTGGTAAGATTGAAATTCGGTATGGTATTATTATTACTGCCGCTGATATTATTCGTGGTGAGGCTGGTTTTATTGTTGTTTGAGCTGTCGCTATTGCTGTTAAACAAATTATTATTATAGGGTTTTTCAATGGAATTGGTATAGGGCATCCAACTGAAACTATCGTTCCACGCTTGATTCAATGGCAAATTATTTATATTCGTATGAGATGGATAGTGAATGGTTTTCGACGAGCATGCTGATGGATTTCGATTTGTTGAGCTCATTGGTAATTGTGTTGAAATATTCGGCGCTGCACTGCTCGATGACGGGCATGCAAATAATTTTGCGTTCGCCGTTATGGAATCGTTTGTTTTGGCGACGGTTGCGGTAGTGGTGGTGGTGGTAGTTATTTGATGATGCAAAAATGATTGCTGTGTACTCGCTTTTGAATTGTTTCGCACCATTTCATTGAAATGTGATGGTTTGTAGCTGGGTAACGACGCTGGCGCTTGGAAATAATTGGTCGAATCGATCGGATCACATGCACTTTGAGGCTGTTGCTGTTGCGGTTGATGATTGTATGACTGTGGCTGTGTATACTGATACGTATACGTTTGGTTTGATAAATTATTTATGCATGCGCTGGACGCTGCATTATTGCATTCACTATCGAACGTTTGATAGTTTGTGTAGGGGGCAAGAATGTCGTTGGCCGTTGAATTTTCATAGGTTGATGCATAGCCTTGATTGCCCAAAAATTCACTGGACGAATGATAGTTGAGCTTGAGCCGCTTTGGTTGACCGAAAAAATACCCACCAAATAAATCTCTATCACATTCATTGGCCATTATATCACTGCTGCCCACCACATTGCATGCATTTGTAGGAAATTTATTCTCTACCAATTGATTATTGGGCTCTGGTTCATATTTTGAATATAATTTTTGCTTTATCACCGCCGAATTACCGACGCCACTACCACCACCACCACTGCTGCTGCTGCTTATATCCTTCAAAAGCAGTTTGCCCTCGCTTGGAATGTAACAACTATTTTTATTGGCCGTCTGACGCTCTTGATCTAACAGCTGACTAACCGAATGGAAATTATTTGTGATTGGATTCGGTTCATTCATTCGAACTGATTGATGATGGTTTTTAAACGTATGCAGATTTTTATCACTTTTACCACCCTTTCCACTGCGGTCTGGTTGTATATGGTGTTCAGATTTTCGATTTGTCACCACTTTGGATGGACTATATTTCTGATTGTTGTGGTTGTTGCTATTCGTTCGCTGCGACAATTTTTTCGAATCAATGTCAAATTTATTGACGGGCGGATTACAACTGTTCGAAATCGTATTCAATGCCAAATCGCCTTGTAACATTGGCAATGCTGATGATGAAATAAGATTTGTATTGTCCACAGCCATACGGTTGGGTGACCATGCTGATGGTTCCTCGGCCGTCGATGGCATAAAATCTAAATGCAACTCTTGCGTTGGCTTATTTACACTTGATGTCATCCAGTTGACCAGATTTTTGCTCGGTTTCGATGTGGATGGCACTGCATAGTTCTTATTACTTTTTCCAATTGACAACTGAGTTTGATCTTTATTTTCGCCAAATGGAACGGACGGTTTATCTTTCTTTGGATTTGGATTTTTACTCAATGCACTGGTCGATCTCATAATTGGCATATCAAATGAAGAAGAGAATAGTGGATCATGATTCGAAAGCAGCGGTGTGCTGGCGGAAATCGATGAAAAGGTTGGCGTTAATGTGAATGTAAATGGTGTACCTATCGAAGAACAATTCGAAGAGACTGTCGTAAGGCTACCCAATGCGATGGAAGACGATGAAGATAGCATCGGTGGATTATCAAACGCAAAAGGATTAAACGAATTGCAACGATTCAGAGACGCTATTGTTGGTTCAGCAGGGACAACAAACCGATCATTGACCAAATGTTTAGTCGGCGACGATTTCTTCTGCGCTTTATCCATACGATGAACAACCGTTTGATGATCCATTTGCTGTTGTGTTATAGCTTTGGCTGTACTACTTGTTGTATTGGTCATTGTATCGGAGCACTTGGTCAAAGAAAAAGTGAATGGAGTGTCGGCGATGAGAGGTCTTGAATCGATTAGATTCCGCGGTTGTGCCAGCGATGAGATTTGGAAGTTGAAATGGGAGCTTGGATTGATTGGCGTTGAGGCAAGTGTTGCGGCCGATTTTAGTGGTAAGCCCAGTGTGGAAAGACTGACATAAAAGTCGGAGGTATTATCAGTTGAAGTCGGGACATTTTCAAATGTTCTGGACGGTATGTAATTGGTTCTATCACTCAACAAACTGTTCGATTGCATTGTACTGGTCGAACATTCTGGGATGGGTGGCTTTTTCATCACAATATTTGATGGTTTCGCCGATTCAACTCTGCCGCTATGACTAGAACGCATCCTATCAGTACTAAGCAAATTGTTTATATTCAAATTCTTTTGACTCGACTTGGTCCTATTCGCACCAACATTACTTAATACATTTGGTTTGTCATGTTCGTCGGCGGAGGTGACGGAACGATTTTTGTTTGTACAGTACGGGAACTGAGTGCCATTGGAATGGTCTATATTCGTAATATTCTTACTACTGTCCGATACATCATTCAAATCATTTAGAATTGATGAAATACTTTCAAAAAGACTGTGATCTTTCGGTTGATTCGGTTTTTCCTCCAGTCGGAGTAGATTCGTGCCCTCGGAATAGCTGTTGTCTGTTTCAGTTGGTTTTGAACTTGACACAGTCGATACTACCGGAAATGATAGAAGAAATGCAGCAGTTGGCGATAGAGCGTTTGGATTTGACTCATTCGGTGTTTGTGGCAACGGAAAATTGCCGAATATCTCATCGGATAAATCTTTTTCATTCGATATATTTACACTCAAATCCTTTGGCAGCATGAGATGTTCCACCTTTTTCCCAGAATTCATTCCACTGATTGTACCTGCGTTGGTATTTGGATTGATGGTATCACTTATTGTGGCCTTGTTTTGCTCAGTTACCGAACAAACAGGCATAACAGTTGTAGGCTTCGATACTTTTGCCGATTCGGTCTGTACAATATTTGTTGTTTGCACATTTGGTGGATTCGTTTTTCGCTCTTGAACATTTTGCTTCTTTGCCGTGGATTTTTTATCACAGTGTGAACTTGCTTGAGCTTCGTTAGGAGATGCCTTCGGCTTATTCTTGGGTTTTTCCACGGCTTGTTTTTCAGAAATATTTTCATTTGATTTTTCCGCTTTTGTTATTTTGCTGTCTGATGATTGAGCCATATTCAATATCACCGAAACATCAGATGATCTCTTTTCAATCTTTGATTCTGAAGAAAAAAAAATATTTCAATTCATTAATGTTCAAAGGAATTCGACGTTTTAAAGGAGATTTTAAAGTGGAATTAAATCAAACCTTGTATGCTTGATGGTTCTTTCCGTTTCGGTAGATCAATGGACTTTTCCGATTGTAACGATAATTTTTCATTTTGATTATTGAGCAATGGTGTTATTTCGACGAAATTTTTCACAGGTTGTTCATGCATCTTGAACTCTGGTCGTGATGAATCACTGCTCACTGGTATCAGATCGACTGAACCAAACGATTGCACCTCGTTCAGTACTGGCGAAATATTTAGCTGAGTTTTGGGAAGAGACTTTGAATCGGAGCTCTCAGACGAATTGGTAGTTTTCGTGCCATTCAACTCTTTATTTATTTGTACTGGATTTTGAATCACCTCTTTCGGTTTGACATTCGATTTTGTCTGTGGCTGATTTTGGTTGAGTTCATTGGAAGTGGCCGATTTGCTGGCGTCTTTATCACTTTTTTCTTCTTCATCGCTTCGCTCTGCACCATGCACGGATACAATGAAACTAAGGAATTTCGGTTCAACAAAGTGCGGCACTTTAATATTTGACTTTTGCAGTAATTCCACTAAATCGTTATTCTGTGACACAAGCGCCTTGAGACTCGCCTCAAGCTCATCTTGGGTTTCTGTAACGAAAATATAAATTTAGAAAAAAAAATGAATAGAAAAAAAAGAAAGATCGGTACACATACTGAATATAGATTCATTTTGTGTCGATAGCACATCACGTAGCTTTTTTCGCAGATCCTCAATGTAAACAATGGTTTTATGTAGAATTTCAATTTTACTAAAAGTCACTTTCGGTCGATACTCCGGCAGAAGTTTGGCTAGTTTTTCGAATGTGGTGTTCAATCGATCTCGTCTGTCCTTTTCCCATGCACGATTTTGTCTAAAGAACAGAACAATATATACATTTTTCTATCACGAGATTTTTTTTTGTTATGAAATTTTTTCATGGGCAAGTGAAAATATTATAGAAAAAAAACCGTTTCGCACATATGCCGCTGTTCATTTTTCTTTTTTGTCATATTTTTAATGGTTTTGAATGCAAATTGAACATGTTTTACTGTTTGAAATATTAAATAAACAAATAACTTTATAAACACTTTGTTTTGGTTTATCAAATCACTGAAGGAATCATTAATGACGATGACAAGTAAACGAATCTGAAGTTTGCACCAAAACACACAAACATAACCTCACTCGTGTATGACATTTCATTCGTAATTTGAATGGCGGTGGATTTAAAAAAACATACAAATGTCCCCTGCATTTATATTTCTTTTTAAATCTATCCTATTTGAATGCTAATTCTCGCTACCAGTTTCTTCATGTGGCGACACAATAAAAAACAATTTTACTTCTAAACGAATTTTTCATAAAATATGACTTGCCGGTCGATTGCATTATGACTCATTCAATTTAGAATGTTGTAGAAGTAAGCGGTAGAAAGAAACGAAAAGTTTGCATATGTCTTCAGTTTCAGAGGATTTGATTACTTTTTGCTACAGATAAATAAGTTAATATATATGTCAATGAATTTATTCTCAAGAGAATAGTAAAAAGAAAATGCGGACCTTTTTTATATGTAATTTCTTTTATTGACCTTTGTTTTTCAATCAACATTTACTTCTTGATGGCAACATTTCTGTTACTGTTTGTTTTTTCTGTTCGATATACGATGAACGGCGTATATTGTACCACCAACAACAGCTAATACAGCAAGAAACGATACTAAATCAGGCAATGTATCCGCCAAAAGAGCGCATTTGGCGTCATCGGATTTGTATTCCGGTTTTCCTCTAACTTTGCTACTCAACCCTTTTGGAGTTTCAATATCATCAAGTAAGTCAATATTGACAGCATTCAAGACTTTACGTGCAGCAACCGTGCAGTTCAAATGGCCATTTTTTGGTTTCGCAGCATACTTAAAACGCTCATCATATAGTTGTTCGCCGGCTCGCAACATTTTACAATATTCGTCTTCCGTAATTTCGAAAGGTATTGCTTCAGTGTATCTTCTGGTTTTCAAACGTTCATTGACGGTAGATACACCTTCGCAAGCTTTCGTGAAAGCACACAATAGATTTGGTGGGCCGAAGCTAAAATATTCATTTCCGTTTGGAGAATTGAACGCGAGCCAAGTATGAAGAAGTTTTATATCTTCATCAAAATATTCACAATTGTTCAATACTGTTACCGAGTAGCTCATTTTTGATCAACTGTGACAAGTAATTAGAATAAAGTTTAATTTAACTAATTAATGCCATTTATTTATAGAAGAAAAAAAAACTCACCAACGAAATTACCACGTCTTTGATCCATATACTTATTTAAACAAGTGAATTAAAATTCCCGCAAGTGCATGAATTTATACTGTTACATTTGCTGGCAAAATACAACTACTAACACTAATTATCAAG
>NW_022601467.1:10028322-10044981 GCF_009176505.1 Sitodiplosis mosellana | reverse complement strand
AAACTCTGATGTTGTTCGTCGATCGTTACAATGTTGCAATTGTTAACGTGTTTATCTTTTGAAACTTATTCATTAAATTAAAAAAATTTAATTGTGGAGTATTCGCTAGGTTATTAGTTAAACCTTTGGACAAAGATAAAATTGGATAGAAAAAACTCTTTCATTCTAGATCATCATCAAATTGTGAATGCAAAGTCCATTTTCGGATGACACAATTTGTGTCACACAAATATGCCAGCTAGAAAAAAAATGATTCGAAATAAAACAAGCGTTCAATTTTTAATAGATTTCATTACATTACATATATTTTCATACACATAATGAGGCTAAAATATACATTATTTGTGTTGTCCATAAAACTTTCTCCTTCTTATCGTCAGAATTTAAATGTACATATTAAAATAATCACAGAGAAAGATTCTTTCATTAGTTTTTAATATTTTTTTTTGTTTGTTTGTCCATATCAATAATTTAATTACAACAATTAATTTAATTTATGTGATTAAAACTGGTTGTGTCTACGCTAAAATATTCTTTTCATTTTTTATTTCTTTCAATTTCATGAGTTTAATCCTTTAGTTCAATTTTTTTCGTTCTTTTGGGTATCGTGAATGTGGATGAACTCAGCAATGGGCTTTTGTGTACAGAAAACGTAGATTGTAGGCTCTCTGAGTGAGTTTTTTTTCTTCTTTTTTTTTGTAGCTAAGAGAACTTTGCAACTTTGAATATTGTTTATTCATTTATTTCATTGATGGAGACTTATGTTGAATTGATGCTTTGATTTTTATTTCCATTTCTTTTGTTTTTTTTTTCTTCGTCTTTGTATCAATTATACCTAATAACACAAATAATATGTGTGTGTATAATTCTAAAACTATTCGCACCAATAACCGGTGCATACGTGTATAAGTATTCAAAACTCGTCTCTTTTCATATATTTGATTAATAAAATTACGTAGTTTATGCACCATTTGAAGATTTAACGTTCATATTTAAAGAAACATGGAATTTTGGTAAATAGAAAGAAAAACGAGAATGAACCAAAAACAAAATGAACAACAATAAAAAGAAAACGCATGAATGCACCTTCCCAACGTACGAGTGAAAAAAGCTAGGAAAAAAGTGAGTGTAAAATTATTTAATTAAATCTTAGTGACCTTAAGTCTAACGCAAGAAAAGCATCAAATATCAATCAGTTGGTGTGTGGGTGTATGTATGCTTTCAGTGGAGAATTGAAAATCTTCAATTCAAAGTGACCACATTATCGAACTTTTGGTTACTATCATCAATATCTTCGCCGTGTATGCATTGACTCAATGCTATTGAATGAATGAATAAATGAATTTTTGTTGTTGGATTTATATGTCGGGGGAGGTGGAAGGAGGAAACATCGAGTAGAAGATTCATTTCAAGTTACATTCGATTTAATTCTTAAATTCTAACAATGATTTACTATAAACAAGTACATACGAAACGGTCATTTCATCCATAGTTTTGTCGATGAAAGTCATTACTTTACTCCTTTTGTTTTCCATTTTCTTCTTAAATATTCCGGTGCATTTTTTTTATTCATAATAATCAAAATACACTTTGCACGAAAGAAATAGAAACATTATTGGATATTTCGTGTGAAAATACTGACGTCAATTAAATATACATCGTAGAAGTTAAAGGTTAATGGAAGAAATCGATTTGAATGCTTTGCAAAAACAGTTAACGGCACATCCAGAGAGAAAGAGACATGCTCCATTTGCTTTTAGCTCGAAGTAGAAAACAATTAATCTCTCTGGTATACGAATCATGGAACGGAATAGATTCAGTTGTGAAAACGAATATGGCGTGAGCAAATTTCCACTAAAATATATAGCATTTTCGCTTAGTCTTCAAATCAGATCTTTGAATAAGTTCTATATGTCGTTCGTTCGAGAAGTATTTTATCAGAATTTGCTTACTTCCATTTCTATCATGCGCCCACCGTACAAAAGATAAATGTATGTCACTTATTGAGCAAAAATTCACAAAAGAATTCAAAACCGAAAATGTTGTGCTTTCAATTTTTTCAATCCAGATTTGTTTTGTACATTTGACATATTATTACACATCAGGACATCGAACTGTCCCATTATCACATGACTATGTAGTTTAGCTTCTCCACATTTTAATTGACAGTGTGTTGTGCATTGTGTTTCTTTCTATTTTGACTTGATTCTTCAGCGCGAAAAAATAAGAGCATTGTTTTGTTTTCTAATCCAGATCCGTTTTTTGAGCGAGAATATGAAAAAAAAACCTTCAAAGTCAGCAACGAAAATAGAGTATTTAAGTAAGGCATTCGTCATAGTCTCTAATATGATGTGGCCTTGAAAAATGTGTCTTATTTTTGTCTGTTTCAGTTAAATGTAACCTAATACGATGAGAGAACTTATTCAAAGTACCTAGAACACTTTATATCCTCTGTCTACTTTTATTACTATCAATTAACCATTGAGCATACGTTATTGTATTCAAATTGATTGCAGGTGACTCAAATTTTTTAATGCAAAATGGAGAAAATGATTGATTTAGTTCATTTACTCAAGAGAGAAACGAACCAAAGTGAAATATTGAGGAAGTGAACTGCATCTTGAGAAAACCACAAAATCCTATTCCCTATATATCGTTTTTAAATGTTCATCACGTCATAATTTCTTTTTCGTACTCTCCGTCGGATGCAATGTTATCGTAGATTCTGTTTGGTTGTTTGTATAAAAATAGATTGTCAAAATGAAAGATAAAATTGGCCGTTCGAGATTAAAAGTGTTTGATTTGAAAAAAAAAACGAAATAAAAAATCTTCCACTTTCTCTCACTGTGATAAATTTATGTCCAAAACAACTGTGAATGTTTCAATGAGCATGAGTGTTCAGTTGACAGTGAAAGAAGCGTCAAAGCAATGGAAATGAAGGATTCTTAGGCCATATTATTATGATGTTGATTTTGTTTTTCTCTTAGTTTATTGCATTGAAAGTGCGCAATTGTTTGCATTTGGAAGAAAAGTTTTCTCTTTTGTTTGATGCATGAAATGAAAAACCAGACAGTCAAGATTGCTCATAGTTTTATGAGAGATTTAAACGACGTAATGGTAGCTCTTAATCATATAATATCTACATGCATTTTAAACTCTTTTTTTACACATTAAATTTACTTGGTTTAAATCGAAATTATTTTTTTCTGTTAGATCTTTATGCAATTTGGATGTTCACTTCTTCTTTGATTGATTGCTGTTGTATTTGTTTGTGTACTCCAAGTGTTCTCATCATTTATCATTTCGGTGTGGGAGACCGACATTGCTTTCGTTGTATATGTTATTTTTGTGTTGTTGTTGTTGTTTTTTTATGCTGATTTTTCTTTTCTTCGACCAAATAATCTGTATACGCGAATGCCTAAGCCCAAAACACCGAGAATATTGGCACGGAAAATCGGTTTATTTCTGCTTTTATATTCTATTCATTCATTCAGAATTTCGACTACAGATTACTTTTGTGCAATGATGAGAAAGAATTTGGAACACACTCGAATGAAAAAAAAAAAACTAAAAGGTTATTAGCTAGAGGGAAGTGATTTAAATCACTTTTTTTTTTCCACTGAACGATTTGAGCATGTTTCAGTTTGGGATCGTTAAAATTATCGCATCGACTATTTTAGATGGGAAAATTTTACATTTTGATTCTGCTCCATCAAATTTTGAAAAATGAACCATTTTCCTCAAAAGTACCTAGAATATTTGCTGTCGCGCTATCGCAACAAAGGATTTTTCTTTACAACCAACCAAAATCATTTTTTTCTCCTTTTTGATTACAGCCAATGATTATAGGGGACTAGCATTTTGCATAAGAAATTTATGAAGTGCATATCAATCTCAAGACAAGTAGAAACATGATCTCTACTCATAGCTCAAAACAAATACACACAGCAATTTTCGATGAAAATAAAAGTGATCACGGTTCAAAGTAGAGTGATCTATGGAATATGCTTGTATCGTCCGGTTTCCGAATTCTTCATGAAGGTACTTAGCTATTGGTTATGTTCTCATTTGGTTTTCTTTCTCTCTCTCTCTCTCTCTCTCTCTCTCTCTCTCTCTCTCTCTGTCGATATTTTTGATTTTAGTTTAATTTTTATTCTTAGGTGAAATTCTACGGAAAACGTATCTGTTGCATATATTTATAAATTCTAATAAAGTATCTCATTTGTTTCATTTTCTGCCCGTCAATGTTTATTTAATTGTTCGGAAACTTAAGTAAATTGTGTGTGTGTGTGTGTCTCTCACAATGTGTGTTAAAACTAGAAATAGTTTTGTAAATTGATATGTCTATAAGGACTTTTATAATTCTCTTTTTTGTTTGTTTAATTAAATATAATTTTTCATCAGTTACTACGTCTTATTATTTTTTTTTATTCTTTTCTTTTTGAGAGGTAGGAGGGCAAGGGGAAGAGTATGCAAAATAAATAATTAGCAAAACGAATTGTGAATATCAAACGTAATGAGAATAGCAGTGGATTAAAAATGAAGGACAACTAACCCGTTTTTATCAGGTATTTCAATCATATAAACGTATTTTTTCTCTGTTAAAATGACTAAAAACATTTAATGTGCATTTTATTTCAAATTAGTATGAAATTAGAGTATTTGTTGTTGTTGTCGATCGAGAATTATTATGTTTAATTCGTCTTCTTTCCCAAACCAATCGCCAGACAACAAACGAAAACGAACCAAATAAACGTATGTGCAAAATGTTGAACTAAATATTTGCCTAAGTGATTGTATTTTGAGCTACACGTACATGATTTTCATTTCTCGTTTTAATTAGTCTCAATGCGTTTGCTTAGTTCTTATTTACATTGTATGTAAGTTTTTATGAAAAATCACAACACAGAGTATGACACCAAAATTATAAACGCACATATAACTGAGCGATCTAGTTTCTGACTAAAACATGTGTGTCTTTTTTTCTAAATTACAAATACCATTTATATATATATATATATATATATATATAGATTTCTGTTGCTTTTTATTTCCATTTGTTTTTCCTCATCATTATTATTGTTAGTTTTTTTTTTTTTAAATATCATTTTAATAATATTTTGTTTGTTTTTTTTCAAGTTTTTCTAAATATCTACATGGTGCAAATTTGAGTAAGATTGGAGAATATAAAAATCATTAAGATCGTTATCTAAGTGGTTTTGGCATCGAATATCTCAAACATTTCTTTCGGAGTAATATAACGGTATTTTGGATTGAAAATTCTACTGATTTCATGATCATCACACGATTCGTCGCCGATTATGCGCCACCCACATTTAGTGTTGGCCGTCGAACACTTTCGAACGCTTGTTCGTTCGTTTGACATTGTTTTAAAAAAAGGTTTTGTTCGTTCGTTCGTTCGACATTCATTTTGTCCGATGTTCGGTCCGAACAAAATTTTTTTACATCAGAAAATTCGATGTATTGATCAAATTTATAATGAACAAAAAAATATTTTTTCAAATTATCGAACGAACGAACGAACGCACAAAAAATATTTTTTTAAATTGTCGAACGAACGAACGAACGTTCGAAGCCATCACTACCCACATTCCAATGGTTTTTTATTCCTCTTTTGCTCAACTCACAATATGATTGATTATTAATTAATTGACTGATTCCAAACAATCCATCCCCAATGGTTCGCCATTCATCATCCAGGCAACCTCTCGAACTGGAAATGCGCGTGCGCTTCCTCTTCCAAGATTCAACGACCAGTTCAACAATGGAAAAGGCCGATCGATCGAGATGTCACAAATAACAACCAATTATTTGTTTTTTTTTCTATCTTTCTCAAAGGGAATTTAAAACCAAATGGTATTTTCATCTTACAATCGAAAGTAAATACTGAGTCAAAGATGTCCATGAATTGCCTTCAATTTTATGTATTTCTATCATTTAAAACTAATAGCATGATTCATGTGTATACTGTTGCTATACTCTTTGCTTTTGAAAAATGCTTTATGATTGTTATGCGAAAATTAGTTGAATGTATCAAAAGTAGCATACTGCAGAGAGACAGAACAGAACCCATAAGAATAATGAATGTAAAAAAGATTTATAAAAGTTGCTACACTCATGATGTATCATCATCATCATCATCATCATCATCATCATCATTATCGTCATGAATATATTTCAGGTAAAATTGCAGTTTCACACAAACGATGATCGCGACTTTCGATCATACGATTCGATAACATACAAAGGAAGAATTATAAAGGGCGATCGTAAACGTTTTGACGTAGGAAAAACTGGTGAATTTTCATGAATTTTACAACACATTTCGTTGAATGTCGTTGAATGAACCCGAATTTGAATGTGCATTAGAACTACACTGTACAATCAAAATGAAGCGATGGTGTTCAGCAGGTAATGGTTACATCTGAATCAATCGATTTTCAAGTCAAAACGTTTACATTTCCATCGATTCATTTTTCTATGCAGTTTTGGTAAATGCAAGAAAAAAACAGAGTCTGTTTTGATTTCTGCTTCGAATTCAGCGATTCAAACGAGTCAACATTCAGACTGATTCGAGCGGTATGCATAAATCAATCAGTTGAACACGTTGTTAAAATCACACGCTTTTTTCACGCTACATTAAAAACCTAATCCCGTGATTAATTTCTCTGTTACGAAAACACAAAAAATACATGGCGGGATGATGGCAGACGTCTCTTCAGTTTGATTTACACCACATTCGTGGAGGGATCAAAAGCACACGTCATTTTGAGCGTTACACGTGCGCTACACTCATTTGATTTGATCGATTTGTGAGGCGAAAGGGGTCCGGTGATACACAATGAATTCTTTCAAAGATCCTTATAGAAAATAGTCAACAAACATTAATTCAATTCTCATTTTCTCATTCTTATGCTAGCAAAAAAAAGGAGACGTTTGTCTAACGCTGAAAAAGTGGTGCTTAATAAATCTTGTCTCACTTATAATAATAAATAGACATTTAATGTTAATTTAAATATTTTAATTATTTGATTAGTTTTTGTGTTCTGTAATTTAGTATATATATGAAAGATGCACATTGTGTGTATTACGGCATTATCAGTTCGTTTCTCTTGCATGTGCGATAGAGAATCGTTCATTATCGAAAATAACCCGAACACACAATGCAGTCAACAAATGTCACTATATAAAATAATCTTGAGTTTCGAGAAAATTTTCTTCTTAAGAAAAACCGAATAGAAAACAAAAAATTAGCTACCGTCGTCATCCAATCGATGAAAAATGAAAACGAATAATAAAAAAGAAACATCTAATCGTTAATTCACAATTTGCAATAAAATTGCTCACATTCAAATCTGGTGCAAACACATTCACATTTCGATAAAATCGAGCTGTTTCATTATTTCTGTCTTTTTTCTTCGGTTGTGTTTTGCTAATAGAAAAGATTTCGTCATTTAATTTCCACGTTTTTATTTCCATTTTCATCCGTCTTCGAATGAAAGTCAATAAATTCTAAATGTTTCATATATATACTGCATTTGTATTGATTAGGCGCTTTTCATTATTCGTTTTGGAGAGAGAGAGAGATTAAAGAATATTTATTAAGAAAATAGAAAAGGAGAAAAACGAAGGAAAAAATCAGAACAACCGAATGGAGACCACAGTTGAAGTTATAAAAAAAACTATATTGTGTATGTGTGTGTATTTATGTTTTTTCTCGCTTTTTTTTAGTATCATTTTCACTATTTACAAATGAATTTTCCGAGCCAAATTTTCATTTTCTTTCTTCACATTCGTCCAAAATTCGGCGCTGAAACGATGTTATGAGTGGATTATCGAAGAGCAGTTTTTTTAAGTCTAAAAATATAGAGTTTGTTTTTTTTGTTGTTGTTGTTGTTGAATTCGTCTTCGTGTGTTGATTCTCTGATTGAATTATGCTTTGATTCATGAATCACCGTATTCTCTCTCTCACCTTTTTTTAAAACATTCAAATGCATTTACGCTGGCTTATATTTGTATGAGAACGATGAGTTTGTTTTTTTGGTTTTTCTATAGAATAAAACACATTACGAAAAAAACAAAAAACACGTTACTACTATACATATTTTGTTTTATACATGTATGCAAATTGATTTCGTTAAAAGATGTACTCTTGTTATTAAATTTGTTTTTTTTTTATTTTGGTTTTGTTCTTGTTGTTGCTATTTTATTGGAATTAGCGCGCTCGAAGACTAATGAAGGATTTTGATTTGATTTGATTTATTTTTTCTCTCTCAGTTTAATCGGTTATCATTAATTGCAAAAATTACATCGTGTAAAAATTATTGCCAAATTTGATGTGTGAAGTTTTCATTATCTATTCCACGTCGTCGTCGTCGATCATTTATCATCGTTATCGTTCGACACCTAACGATGTTTTTCTTGTCTTCTCAAAATTAAAAAGTTACAGTGGTTTGTTTTTTTTTCTCTTTCAAATAACATACTTAGGACATGTATAATATATAGATAAAATTGTTCAACCCATTATTATAGTACTTCATTGCTATAGAGTGTAACGGAAGTTTGGCCTTACAATTACTCTGCCATATTCTTATTTTATTTCTTTCAGTTCATTCGTTCCATAACTTATTTCTTTCGTTTTACTTCAGTTTTTTTTCTGTTTGCATTCCCACCGATAGAATTTAAAAGTCACTTGAATAGAAAATTTATAGAGTTTTATTTTCTGTTTGTCTTCTCATTATTTATCATAAGCCTCTAATGCTTTGGCATATTTTGTTTGTTTTTATTTTTTAATTCATTGTGTTATAAATTTAAGACATAAACGACAACCAACACTTAAGTTCTAAAGAACAACCATGATTTCTGTGATCTACAATTACATTTAAAATATTTTTGTTTTTGTTTTATTTATGCTTGACTAGCATAGATTTGAGCCAGCTTATTTATGTGCATTATGTGTCATTGTGACTCGAAATTATACATTAAAAATTTACGCAAATTTCAGTTGCGTTAAATTCAAAAATGCATTGTTGATTTGCCCAAAACACGATCACTACTAGTTGAGATGTGCGACAATCAACGATCTTTTGCTCTTTTTTTGCTTCTTCTTCAACTTATAAATATAAGTTTGATTTGATCTTCTTTTTCATCAGATGACACTAGAGTTCGTTTTGATCTACAATAGGTTTTGGACACTGATGAAAACAGTGTACCGGAATTAAAATTCCAACCATTTCGGAGTTCGTTTTTCATTTGGCTATTAAAATATTTGTTTATTCTGTTATTTTTATTTTTTTGTTTTAAAAACATCACAAGACATGAAAGTATCTGCTATTGCATATATATTTATTCCAAATTTCATTTGATTTATGACGGGGGCGTTTGCGCAGCTCTTCTGTCGCAAACACTTGGAATAATACTGAACATTTTTTTCGTTTTTTCGCTTTAATTTCACTCATTTCATTACAATATTTGTTGCAGTTTTAAAAAAATACATTTTTTACTGTACAATTAGTGTCTAAGTTTTCAGTTAGATTTCTATAATATTCACTTTAATCTCGTTCTGTTGGTTTTTGTTTAATAATAAGTTGTTTTTGGTTACCTTGCTTCGGTACAATATCAATTAAAAGTTTTTTTTTTGTTATTCACCTTATAAAAGAAATAAATCAGATTGTCAATTTTTCAAGAATATACGCTAAATGAAGTTGTTTCTGTTCTTTTGGAAATCCAATTCGATTTTTGTTCTGCTGTATCCAATTCAAATATAATGTAAGAAGTGTGTGTGTGTGTGTGTGCTTGTTGCTGTCATACACAATAAATGGTAATTTCGTAAAAATCGCAACTATGCTACGTTTTATGTTTAGTTTAGGCCTCCAACAATCAGCTTTTGGTCAATGCAGCAACATTAGCAGCAGCAACGGTGGCGCTGGTGACGGTGGTGGTGGCAATCTTCATTTTTTTCCATCGTAATACAGCGTTGAAATACAACACATTCAATTTGCGCTCGTTTCCGTCTCTTGTGCTCGATGTGACTTCATGTGTGCGCTACGACTTTTCACTTTATTAAATATCCTGAATGTAGTGAATCCCACCAGAGAGTTACCAGAGCACCGAAGCGAAGCGATAGAAGGAGAGAGAACAAAAGATGTGGGGAAAAGGTAAAGAGAAAATTTGTTACGTTAATAAAAATTGGCAATATCCAGTTAACGTTCAGCGAGAGAACGAAGTATTAGAGAGAGAGAGAGAGAGAGAGAGAGAGAGAGAGAGAGAGAGTGAAAAAGAGAGATTCAGCACAAAATAAGCTTATTTTAAGAACAATTGAACAACATGCAAATAATGATTTCAAGTAACGAGCACAGCGCATTTAACGCGAGGAAAAGAGAGAGAGAGAGAGAGAGAGCATTTTACATTACGAGCATATCAACATTATTTGACATTAAATACAGTTGTGTTAACGATTTTACCCGCCAACAAAAATTAAATGGTTTTTTTCGGTTTCTCACAACTGCTCATGTTAATTGAACATTGTTAAATGAATGGCATGGGTTATGTACTACACGTTATTTTTTTTCTTCCTCTGTGAGTTGATTTGATAATGGCACTGAACGAGTGCCAGTCATTTTATTAGTTTCGAACGAAAGGGAGAGAGAGAGAAAAAGTACACAAACTCACACACGTGGTCAAAGTTCTAAGCGAATATTTTTTGTCCATTCTGATGAATTTAAATACCAGATTTTTAATAAGAAACGAAAATGTTTCACAGCAAGTAGAGAATAGGTGGTTTTTAGTTGTTTGCTAAATGCTTTTTCTCAGAATATGCGGCTATTTTCGGTTCATTTTCGGACAATGTGTTTAAACGTTTCATGTGGGAAAATGACCGAGAACAAATCGTTACTTGATTGTTATCGTTTAAAAGTGAAATGCATTGAGAAATTGAAAACATTAAACGACGAGAGTAAAAAAGACGAAACGTCGAATGGGATCAGTGTGTACATATGACGCATCAAAATGGATGCAAAAATAATCATTCCGACTTAACGAAACAACACGTTTTAAAGACACTTTGAAAATGGACAACTCCATTCATGTTACGATATTTCATAATAATGATAATATGATTTTCCTAGTTAAGATCAAAAATGAATGCGCTTCCAATATGGACAAACATATCTACCAATAAAAATAATAACGGTGTTCAAACTACAGACCAAAGTTTCTATTTTTCAAGAGGAACTACAAATGGAAGCAGTTTGAGAGCATTTGCCACATATGTTTAGGTATGGTGGTAAACACAAACTATTACCTATATAAACAGTGTGTGTGTGTGTGTGTGTGTTAATATTAAATGCAATTCTAAAACAAACGGAAAATTGGTGAGAAAGGGAGAGATAGAAAGAGTGAACAAAATTAACTAAACAAGAAGTTGACGAAAATGTGGACAAATTACGGAATTTGATATGTGTGGTTTTTTTGTGTATTATCATGGTTAGAGTAGTAGTAAAGAAAAATGAAATTGATGAATGTTAGGATTATGGAGTGAGTCTTACTTTCCGCACACCTTGCAGGGAAAATCTTCCTTTGTGATTAAAGCAATTGAAGTACCTGACAAACTTTGTCCATTGGCCGTGCTGGATGAAAATGTGCTTGTACTCCGCCCAATGCAATGAATTCGTGTGTGACCGTGCAGCGCTGCTTTTGATGTGAAGCTCTTTTGGAAAATCGAAACGAATGTGTTTTTATACATTTTTTTTCTTACCATTGATACATATTTTTAAATGAATGATTTATTTATTGGAAAAGTTTCTTCTTCTTAGCAATTTCTTTTTGTTCATAAATTAAACCGAACGAAATTGTCTCTGAAGTTAAAATAAGCTTTTTGCTATTTTCTCCTTTTTATGGTATTCATTAACTACTCGTTTTTTTCGTCTTGAAAAATTTTTTTTTGCTATGGAAATTACCATTTGGACGGTATTGAAATAAATACGTCAATCAGGTTTTTATATCGATAGAGATCGAAGGAAAGAAATAGAGCCACGAAAAGCAATTTCAATGTTGGAAACAAAATATTGAACGAAATTTTCCACAGATCGACGGTTTTTGCTAAGAGTTTTGCAATATATTCCGATAATATCATGGATTTATATACTTACGGCTGAGCAATCCGGCATTTCGCAGACATGCGGGCGAGATTCTTGTTGATTTATTACATTTGGAGAGTGTCCATCCATGGTAGAATTGAGTTCGGAACTTAGATGTGTGCTTTTGTAGTGAACGCAAAGCTTTTTCCAAAAATAGTAGAATTGTACACAGTTGCCAGTCGTTTTCGATGGAATCTAAATGTGTCGCGAATGTAATGAAAAAAAAACGGAATGTGAAGAAAAATGGTAATCGTCCAAAACAAACCAACCTTGATAACAACAACAACAAACGATGAAAATGGTTCTTACCTCTTTGGAAATTTTATAAAAGTTTTTTCCGTGCATTTCGAGGCCATTAAGAAAAGTTTCGACTTCTTGTGGTTGCCATCGATTGTGAATGGATGACGGTGGTTCTTGTAACATTTTCAAAATTGCATTTGGAATGTCACCATTTGCATCGTGTAACGCCTTCAATGCCATCTCCTCGGAGTGGCACACCAATGGCACCGCACTCGATTTGGCCAGCTCGACAAAACGCTGAATTTGCTTGTCATTTTGCAAAACGTTTGGTTTCCACAACAATTGTTCACGCTCTTTTTCCTCGCTCCATTCGTAACCGGTTTTCAGTTCCGCTGACGGAATTATGGCTTGGAAATCCGAACCAATATTTACTTTAAATTTCCGGCTAAACTCCGGAACACATGCACTTTCGGCAAATTCAAAGTCAATCATATCCTCGGTGGTGGCATCTTTCGATATTTCCGCATACAAACCGGGTGAGTTTCGTTTCGGATCGAGGATGGGCGATGGGGTGTAGTATGGAGCGGAGGATTTTCGTAAAATCGATTTATACACAACATTTCGTCGAACATTCACGTGTGGAGTTTTCATTAAGCATTGCTGCGTTTCTCTTGCAAGCGGCTGAGAAAACTCAATGGTGTTGCTATTACTAACTGCTGCAGCCACTTGCGTACTTATTGGCAAATTGGACGGGCTCAAAAATGTCTCGTTTGACATTTTGTCGCTTTGATTTGTGATTAGTATTTTACTTTTTTCAACCACATTGATTCCAGCATCCAATTTTGGCTTCTTTGCACTTGAACCGGAATCGAATTCGAATCGATTGATGGGATGTTTGATGATAAAATCTTTCGGTGAAGATGACAGCAGCGGATCGTCTGAGTTGAGCATCATTTGCGATTGGAAAGCGGCCGATGGTAAATAATACAGATCAATATCGTTGTTCTGTTCACATGTGATACTCTCGTTGGGCAACACTTCTTGCAGCGCTTCTTTTACCTCTTCGGCGCTAGACATTGTGCCGGTGAAGAATGCGGCTGACAACGGTGACGACGGATTACGGCTATCTTCGAGGAAATTTCGGGACTCATCAAGGAACGACAGATTTTGATTGAACTCGTCGATATTGTTGGTGTGATTGTTTGCATCAGAGAGATCACCCTTGGAATCGTATTCATGTTTGACCTCACTCTTAAAGTACAATGTGTCGTCCATAACAACTTTGGAGTCGTTGAAAAGCTCATGTTTTAGTTTTAAAATTTGCTCGCAATCGCTGAGCCGTGAGTCTTTAATGTCTTTGAACAGTCCATTTTCATCGAGAAAACTGATGTTTTTCTTCTCGTCGAAGATTGAATTGGCATCACCAAAATGATGCGTATCATCGAGAAACGGTGATGATTGTGTGATTCCCTCGTGGCTGGCTGGCGGTGTTGGATACGACAGTGGTGATGTAGGCAATGGTGAATTGGATGTTTGTGCCGTGGGCGAATCATCGTTTTCACTTTCGGTGCCATACAGTACGAAATCCTTGGAATGAAGTGCGCTAAATTCGGCCAAACTTTCGGGCAACGGTGAATTGAGCACGGCTTGCAGTTGCCGAGATGGTGTGTACTGTGACAACAGATTAGCATCGCTTAAATCGCTACCGTCGGCCAAAGCGTATTCACCAATTGTTGAAATGTCACCAAGCTGTGATGATGCGGTGGAATTTTGTAAAAGCTGAATGGAATCGACGGCTTGCAGAAGCATCGCTGTGTCGGGTACATTGTACACATCGTTTTCATTGAAGAACGTTGATGTGGAACCCGTTGAGTAGGCCAATGTGTACACATCGCTGGATCCGTTTGCATTTTGGGAAATGGTGAGCGCAAGTGGAGTGTTTTTTACGGAATTATTTGACAATGAGATGGCCAATGGGCTGGTGGTCGGTGTAACTGGTGACGAAACGGACACATTCGATGGCAATAGGACAGTTGCTGATTGCGTGGGGTTTGGTTTGAATGTCAGAGTGCTGCCATGTGGATCGTTTGAATTGCATTTGACTGCCACTTTTGTGCCGCGTTTCAGTAGTTCGATAAGCGTGGCATCTTTCGTCTCAATGGAATTCTTGGCAATTGTCGTTGGGGTCATATTTGTCATGGTTGTCGTTTGGCACACAGGAATCGAACTGGTGGTATTTGCCACATGATTTGGCGTAACAACATTCGTTGTTGTCAGAGTTTTTGCTGTAACAAAATTATCCGCATCGATTAATCGTCGTGATAATGTCGGCGGCGCAGGTACGGCAAATGAATTCTAAGCAAAAAGACAGCAAAGAAACAAAGGAATTAATCAAAAATTATCAAATGCAAACCACCGAGCAAAAGTCGGTTAATTTATAGTGGGTGAATAGGAAAATTGCAAATGTTCGGTACATACTTTGAGTATGTCTTTTCCTCGCTTGCTAATGATTTTCTCTTCGATCAGCGCCCGAATGCCAACGCTTGCAGTCTGCAATGGTGGTCCAGGTGTCTCTTTTTTATCACATTTTTTCGCTTCAGCATCTTTCTTAAAGTATCCGCCATGCAATCGCATGTGACCATTTAGAGCGGGTATATTTTTAAACTTTCGATGGCACAAATTGCATTCAACGGGTTTTTGCTCCGTTTTCACCGCGTTCGCAGCGGCTGATTGTGGTGTTGTAGACGCATTCGATGTTCTGTTTACCGTATCCACGTCAGTTTTCGTTTGATTTTGTTGCAGTTGTGTCTAAACGGAGTCGAAAGGGGATTAAAACTTTCTTAGCTTTTTTTCGTTTTTCTTCGCTTTTTTTCTTTACTTTTTCAATTTATGCAATTTTAAACTTTGTTTTAGTTTTTTTATCAGTCTAGATGCTGGAACTGATATTCAGCACATTTTCGCAATCTTAATAATCGACAACCCGGTTTTTCTAGATTAAATCATTTGCTTCGTTTTTTTCGTGTATCTTTTAGTGGCACGTATTTGTTATAGTGACAATATATTCTGTGTGTGTGTGTGTCTCACCTGAATGTTCCAGGTTCTTGGGCGCGGAATGGATTTTTGACCATTTTGTTGGTTGACTGAAGTCAGACTCATGTTCGGTTTGGTTTGTTGCATAATCTGACTAATGAGATCAAGCTGCTGACGTGAAAGTCCCTCATTACTTGTAGCAGCTGGTAAGCTCGGCGACGACGATTTCGATCCATCTCCTCCCACACCATTACCATTAAACTGCAAACAATTAGAGCCATGCGGAGAGCTTGCATCACCTAATCATTACAAACGGCAAATATTCAACAGCAACGATGGCAGCGACAACGTCGAGAAGGAAGCAATTGAGGAGGGGGGCGGAGGCAGACATAAAGAAAAGAAAACATCATTAAATATAGACACCTTTTATCCATAATTTATTCAAATGAGCGCAATTATTTGCAAATTATCTCTCTGTGGCATCACGCATAACCTCGGAATAAACGTTAAAACTTTCGATAAAAGTTTCTCGCAAACACACTCACACTCACGCACACATACCGAAAAAAAGAGAGAAACGAAAGCAGAAGAAAAAGGAATTCAAGTACGTTTGAATGCGAATCATTAGACGGGAAGTTGACAAAGTGACAGGCACTTATTTTCTTTAAATGAACGAAATAATGAGCAAAATCAAATGTTATAGAAACAGAGACAGAGACAGAGAGCTTACCGCTTGCGGTTGCTGGCGACAAACTCAGACCACCAAGTGGACCGGTTGATGAAATCGATTGGGTTGGGGTGGTTGGCGTCGTTGCTACCGTACTGTGATGATTCTCGGTGTGTCGTCTTAGCGATCTTGCGTCGCAATAGGATTTACCACAACCTTCTGCCTTGCACTCGTATGGCTTTTTATTACGATGAGTCAGCATATGACCGTTTCTGATTGAAAAAGAAATAGAAAAAATAAACCGAAAATTTATATGTGTAAGCACACAAAATGATTTATGAACAGAACGAAACCAAGAGGCGTACAACAAAATGAATAACCAACTGGCTATATGAAACAGATTTTCTATACAATCCAAGGAATAAACGTATATATCAGTGTTCTTATTGTCAGAATAGGCCATCGGCCATTGGCCATTGCTGTAATGAATGTGAGCAAGCAAGTGAAAGAGATAGGTAGAGAGAGAGAGAGAGAGAGAGAGAGAGAGAGAGAGAGAGAGAGAGA
>NW_022601467.1:9923829-10028312 GCF_009176505.1 Sitodiplosis mosellana | reverse complement strand
AGAGAGAGAGAGAGAGAGAGAGAGAGAGAGAGAGAGAGAGAGAGAGAAAGGACACTTTCATACATGTGAGATATTTGATTTGTAATTCATTATATTTTATAAGTGTATCTACATGTCTCTCTCTCTCCCTCTGACTCTCCCATTACACTGTAAACGATATGTTTAATTTTTATGCCTAATCCATAGCTCACGTTAAATTACATTGAAGATAACTACTGGTTGTTAGAAGAAGTGTAATGGAAAAAGAAACTGAAGCGTCACACTTACAAATGGTCTTGTCGTTTAAATGCTTTTGAACACATGCCACACACATATTTTCGTTCATCACTATGAGTAAGCTTATGTTTTGCCAGCGCGGACGCATTCCCGAACACTTTACTGCAAACCTGAGGGTGATAATCAAATGAAATTCATTCATTGGTTATAAACAATAACTTATTGAAAGCCAGTGTGCGACACATAAATGATGTTATTGATTAAACGTGAAGTCCATTTTTCAAAATAAACTTCGTATCCATATAAACGAGAATTGCGAAACGTGACGATATTTACTTGGCATTGTTGGGGTCCAACATGTCGTGTTGGTGATGATGTTTTCGGCCTGGATTTTTTCACTGTTACTGCTGTTGCTGCTGTTGCTGATGCTGCTGTTGTTGTTGCTGTTGTGTTTGGAGCAGTTGCAACCACATTTTCTTTGGCATTTGAGTTCGATGATTGGCTACGATTCACGTTGCTGTTGGTGTTTCCGTTGCCAATGCCATTGGTCGTTGTGACTGGCACGGTTGTAACGGTAACGGTTCCATTGCTTTGCACCGAGCTTTTATTGACTACGCTACCGACTATTGAACATCGAACGAAAATAAGCAGACGCAAATAATCGAGGGAGAGAAGGAAGAAGAAGAAAAGAGAAGAAACAAAAAACAAACGAAGAAAAATATGAGAAACGTTCAGTTGAAAGCATTTGGTGTTCGAAGAAACAATTCGAGTACACGCAATTAAAACTCAACACCTGCGTTACTCTCTCAATGGCCACTGTAATGCTTTTATTATCAGTATTCTTAAGAGCACATTCATTCGAAAATACTATAGCTTCTGGTGGCTGGGTATATTCATGTGAAAGTCATCAAAGCGAACAATATTGAGGTGATAAAATTAACTATGTATAGGGAGGTTTATGTGTTCTTTTTTTTTATTACATACGCTCTCTGGTATATCTATAGTCAGCGCGTTAGTTTGAGGGTTTCAACAATATACCGCACGTTGTTATCGCAGTTCGCATAGGCATAGCTAAAATGAGCAAATGATTCTTGTGTGTGTGTGTGTGTGTGTGTGTGTGTGTATTTGTGCTTGCGCTTGTGCTTTTTTGCTCTTCACTCTCAACAATGTTTACCTGTTTCGCCTTCAACATATGTAATAACCGACTGTGTTGCTTAGCTGTTCGAAAGAACATTCAAAATGCCTTGATCTGTGTTATCTAAAATATCGAAAATGGTAACATCATCTGTTACTTTAATTTTGGCATACAATAAATGTAAAAATAATGCGTTATCTGGGCACATTCCTTGAGATGTGAAATATCATATGTGAAACATAAAATGAAAAATCAAAATGCGATTGGTGAAACTCAGCACACCGTCTCGCTCTCTCTCTTTATCTAACTCGAACAAACAAAACAAACACGCCCTTAATTCACTCGATGCTGTTGTTATTTGGTGCCGTTGCCATTGTTTCAATCGCAAAAATTTCACCACTCACATATGCATACCAAAAATCACAGAATAACACAATAAATTGAAGATATGGACATCTGCATAGGATTCGCATAAAAATCGCTGAAATAAAGCCCCAAAGAGCTCTCTAAATGACTCTTCAGTTATTTGCATACAGAAATCGTTTATGCTTAATGCACACAAACATTTCACACTCATATTACGAACGAGAGAACGAGAGCAAACGAGCGGACGGGCGGTTGGTCGGTAGAGTGAGACCGTTTTGCAGAAGTTTTGTGCGCTTTCAGAGAATATATCAGCTATTCATTTTTGCACATGTACACATAAAAGCACCCCACACACACACATAGTAATAATGAATTATGTGTCGAAAATGAATATATGACAACAGACGGTGTTCTGTTCTACGTTCACGGTTTTCCACTGTTTCTGTGTTCAATATTGATAAAAGCTTTTGTTATTTTTTCTCCGTTTTTTTTTCTTTCTTTAGCCTGCACATTTGCTGCTGATGGGTAGTAATAGTGACACACACACACAGAGCGGTGCCGGAGCTAGGATATTGGGTCAAAGATTATGATTTACCTGTAGCCTGTATTGATCCTTGTATGTCAGCTAAAAGATCTGTCTCTGGATAGCCGATAGTCAGTGCGGTTGTGTCAGATTGTCCACTTGAATCGGGCGCTTCGACTGCCTCTCGTAATTGAAGTGTTACCGAACCTTCTGCACCCATCGATGCGCTACACATCAAAAGCCTCGGCGATGCGATACCAGCTAAAGGAAGTCGAAGGCCTCCTTGAACCTAAACCAAACAGAAGAGAGAAAGCGAAAAAAAAAAACCGATATGACAAACATAAATTTTAGACCGAAACTTTGGCAAAAAGTTTAAATTCACATGAGACTAACTAATCGACAAGCATCTCTGTTTTTCTTTTAATTTTTTTTCTTCTCTTCTTTCGACTACATTCCAAAATCCCCCGACTATTCATGTGAATAATGAGTAATTGGATATTGTTTTTGACACACCACTCGTATCTATCGAATATCACACACTTACCGAATTTACTGCAGCCATTGAAAGATTACGTCGTTGAAGGTATCCGTCTGAAAATGATAAGATAATAAGAATGAAAAAAATGTTTCATCTAAAAACTGTGTCATAAAATGGATGTATGTGCTGTTATATGTATGGGAACGAGAGAATGTGACAAACAGCGCCACTCTGGCTGTGACCCGCCAAAATTTATTGATAGTTTTTCTTTTCTCTTTGGTTCCATAGGGGAACTCTACTGTACACGAGACCAGTTCACATTCGAAGCAAATCACTTAAAAATGAATTGAACTTCCAAATCATTCGAAAGTTATAGCCTGTGTTTAGGAAGAAAAAGCAGTTAAATGACACAAATCAAAGGGGAGGAAAACGACAACAATGACAAAAACAACGACGACGACGACGACGACTATGAAGAAACGAAACAAACAAACACATTTTCGTTGATTTGGTGAATATAGTTTTCATCTCCCTCACCCCGAACTGATTAAAACGTCGTGAGAAAAAGATTTCGCATCAATTCCAGCTAACAATTTCATTTTATTGTACACAATAAATCAGTGTAAATATTCTAGATCGAAATTGAGCTGCGTTCATTACAATCCATATAAATCACAAATCGTTGAAATGGGAAAATATGAAAATATCTCACGAGCTAAACAATATATGGAAAATATTCATACTTGTTCAATCGTGTCACTGAAGCGAGTAAGTTTTTTTCCCTCACTCTCTCTCTCTCTCTTTCTTTATTTTTTTCCTTTCCGAGCAGCAGCCCAACGTAACAAACATAACTGTAGATAGAGATTTTTATTCTTCGCTGTTTCGCTTTCAAAGCATTCGCTAAGTGGATGTTATTTTTATGCGTTGGAGATGTTTTTCATTGTGTGTACGTGTTTGTGTGTGTGTATGTCTATATATGCGTTGTTTTATGTATCACTTTGTTGTTGGAGGAAAAACAGCCCTACCACTCGCTTTTCATTTTCATTTGCCAGACTGTTTAAATGGTGACAATAAACCAAGTAAACACACACAAACAGAGAAAATGAGGGAGCGGAGGAGTGAGAAAAAGAACGCGAGAGAGTGAAGAGAGAACGAAAAAAACACACACACACAAAAACATGCAACATCATACGATAATCTGGATATTCTAGATTTCATGACTGAATCAAGGCTTATTGAATACACAATTGTTTTGTTTTATTTTATGTTTATTTTGTTTTTCATCCTTCTTTTTTTCCGCATCCAATCTATAGCGATATATTTTTTTTTTATTAAGTATGTGAATGGATAGAAAAATGCCAAGTTTTCGGTTTAGCTGCGATGTGGTGGATGGGGATAGAGGGAGCAAAGCAGCCACATACATGATGTTTTCTTGATGTCTTATATGCGCTCATTGAGCTCATGGTTGGACATGGGCATAATAGAAATCAAAGTTAATGTGAAAAACTTGATCAGATGAACAATTTTCATAGACAATTTATTCACAGACTATTGATATTTTACACGACATAGAGCACACAGAGCCGAGCCAGCCGAGCAATGGCAGTGCTTAAAGCTTCAATACAGCTGAATGGGTTTTTTTTTCATCTTTGAGATCTATTTTTTTCTCTCTTTTGCTTCGGTTCAATATCGTTTTTTTTTCACTCCCGTCTCTCTGTGTCAACGTTGGCATCGTACATAACATTGTTCTTAGACTGACGGCAGTTTTACAAAAACCATCTTTTCATGCATATACAATATACATACATATAAATACATAGAATAGGGATACGTCCGTATATAAATATAGATGTATATACGCGTCGAAAGTAAACGTAAATATGAAAATGCCTCGAATTATTATAAAATGCAGAAAAAAAAATTCCACAACACTCGGAATCACTTGAAATACGTCTATAAGCGGACTTGAGGAATGCTTTCAAACGGAGAATTAATGCCACTTTGGTTTATTATTATTTTCCAGCATTTCTATCAAAAACAGTACGCTTCATTTCGTCCAATGCGCTGTGTGAAGCGTTTGGCTCCGTCTCTCTTTTTTTGACAAGCCATTTCCACACTGTTTTACAAGTAGAACATTTTTACTGGCTTAGATATTTTTTTTTTTATTAGTTTCAAAGACCATATACAACATCCAAATGGTCTTGCTGCTAAAAAAGGTGCTACTGCTCCTATTGAATGAATGAAATGAAAATCAGTTTATCGTCGAAATTTTTTGTTCTCTACTTTTGCCATTGTTTTCACACGTTATGAAATGGGCTTATTGAATAAAAATGCCTGTGCTGTGCTGTGTTTTGTTGTCAATCGACATCGTTGTCGGTCGCAAAATGCCACCGTATCGTCATTACGACTAAAATCAATCAGGCAGGAATGACAAAAATGTGTACCATTTGACTGATGGTGAATGCACGTACATCGCGTCATATAAATGTTGGGATGCGCGTGCGGGTTTTTTGATTGAAATCTCACTCATTTTTCGGCCGCATTCAGATATAATGAACGCCCTTTCCACATTTCACGGCAAAATTATAACTTTCAAACTTTTCCAAACAAGGGACACACGGGCGAAAGACAAATAAAATGTCCAAAGCTTACACCTTTTAAAATGTCATGCTGTTTCAATTGAGCCCATGGCACGCGCACATCCACATCGCCCTTTATTCTATTGGAGATAGGTTTTAATTATCGCATACAAAATTATGCATAAATCTTTCACAATGCTCGGCGCGTCACACCAACCACTGTAAAGTAGAAAAGTGAAAAGCGGTAGGCGAAAAAGGCATGTTTTGCGCGAATCCCCAACTGAACGTGGCACTCCAAATGTATAAAGGTAGCGGTTTTTTTTTCCTTTTTGAAGAAATGCGATTTTATTAAGTAATGTGCAAAACGTCCGACCGAATCATGAAATTAAAACAAAAAATATGCATGAAATGAAATTCGATTGTTTTTCGTACACGTAAAGAGAGGGAAGAAAAGAACAGCTGAAAATTTGTGAGCGATGAGAGAGCCGACGAGTCAGCGAGAGCGAGCGAATGAGTGAGTGAATGAGCGCAGAGAAAAAAAAACAACACAACAGAAATAAATGAGCATAGAAAGGCGAACATTTGTGTAAAAAGACGCAGACGTTTACATATGGCAGAACCCTGGCCCACATTTCCTTGTTAATTACTTTTGGGTAACATATTTCAAAGTTTATAAATATATACGAAAATAGTTTCATTTTCTGTTTTCTTGCGGTTTACTAGATTTTTCTTTGTGTTTTATGTTTCATGCGGATGGTTTGTGTTGTGAGACTTCTCTCTCTCTCTCTCTCTCTCTCTCTCTCTCTCTCTCTCTCTCTCTCTCGACGTTATTGTTGCGTTTCAGTTTCTCTCGGTTTCACTTGATGTTTTTTTTCTTCTTTCTGTCGGTTGTTTTTTTCATTTAACTACATTTCATGTCAATAATACTTTTGGTTGTTGTTTCTGCTTCATTTCGACGATACTCGCCCATAAATTCGCAAAGTACACGAAAATGTATCGAATCTCGGAGTGAGAGGCCTCAAACTGAATTTCCGTTACGGCCCTAATATAATATCTATCTGTGGTGTTCTCATTTTTTGCCATCAAATCGTTTCATTTATAGGCTTATAGGATTTCACAATTGATTTTTTTCCCTCATCGTTGTCGTATTTTTCACACAAATACCAAGTACCAAAACCAATGAGACTGTAAAATGAGTCAGAAAAAAAAACGAAATTAAATGTGCATTTAGACGTATTGTCCGTCACACATGTACACTCCGGAAATAAAACGAAACGCAGACACATTTCGCGTTTTTGACTTGAAACCAGAGAAGAAAAACAAAACACACAATTAAATGTAGTATCCCCAATGTTTACGTCTGTTCATATCTACGGCAATGTTCATATGCTTTGGCGAGCAAATACACATCAAGCGCCCAAATGCTTCGTACCATTGATGAAAATGCGGTAAATTTTCGCGAAACACATGCCCAAAACATCCACAACTGTATGATGTTTGACATATATTGCCAGACAATATGAAATTTAATTATTATTGCCCATTTATTTTGATTGTTTTCGTTTTTTTTTCTCCTTCGTGTAATTTATCTCTGTGTAATGCGCTTTTTATGGTTGGGCAATGCGGATCTCTGAAGAGTGAGCGACAGAGAAAAAAAGGCGATTGAATTGAATCATCGAACAAGAATCCGATGTTTTTATGTGCTTCCGCTCAACGAATAAATATCATTGTCGTATCAATAACGCAATATTATTGTCAATTGATATTTTCTTTTTTCATCGCTCAGCTGAAACAACCCCACTTCACTGACAACAACAAACATGCAAAACGAGAAGAATAAGGAGAAAAAAAATGTCAGTTATAAATATATTTTCAATGGTCGGATTTAGTACTTATGTCAAAGAATCAAATTCTAAATCGCATTTATTTAATACAATGCAAATAAAAATAAATTGTACGACTCTGAGTTCAAAGAAGAGGGCGAGAGCGACAGAGAAATGGAGAGAAGGAAATATTATGACAATGAACCCAAACTCCTGTGAAAATTATTCAAAATTATATATGCTAACCGAAACTTCTCCGAAACATTTCGAATAAATGTAGTGTTTCATTCTATTATCTATGCAGAATGCTAAGCCGATGAAGGCTCATCAGAGTTTTGTACCTGCGATTTGAATGCTAATGAAGCCAGTGTAGTTTTCTCAACATTCCATATTGTGGTATATATGGTACATACATTATATACTGGCTATGTGATGCTATGCTCGTGTTGTCAATTTTAAGCGTAGCTATCAAGCTGTGCATATCTTGGAACAAAAACAATTTCGTTTTAATTTGGTTAAACTAAATTTTGCTGTCAGTTTTATACAAAATATATACATATGGATAGATGGATAGATGAAGTATGCGTTAATTTGATAAAAAAAAGACTGTTCGTTAAGCGTAATTTTAATCTCGCAGTGGGAGAGTATGACAGTATAGCTACATATGTGCATTTCTCGTTTCGAAAAGTGATTAAAATCCATCCCAGGACATTAAAGAAACACAATCGAACAAATTGTGTTATGTGTCAATTACGTTAAACTGTCCCCACTTGAATGCCACTGTTCTTAACGTCTCGGCGCACACGAATAGACACACACGCACACACATATTCATTCGGCTTGGAGTTTCATGTCCATACATGACTACATGCAATATTCTGCGATATATAATGGTTGCTTGTTTGAACAGCAGACGATAAATGGTGTGGGAAAAATAATTGTTTTTATTTCTTTGAGCAGGGGAAGGGGGTTTGTTGGTTTAAAATTTCCACTTGAAACCATGAAATTGCATTGATTTAGAAATCTTTATTATGTTTCAGCATGCAATAAATTTGGTTTTATCTCGAAAAATCATAGTAAAATTCCCATTGTGATTTCTCTCTCTCTCTCTCTCTCTCTCTCTCTCTCTCTCTCTCT
Organism: Sitodiplosis mosellana; assembly: GCF_009176505.1. Classification (NCBI taxonomy): domain Eukaryota; kingdom Metazoa; phylum Arthropoda; class Insecta; order Diptera; family Cecidomyiidae; genus Sitodiplosis; species Sitodiplosis mosellana. The sequence continues at coordinate 10,020,055 of NW_022601467.1, read as the reverse complement.
CTCGTTCTTGTTTTTGCTCTCCACCCAAAATGCACTAAGTACACGAATACACACATTTGGCGTGAGCTTCCCACAAGAGTCGTAAAAATCACACTCTGCTCGCACTCTCTGCTCGCTGCTGAACATTTTCCAATCAGTCCTTGGTTTTTCATATTACATACATGTATGTACCATCGAGCCATAAATACACAATACACACATGCTCTCGACTGCGGCTCTGTGCGAAAACAAGCAACAAAAAAAACACATTCGTTTCGAATATTGGTATTACGCAAAGAACCGAAAGCATGTTAATGACGACTACATATTTTAGGTGACAATTAGTATAAATGTCTCTCACAGTTTTTTCTCTCGCTGGTTTTGATTTTAGTGCGCGGTATTGTTGGTGCCGTATTTTGTTATTGTTGTTGCGCGAATACATTTATCGCGCCTCTTTTAACTATTGAATTATTTTTATTTATTTGATTTCTGACATTTATTATCAAGCATATGCGCTCGTTTAATACAAAAGTGTTGAGCTTTGTCTCGGTTTCTCTCTCTCTCTCTCTCTCTCTCTCTCTCTCTCTCTGCCTATGTGTTTATATTATGTGCATGGTGAATCACAATCGTGCCCATGTGCCAGGTGTTGTTCAGTTTGTGCATCATTTGAGATTTGCTTTTATGAAAAAGCTCCCTTTGATACGAATCTCGCAACAAACTTTCTTTTTTCTGCTTCGAATAATAAAATTAGTCGCTCCGACTTTATTCCCTTGAATATTATGCGACATTCGAAATTTACAAAACAAATCCAATGGACTTAAATAGTTTTTTCTTCCAGATTTTTCTTAATAGCAAATTTTCTACGCAAAGAAAGTCAAGATATGTCGACTCATGACAAATTGGTGCCTCATGCAAAAAAGTTTTTTTTTTCTTTTTCTGCGGTACATAAGAAAATATGTAGTCTGCGCGCCTGCGATGAACTCACGATGTATGTAATAGAAGCTACAGATAGATTGAAATCGACGGGAACCTACAAACATTTGACTAAGTTAAATAACATATGATGGCAGACTTGGCGAATTATCAAAATTTAAGTTATATTTTGTTTTCATCGCAATTTTCGTAATGTTTGCTCTTTGTGTTTCTTTTTCGGTCCGTTTTTTTTCTTTCTCGTCATTTTATTTATCTTTTTTTCACTGCTTTCCGTTCGGTTTCTCAGTCTATCTTCTTTTTTCTTGCTGCTCTTATTAGCTCTCATGTTTAATGTATGTATATTTTGGCTGAGATCGCATTCATTTTGGGACATCAACGTAGCGCCTCATAAAATCAACGTTTGTACGCATAGTATAGTCGAGTCGAGTCGAGTCGAGTCGAGTCGAGTCGTCGAGTAAAATGAAGTGAACAGATTAAAGAAAAATGCAACGACAGAGCGAGAGAATGACAAAAAGAGCACCACAACAATCTCGACACAAAAAATGTAGGCATCAAAATGTATGACATGCGTCTGCATATGCTATGTCGTTGACTCACCATTGCCCTTTTGAATTTTTCGTTTTCGTTTTAAAAGCATGCCGAGTGAATTTTTCTGTTAGCGCTCTCTCTCTCTCTCTCTCTCTCTCTCTCTCTCTCTCTCTCTCGCTCTCTCTCCCTCTCTCTCTCTCGAATTTCGTTTGAGACGATGAAAATTCGTAATCGTAAAATGTAAATGAAAAACTTACAATTTTCTTAAATAATATCGAGCAAATGGTTTGTCATGAAAAAATGGTAATCATCGTATGACATTCAACTTTCAGCCATATTTTGACACGACCATTGGTACCTATGTATGTAAAGTGTTGCCGACCATTACAAAAAGATGACTTCATCCCAACGTATTTTCCATAATTCACATAAAAGCTCCTGGCTCTTGTTCCTCAAAGCTTATTGCTCCATTCTTCGCTTATTCTCTCAGATATTTGTGGAGAATGTTTTCCATTTGAATGGCTGTTCAATATTTAAAACTATTGAAACAAAAGGACACATTTTACATCGACCATCATGCTATTTAGCATAGAGACGAGCCAAAACAAAGGGAGAGAAATAGAGAGAAACAGAAAAAAAGTAGCGTAGAACACACACATAGCTGCTGAACGGGCGAAGAATGTGAATAAAACTGGTATCATTGAGTGAATTGTGAGCTGGCTGTGAATTGTGAATATCAGTGTAATTGACATTTCATTTGCATTTCATACGCATCGATCAAAGCCGTAACGTTTATGCCGATGTTCGAGTTTTAAATATTGAATTGGGTTGCCTTTACATGGGGACAGATTTAAACATCGTTTATTTTTTGTTTGCTTTTTTGCTCCCACTCTCTCCACCACCCCGGCCCATTTTGGGCCTATGAAAGGAAGAAGAAAAAAAAAATTCGCTCCAATTTCCGTATGCACCATAGGATAAATGGATGGAATCAAATGAATGTGCAATTGTACATAATAGATGATGCGGGATCTTTTTCATTTTCATTTTCAAGACTTTTCACAACGCGCGCACACACGCACGCACACACAAACGGAACACTAGTGGGTATCTATATAATGTTTAGAAAGCGCTATGAATACGGCGCCATTTGTCACTTCGAATTGCAAAAAATACGAGCGATGAAGAAGAAGAAGAAGAAAAATGCTTTGTGCCAACAACAACGAAAATATACATATATCATTTACGAAATTTATTGAGACGTGTACATACATACCTTTGGAGTAGAACTTGGCTGGTAAAACTTGCTTCGCACAGGAGAAAACGAACGGGATCACACGAAAAAAAAGGAGACGAAGCTAACCTATTGAATTAAGTCCTTTATTTGGTGCGTCCTGAGCAGTATAGTTGTCAATCAAGGTGCTATTTATTATCTGAATTGCAATGAACGGCTTTCAGATTGCTGTGATCGAATAGTTGTCTGCCACTTTGATGGATCACGAAATGATAATTCGAGATTAGTTTATGTGTTTTGTGGGTGTTTTGTGTGTATATGTGCGATATAATTGACGGTGGCGGATTTTATGTCAAAGTTCACACTTGTCAACCGAAGCAGAAAAAAAAGGTTCGTCCAATTTAAATCTCACTCGTACTCCGTCACTTATTTGTACATTGTTTACGGTTGTATCGCGTTCGTTTTTCTTTTCGATTCACGTCCTTTTTACAGTTTATCCTTCTTTTTTTTTATTCTCTGGCAAAACCACCCTTTTTTGGGTTTTGCTTTTGATTTTCAACACTTCAAGCTGTGTGCCAACCACAACTTATATGATTCCCCGTTTAAAACTTTGGCTACTTGATTTGTTTTTTTTTCTTTTTATATTTGCGTTTGGATTTAACCGCGCACGCAATGATCAAAGATTTATTATTCAAGTGAATATATCGTTGCGATTGAAAAGGAAATGGAAAAGAAAAACAAAGGATAGGAAAAAAACGCTCTAACAGCTAGCTAGCTTTTGATTTGATTACTTTTGGCTCCTGCTGCCAATGTTTCTTCGGTCTCTCTTTCTCACTGTTCAGTTTATATCCATTTATGTTGTGTATACATATACAAAAAATAATTGTAAATAAATCTTTCTACAGATCAATGAGCAAAGATAAACACGTCGATATTTGGTTAAAAATTCTTTTTTTATCTGTTTTGTTTAATAGTTTAAATATGAAATGTTTTATTTTGAAATTGCCTCATTCGCAGTTAATAGTGTGTGTGTGTTTTTTTTCTTTTAATTTGTTTTAAAAAGAGGACGGTAGTTTTATTTAAGTTGGTTATCAATAAATTTTATATATGTATATATACTTTTTGTTGTTGTTTAAATTGTTTTTTTTCCTTGGTTAAGTGTAATTTTTCTTATGTTGATTGGCTTAAATAAATGACGAATGATTAAGAAATGATTATCGATGGAGAAATTAGTTTTATACGTAATATTGCGTATCGTTTTGTGTGTTTGTTGATTTTGTTGCAGTTTTTCTCTTTCTCTCTCTCTCTCTCTCTTTTTCTCTTTTTTTAATTTTATTTTAATTCGTAAACATGGATTATGATTTTATTACATGTCGTAGCTTAGTCTTTTGGTTTTGTGGGCTTTGTTATTGTAGTAGTTGTTGATCTCACGAGTTAAAATTAAAATGTTCACAACCATTTGAGAAAAATTGGAAAATCAAACACATTGTTATTGATTCGGCATTTAGTCCATATTGATGGTATATATTCTAGATGCAATTCGCCAATTCGGCGTTGTTGATGATATAATTACTGTTGTGTGCAGCATCTATCATCATAATTGGCATCGACATCGCCCTCATCATCATCATCGTCATCGTCACCACCACCACTGCCATTGCGGTGCCTACAGCTATGCGTAAATGCTTTTGTCAAGTGATTAAATTGAGTAATTGTTTTAAATTTCAATCGATAAATCGCCTATATTACTCTGCCACACTCTTTCTCTCTGTCTCTCGTTCGTCTATTTAATGCACACCAAACTGTTCATTGTCATTTTAACTGTGGCCATGTGATGAACGAACTCCATTCTCATTTTCACATTGAATTCACTCGTCGTCGTCGTCGTCGTCGTCGCTGTCGTTGTCGTCGATGGTTTTTTTTTTCGAAAGCGGTTTATCAACACTTTTTTGTTTAGTTCTTTATTGAATTGAGCATTGTGACCGACCGAAATGTTCGAATTCAAACCGTAAAAACCCGATTCATGACAAGGGTGAAATCACGTTTTTACTCAATCCCACTTCGTCGCCGTTGCATATTGGATAAATTGTGGTGGCTAATTTTATCGTGAATTTTGCGATGCATCCTCAATGCTCCGATTTTTTTTTTCTACTAATAACTATATCGTTCTCACTCTATTGTACAATGTACATAAGTACACAACCATTTATTTACGTAAAATATTAAGGACTGCGATTGTTATTTTTATTTTGTTCTTTTTTTCTTCTTTCGTATGCTGTCCTTTTTCAAACTTGCTTGCTTTCTGTCTCTTTGAAGTGTTTTTTATGAATTTGTATGATTTTTTATGGATGCCAATTATTTCATACTGTTTTGTATATGTACAGGAAATTCATTCTTTTAAAATGTAAATAGTTTTTGTTGTTGTAGTTGCTTGTAGCGTATAAAATAATTGCGTATAATGAGTGTTTGTTCACTATATATGTAGAAGAAAAAAGTGTTTGTATGAAATAATAAAATTTTTGAGCAAATCTTATCAAGTTATATATTTGTGTGTATCATCGCAGCTAAATCTCACTCGCATAACAATTGTTGCCGTCATTTTCAGAAGAAGAAATAAACTTTTGTGTTTTAGTTTTCAGTTTTATCGTCTTAGTTTTACTAAATTTTGCATCGTATTTTAGGTACACTTTTACAAATTTCACATCATTTTTATTGTTGTTATCAATATTATTATTATTTAGGGGTAATTCGCATAAAGTTGATGTGCTTTTCCTTGAACGAAGTGGTAAACGAACAAATTACGAAGATTGATGTCTGTTTATCTGGAATGGACAGAGAGACGAAGAAAAAAAAGAAGTGAACAAATGGGTATGCAGGCATACACATAAAATGTATATGTGGTTTGATCTAATGTTGGTAATAAATGAGTACGTTGCTGTTGGAATTTAGCAGTCATATCATAATTTGGTCGAATTCTCTGTCAACTTGGTCTATTTTGAACGGTTGTATTCGAGTAAATATGAAGGATAACTAAATACACTACATTCAAAGAACATGTCTATTAGACATTGTCTATTTCTATCTTTTCTCTCCCTATCTACCCCATTCATCCATCCATCCATCTCTATCTCACATCGTATCTGAGCCAAAATAAAAGCGACCGAAACCAAAACCAACACACAAAAAATGGTGTTGTTTACTCGAGAATTTAAGTTTAGATTAAGATACACTTAGAGTACGGTTACATACAACAGAAGAAGAAGAAGAAGAAGAAGAAGAAGAAGAAGAAGAAGAAGAAAAAAAAACAGTGAAAGAAGAGAGCATACACAACACAATATACACATACATAAATGTGTATGCCCCAAAGTGTAATCCATCCCTTGTACAGAATGGTTTGACTTCGCAACGACAAAGTAAATTATCCCTGAATGTGTGTTATGGTAAATGACCTATTTAAAATTCCGAGTTCGTGAAGCGTTCTCTCTCTCTCTCTCTTTCGGTTTTCATGTTAGATTCTTTGAAAGATTCGCAAAGAAAAGCCACAACGAACTTCAATTTCACACCAAAAAGAGTCCACAATCCAACATACATACAATATCACCAAACCGAACGAAAAAAAATGGAAGAGAGAAAAAGAAAAATAGGAGAACGAGAGAAAAAAAACCGAAACGAAACTAAATTAAATAAATCAATGAATGGTCCATTTCTGTGGAAGTATATTCTCCAAATTGGTGTTTATGTAATGCAATGGCTGGATGTATATTCGTGTATTTGTTGTACGCGCACTCGCGCATTCTATACACAAATACAAGCACATCCACAGACATGGAATTATGTAAAGAATCCAAATGTGCCAGCATCCAACAACCAACAACCAACATTATCATCATCAGCAGCAGCACCAGCACCAGTACCACCACCACCACCGTCAGCAACATGAATAGAGAGACACATGCTTTATTCAGATTGACCGAGCGTTATATAAATTTTTATTAGCATTGTTTACTTGCTCATTGTAGTGTGTTTCATTGGGCTTTAGTTCTCTTGAGTGTAATTTATATAATTGTTTGTGTATATACACATGATCCGAATTTTCTTCGTCGTCTTTTTTTTTCCTCTTTCGCATCTCTCTTTTGTGCCTTTGTTTGGTCAAGAGTTACTAAATGGATTCGACAACACCGAGAGTGAGAGTGAGTGATGAAGAGAGAGAGAGAGAGAGAGAGAGAGAGAGAGAGAGAGAACCACTCAAAACTAAACTGTTTTCATATCATGCAAACCATCATACGAACAATCAGCCGGAATGTTTTTTGTTCTATGTCATCAAATCAACATGCAAAATCAGATCGGACACACAATTTTAAGACATAAACCTTGCATTAACTTTGCCCCCTTACACAGATACAGCTCCAAAAATGAATCGTTCGCGCCTCTGACAAACGAATAGCGAAAAATCCAACATAAAAAACAAACTTTGTTCTTCGGTTCTTGTGTATATTTGATGGTGCTGTTGCGTAACAAGCTTAATGTATTGATGCCAATGGCACCGCAGCCACCGACAAGCGATTCAATGCCAATCTTAATGTATTAACTACTCGGCGATGATAATGAGGAAGCGCTCTCGTAAACAAAGTTTAGCCAGTTTTAAGTTGAGTCCCTCCCCACGCTCATTCACTCTCTCCCTCTCTCTCTCTCTCTCTCTCTCTCTCTCTTCCATGTCAAAGCATCATCTTCTGGGAGCAGAAATGTGTTTTGTTGTGTTGTTTTTCGTCTTTCTGGCCCGTCAAGTATCATGTTTGCTAATGCTTCATTATGAATTAAAGAACAGTGGTCCCCCTACAGTACTTTAAATTGTCTTGAGTTCCGTTGTAAGATGTTCGCATTGCCAGTTGGTTGCGACAACAGGTAACAGATGTGTGCGCTATGTATCAAGTTGTTTTATAGGTGGGAACCATTAGAGTTGTTTTTTGTTTGAAAATTGCAGTAAAATCATTCTGGAATCTCTCACAATCTAGCCGGCTGTATTTTGTTGCTTCGAAGCGGAAATAGTTTTTAATGTGGGGGACAACTTTCGTAATTTTACTGCTTTGCAACAGAAGGCAGTAACAATAAACTCACGCACACACATACCATCACTATCACAACCTCAACCGCATCGAAGCGAAAATTGAAAGTTTCCCAAAGTGTCATGAAAAACTGAATACAGTCAGGTGAATTGCTTAATCAAATCCAGAGTGTGCTTTCAGCGATAATTTATGTGACCACCGCACAGGAAATGTTGGCAATGTGCGTTTAGTATCAATTATGGATATGTAAACAAAAAACCTTTCTCTCGGTAGAATTGGTTGAGTAAATGTTGCCAAGTGTTTGCATTTCCATAGGCTTTGCAAGTCGAGGATCGAGGCATGAACATGTTCTCGCAAATTAAAATAAATATTTACATGGTATCCGGCCGTTTGATGAGAGGATATTTGTCGTTGTCGTTGTTTTTGCCACCCCACCACCACTATCATCACCACCACCATCACGGCGCAGCCATTGCCTTTTGTCATCGTTGCCAATGCAAAAATATATCTCTCAATTTTGACAATTTAACTATAAATAAATGAACCCATTAATTAACATCCAGCGCTTTTGAACTAGTCGTTTAAAGAGTTTATTGCTGGCATAGTAATTATAATTCAATTCTGAAATCATTCAAGTACTCGAAATCATAACGGTCCGCATTTATTTACAGTCAATAAATTATGAAATTAGTATCTGTTGTCTGACAATAACGATGACGATGACGATGATGATGGGAGGAAGAGGAGGAGAAAAAGGCATGCAGGCGGGCGTATGTACATGGCCCTCAAAATCCATTTACGTTGGTCGGGTGGTTGGATGGTTGGTTGATTGTTCGGTTGCTTCGTTGACACATCGACATTATGCCAATATACAAATATATTTGTATAGATTGATAAAATCACCGCGGGAACGGGCTTGAGCTTTTTCTCTTCGCGCTCTCCCTCTCTCGCTATCTGTGTATTGCTCTCGTGTAACCAGCATCACTTCTTGATCTTGATTGTTTTCATTGTTTTTATTGTTCATTTTTCACGTTTGATCGTTTGGAACAAACAATTATCATTTGTCACAGCATTTGGGATTTGTACACATTAAATGGCGCGGTAGCGCATACACAAACACATTTGAGCAATAACAACAATGACGAAAATCTCCACACTAAGCACATCTCATGCAAATCGAAGCACGAATGAATGGCACACGGGATTACCGTAGTCAGGTGGAAAATTGAAATCTACCTCAATATTTATTCTCATTTCGTTTTGTTTTATTTCATTCGTTGTGTTCAGAGAAAGAAGAAAATCATCTTCTCGCCATGTCGCTATCGAGTGAGCGAGCGCGAGAACGAGAAAGAGATAGAGTGCGCACGAGAGAGACTTCAAGAACTTCGTATATAAGAGTATAGAAAGCGATAAAAAAAAGAAATAAAAGTAATGGCGAAAGATAACAAAAACCATGGAAAATTGCTTCGACAAAGGCAAAGTCATCTTTCTATGTGGGTGTGCATATTTTACAAAAATACTTTTTTTTTCCTGCTGTTTATTTATTTCGCTTGCTGCCTTTCCTATCGTGAAAATAACAAACCATTCCGTTTTTTTTCCTTTATTTCTGTCTTTTCTTCTTCTTTCACAGTCATTTCATTTCGTTGACTTTTTTTTGACCGTATTTTGTTTCGTTGCTTTGCTTTTCCTTTATTCTGTTCTGTCGTCCAATGAAATATTGCAACTGGATTCAAACATATTTTTTTCTCAACAAAACAGAAAATATATGGCAACTACACTACAGGTGTGAACTATATATGCTCACTGTGAGTTGTAACAAAGTTAGTTTGGATTCGTTGTGATACTGGATGCTGCTACGTTCTTCTTTTTTTTCCATGGACTATTCGGACTACCACAACTTCAATTACAATGCAATAAAAGTTTCGCGTAAAATATGCATCATCTGTGATGATGACGGTTTCTTATATTTTTATTCATTTTGTTTGTTTGTTTGTTTGTTTTCTTTTTCGTTGCTTTCTTGTCGCATTTACGCAACTCATAACTGCACCACAAAATGGATCGAAAGTTTATCTTCAGAGAAAAACTAAAGAAACACTCAAACACACTGGTCCATTGTCGATAGTTGTTGTACTTTGTTTCAAAGCATCACAATTTCATTCATGTATACGACGACATGTAAAATATGAAAAACAACAAAACTATCGCTCAAAAATGCAACACCAACATTTTGGTTTTATTCGAGAGCTTATGATGAACTGGACCATTTTTTCTCTATCCTTTGTTGAACTCTTCTTTTGCATTCATCGTTGTGATTATTTTAGAAGATTGTGGTGGAGAAGACAGAAAGAAAAAAAAACATCGAACTCGTGCTCACTGTTTTTATTCACTTCACTGCAGATTCATTCGAGAATAAATTGTAAATTCAACTTGAGAATCATGCGATTTCAAATAAATATGCTGCTATTTTTTTTCTCTCGACATGTACTCTTTTACATTATGCTATTATTACTTTATTTGTATTTTTACCATAATTTTTTTTCTCCTGTCTAAAAAAATATTGTGTGTACTATTGCATGTATGTATGCTTAAGAATTTTTCGTGATCTATAATGATTAAAATAAAAAAATGCGCTATGTATAATGTGTGCATTCGATTACCAACTCTATTCAGACACTAGGAGAATTCGTGAAAAATGTCTCTAGTATATCTACTCACGGTAGGAAAACTGTATATTATTTTTTCTCTCTATCATGTGAACGAAAGGAAAAGAGCCGAACGAATCTCGTTCGTTAGTCTGTTCGTATAAAACGATTCGTGCCGGAGTCGAAGCTGAGTTTGAGAACTCCGAATTGAAAATGCTGCGCCGTTTTCTATTGCGTTTTCGCTCTCTCTTTCTATCTTTCTCGCTTGCTCACTCACTCACTCGTTTGCTCTCGCAACTCGTCTCGTTCTCGCTGCTCTCGTGCACATTTTCACTTCTGCATCTGTGAATATTGGCAAGTGAGATTTGTTGCCATGTATCCGTGTGTTCCATCCGTGTGTGTGTGTTTATCTCAATATATACGCTGTGGACCTGTGTATGTGGTTGTGTGAGAGCGAGACAGTAGGTGCGTGTGTATGTCAGAGATTGAAACGAATGAAAATCCTCTGGAGTGTGTGTTTGTGTGTGTGTATGTTGGTTTTCTCGTTCGATCTTTGTGTGATGTGGTGTATATTCACTTCGCATGTTTTCATTTCATTTCATTTCATTTTCAATATTGGAAATATAAGTACAATTCAGACACTTGCTAGACAATATTTAATTTTAATTTTCTTTTCCATTCGCACCACCAAAGAGACACCGAGTTAAGAACATTAAAGACAGAGAGCATGTTGTTCGGTTGCGAACGTATTGGCACAAACGATGGGAAAACTCTCATTGAGAAAATCGGATTGCATTGCAAATGCGACAACGGCAAACGGCGTTGAAATCGAAGACGACGACGACGACGACGATGATGATGACGATGACGAATAGAAAGAATAAGCTAAAAAGAAAATAAATAGAATACATTTGCCCTCACAGCATTTCCCAAATGATCCACGATCTGTATGCTCGAATGAATCGGGTGAAAACAAAATGCTTGAAAGATGCATCGTAAAGCACGTTCTCTATCATCTATGCAAAGTTTTCGACTAAGAATTCCCCCGATTCAATTCCATTAGAAGATTTTCTTCTCGGATAATGCTGATTTTCCATGTCAATTGTTCCGTAAATTCTAAACAAGTGTGCATGTCCTCACATATTTATTGTCGTTTGTTTACTTAACATCTCTTTCTTTCGTTGTTTTTCTTCGCCTTTTTCCCTGTAACAGTTAACTCGTTTTGCATCTTTCGGTGCGACTGTATTTTGGTTTTGGTGCAGATGTGTACGTGATCAGCGTTTCAACCATGTTTATGTGTATGCGTTCATGATAATGATTTTGATAGGGAATGCGGGCGCACATTAAAACGGTTCGATGGACGGTCGCACTGTGTGGCCTTTTGCAACATAAAAGCTTGTAAATTCCAATCCAAATGTATGCCATATTTGGTTGCGTTTTCCCAGCGATGCGAAGCGGTTGCCGCTGGTCGGGTCGGATCGATAGATGGTCGTGTGATGCTTTCAGATTAAATTTCACCAAGACTGTTTTCGTACTCTCCGGCATGCGCACATCAAACGTCAATAATTTCTACGAAGTTTATGTAGTTGCTGCTGGGCGAAACATAATGAAAACGAAGTTGCTGTTGAAAAGCAGTCAAATTTGTGCTAATGAATGTGTTGTATACCACTTCATTGAGCTTAATCTCTTTCGACGGTATGTATCGCACAGCACATCTCATCTCACACAGAGTAAATATGTACCCATGCACGAAGGCATACACAGGCATAGCATGACCACATCTACAGAGCAAGCATATCGGTTGGGCCCATTGCATATCTCTATCTATCTCGTTGTATGTGTGTGTGTGTGTGTGTGTGTGTGTGTGTGTGTGTGTGTGTGTGTCTGTTTCGCCTCAACTCTGATGAACATTCGGCAATTAACATTTTTCAATTCCTATATTATATTGTGCGTTAATATTCCCTTCGAATATATCTCGACGAATTTCGATGAATTTATATCATGTTATTTTTTTCGAATAAATTTTGCTGTGCCGCTCATGAGTTACGGGTACGGCCACCATACATCAGAGTCTAAAATACGGAAAATTTGATTTTACTCTAGAATGGAACGACTGAACGAACGGACGAATAAACGAATGAAAAAAAAAATTATTATAATTTTTAAACCATTCAATTTTAAATTGACGCTGAAACAATGTTGCGGAAAATTTCACGCGTTTGTCTTCATTCGTTCCCGTTTCAAGCGTTTGATATGAATCAAACCGTAATTATCGTCAATTTCCAATTCAAATTTTACTTATTAAATTTATCATGGGGTCGAGGTGAAGCGATTGGCTGATTGCACACGATTTTTCATGGTGTCCCCTATTGAAAGGATGATTTTTGAATTGGAAATCTCTTTTTGTTCATTCGTTCGAAATATTACAACAGTTCTGAAACTGATTATTCATATATAAATGGATGTGTTTCGTGGAAAAATTATAATGAAAATGTCAAAAACGAATGAATGGGGAAGCATGAAAATGAAACTAACGTTTTTTTTTCGTTTGTTCCGCTTGATTCTTTCGCATAATGTGACTTGCCACAACACATCTCGGCATCAGCGCATATTTCAATTGTTGGATGGATCGCAGTTTTCTCTCTCTCTCTCTCTCTCTCTCTCTCTCTCTCTCTCTCTCTCTCTCTCTCTCTCTCTCTCTCGTTCGCCTCAGAAGTTTCGTATGTAGTTTGATGAAAGGCAGGGTAACAGGTGTTTTCGGCGAAAAGGTTTTTATGAGATCTAAATTCTTGTCGCATGTGAATTCAATGAAAAATCGGGAAAAACGAACGGAAAAAGCAAACAAACAGAAGGAAATAAGCTTCGTCAGAGAGTGGTAAGTAGTACAATCGTTCTGGATTGTGAATTTTTATGGGTTTCACAATTTATGCTTGGCGTTGCCAATTCAAGTGGTAACACTTCAGCTGATATTAGGCTGTGTCAATCCATCGTGTGCTTTTCGGTGCATGTGTTTCGCCACGAAGTTCTATCTACATCACGATTAAACAATATATTGAAATTACGATGCATAGATGGTACAGAGGAGTTGCATACGATAATAAAAGGAGCCATTAAGAGTACAACAACACTTTGCAAACGAACGACAAAGAGTGCTAGAGAAGGAAAGTGATGAACGGATAAAAGGACGTTTTTCCCCCTGCTTTTTGTTGTTGTTGTTGTTGTTGTTAGCTAGAAAATCATGCGATGGACATTTCGCAATGTCTTTACACAAACACACGCATAGAGTTCTATATGGTGTGCATAAATGTAGGTGGTTTCTGGGTTGAAAGAATTGAGCGTATAATTAGTGTATATTGGCAAGCGTGATGATATAGAACATAATGTGAATGGGGAGGGTTCATTTGGGGTACAAATGATATTGTTGTTTGTGTTCCGTTTTCAACATTAGTATGTATTTTATTATCGATAAAACACCGAAAAATACAAATAGCCCAGCTCAATAAATACCGCGAATTGATTTCTTTATTACCATTAACATGCATCGGAATGTGCCAAATAACGTGCCATAAAATATACGATAGTCTCACACCAGTCGTTCACAAAAGAGCGGTCATTTATGTTTGGTATATGCCCACTAGCTGGGGCTATCTTGGCCGCTAATAGTATACACACAGACACAAAAATATTATGCTTTAGCCATCGGGTCATTTTTCACATAAATTAAAAACAACGAATTTCTCGTAGTATTTTAATTGTCAGCATATGAATATCAGCTAGCAAGAAAAATGTGAACAAGAGAATAAAATAACAAAAGTGTATTCATATGTATAATACACACGATGATGATGATAAAAAAGAGAAAAAAAAATGTTTCGTTTTCGACATCCTACTCGTTTAGTTTTACGTACATTAGGAAAGAATTTTTGGCCGAAAGGCAGAAAGGAAAGGAAAGAAAAAAATTAAAAAGCCAACTAATGTGATGTGATGTAAATTTAGAAATGTGTAAACAAATGATGTACATTCGCCATATGTTTCTAGTAACTTTGCCACCCACTAACACATTTCTTGTCGTTATCGCGTGTGCCGCATTCAAATGCCCGTTCAGATTTATTCGACGTCGACGGTGACAATTATTCGAATGCGGCATTTTTTCACCTATGATTCCGTTTTTGCGAACCAATAAACGTGAAAATCATTTACGTACGGAGAAATTGATTTGAACGGACACAACTCATGGCCTATCAACGCGAATGAGCATTGGTATTTCACACCATGCTCGACGACGGTTCACTTTTCATGTTACACATAAATGCTAGGCTAAATTAGACTATTGTTTTCGTCATATAGTTGTTCATGTTTTCTCATCCGACTATTTTTATTTCTCACTTGTTTTTTTTTTTGTTGCCTCTGCTTCCTTTTCCTTCTTATTCTGTGGCATTCTATTCCGGCCTGTCCTTTCCGTCGATGTTTTTGCCGCTCATTGCACGGAACGGGCAGAAACAACAAAAAATCATGAGCTCAAGTGGCTTGCAGAACAATTTGGAACAAAGACAAATTCATTTGTTCTGAAGTAGCAAAGAGTAAAATGACGCACAACCGAACAGAAATATGATAATTTATTAACTACGGCAACAGATCACGCTCTAATCTACTCTTTGCCGCTAATCCTCATCTTCTTTCATACTTTATTCATGAGTGTTGGTCGCTATAGCGGAAGTGTATACACTTCCATTTATTTCACACATTTATATGATTTGGTGGGACATTTCGCAATGAGCCAAAAATTTATCAACATGAATTATTTGCAATTTGGAAAATTTATTTTTAATTTACCCAAAAGTAGCCATTTCATCATTTCGAAGCGTGAAACGACTCGCAACTAATCCGATAAGAAAAGGCGCGAGCGGTATTAAACATTCACATTTAGCTTGTGAAACAAATACAGATATCGTTCGCCCAATTGAGATTTCCGTAACGAAAAGAGAATCTGCCATGGTTTTTGAGTCGATTTAAGAATGAGAAAGAGAAAGATAGATAGTGAGAAAAAAATACAAAGTGGGTCGGAAAGTTTTTTTTTTCTCTCTCAAAGCAACTCAAGGCCAAAATGTAAATCAATTATGGTCGAAGTTTTTATAATTTTAGAGAAGGCAATAAATCTGTTGGGATATTTTTTTTATCTCTGTCAGCAATTACTATATTGTTTTTCTTTTCTTCTTCTGAAGGCAACAAGGAAAAATGAACAATAAAATTGAATGAAGAGGTTACGTTTCATTCGGTTGGCCTCGGTGTACGTGTTTTTCGTCACACCGTTTTTTTCTTCTTCTCCTCTTCTCTATCTCTCGCCTTTTACTACTCTATTGCTTCGCCCAAATTTCGTAAGTAGATCAGTTTAGGGATACTTGAAGCGAATGAAAAGTGTTTATTTGCTTCGTTCACAAATTGTTGACTCAAAACATCTATTCCAAATGTTTTCATTAGGAATTCTCCACTCTATAACAAGAAAACATGTACTCCACTTTTCGCTACTTGGACTCATCGTTTCGGCTTGTCAGCAGTGGATTTGAACAGCTCAAGTTCATCCAGTTAGTATATTATTTTTTATGTGTATGTAGTTGTCGTGGGTCGATCCAATTTTGTTTTTTTTTTCGTTCGGCTAAACTATAAATTGGGCATTAATACAAAAATAGATATAATCGTTGGCCGAAAAACCGTACTTACCCTTAAAGTTTTATGCCAAATGGAAACCACAAAAATATTCTTCGATGGTGACACAAGAGAAACGGAGCAAAAGTTAGACAGCATCCCAATTGGGAATAATACTTTTTCACATCACAGAATTATGGAAGCAGAAGAAGAGTGAGCATGGTGGGTGGTGGCTGGTTTAGAAAAAAAACGATATATAGGCTGTGTTGAATGAAAAGCCAAGTGGTCGCTGCTCTTCAAACGCATCGATAGGTTTTTGATCAGTTCAGACGCATAAACCCATAAGTATTACGTTCAACATTTTCTGTCATCTGGAAAATCACTTCCATTGAAAATAGAAAATAGTGATGCCCATGAGGCATTTGTACATCAAGTGTGCTATGTGTGTCTATGTGTGTTCATGTGTGTATGGCGTTTGTGTTTAGTAGAGTGCAACAAGCTTTATACCATGGAACGTTATCAAATTAAGAGCAAAAAGCGCTACCGCGAAACCTGATGACAACGTCTCGTTTTCATTTTTTCATCTCTCTCCCTCCCTCTCTCTCTCTCTCTCTCTCTCTCTCTCTCTCTCTCTATCAATGCAGACGATTTACCAAAGTCAATGAAACTATATGAATGTCCGAGAATGAAAACGCAACTTCTATTCACAACACATATAAGTGAAACAAAAATAAAAAATTTATTGAAATGAAACAGCAAAATCGAATTTTTCCAAAGTGTAACAACAAAAAAGATTTTTTTAAAGTGTAACATCTGTATGTAGTAAGTGTAACAACATACCGATGTTACACTTTAAAAAAATCTTTTTTGTTGTTACACTTTGAAAAAATTCGATTGTGTTGTTTCATTTCAATAAATTTTTTATTTTTGATTCACTTATATGTGTTGTGAATAGAAGTTGCGTTTTCATTCTAGGACATTCATATAATACTCAAGCACAATGGAATTCTGCGACACAAAAGAACATACACAAATTGCACGGGGTTAAGTTTGCACACGAAACCATTGTACATAGCAATCTTTTGTGCATAAATTGTTAGCCAACTTCAAAACTAACACTTAACCAACGGCTAATATTAAATATTATCTGTTTATGCTTGATAATACGTACGGAATCACGAAATTCATAAATTTATTCAAATCTAAAAATAGACAACAATAATCGTTTATTCCATTTACATTGCAATAAGAGATGGAAATAGATGTAGAAAACGAGAGAACATTACAAGCAAAGTTATGCTTACCTTCGATTATATGTTAATAGAATGATCCGAGAGGAGTTGTCAGTTGTCGGTTGTTTTACAAGACAGACAGGCAGGCAAGAAAGAAAGGAACAAGAAAAGGAAAGCGGAGAGTGTGAGCGAACGCTAAATCACTGTAGAGAAAAAAGAGATGAATAAGCAAGAAAAATACTTGATATAGGCATTTTTCAATTCATCCGCCTATGGATCATATGACGTTTATTCAAAGCCACACACTCATGATATTCCAACACTCAATTTTATATGGATCTATACATATATATTTATGGTATTTTTTGTTGCTCTCATATGATGGCTCTTGTCTAGATAAATCCAAAAATTCACTTAAGTTGAATGTGAATATTCCAACGTAAACTGTGTCTCTGCTCTCCGAATGTTTTCTTCTTCTTCTTCAACGCATAGGACATTTCATTCCGAGAAGACGACATTATGTGTTGAGTATGTTGTCTTTCTCTCTCTCTATCTTTCTGGCTTCTTTTTTCTCGCTCGTATGGAAACTCATCTGTCAATATATATTTTATAATGTATGCATTTGCATTTTTGCGTTCACATCCATCTCGATTGATGAGACGATGAATGAAAAAAATAAAAATAAAATAAAACGATACATTTTCATCACACGCCATCGTCGTCATTTCAATCGAAATCCAAGCAGCAAAAAAAAACACATCGACAAAGAAAGCAATATCAATAAGAGATAATAGCTCTTAATTTCAAGAGAAATGGTTTAAACCGTGGATTTGAAAATGAAAGTAAGATATTTGCCAACGACGTCACTGGCTTCATTCGAGCCGAAATTCCAATTCAATATCGTTGAAAATGCCATTTCGATAAATAAGGATTTTTGATAGCGAATCGCTTGGCAAATTAATGGTAAAAATAGCATCAGTTGTAGTACATTTTAGACTTTTTTTGCTTCAACCAATAAACTGTTCGATCTTCGTTGATACAAACGCGGAGGCGGTAGGTCTAGAAAAATGGATAGGTGGCGAATTTCAATAGGATGCCATCAATTCCATTTTGGAAATGCGAAAGGAGAAATGCGGGAAAATTTACATTTAATAAAAATTCATGCGAGTCATAATGCTTGTGTTGACAAAAACTTATTGATTTTATCGATGTATATACCGCACAACGAAACGCAATGGCATCTTCTTATGGTTTCTTTTCACGAAACGTTAACTAAAACTTCGATGTGCTATCAATGTGTGCGATACCTTTTTTTTCCTCCCTCAATCTCTCTTTTCCTTGTCACCTATTCCGAAAGAGAGACAATGAAATTTTATTGAAAATTGTTTTCCGAGTTGGCATATTGTATAAATGGTATGGACCGAGAGAGCAAGTTGTGTATAGATAACATTTAAGCACATTTGCTACAAATTGATATCATACAACGCAAGAGTGAACGCCGTGTATTACTCAGCTGGGGATGATTTGAAATTTAAGGAAAATACATCTAGGTAGAAGAAGCCCACACACACACACACACACACATACACAAACACACACACACACACATTCACAAACACATTTCGGAATTATATGTGCTGCTGATGCACATCTTATCAATCCAATGTTATCAATTTCTACGATATATGTATTACATTTTACATCATCGTCAAGTGTGTACAAACATTGTAATACGACTACAACTATTTCATTTGATTATGTGTTGTTGCAAATATTTGCGCTAAAGGCTATTGAATTCAGTGGTTCTGTCTCTTGGAGACGTTTCTCTGTTCGCCATTCATTAAACCGTACGTACGTAATCCATACAGAATGTATGGAATGGACTGAAGCAATGTTGATAAAATTTATCAATATTTTGATGAAATAAACAATGCTGGTGCTGGTACTGCCTTTAGTGCTACTGATGCTGCTTCTGCTGCTGTTGCTGAGGTGCCACTTTTTCAATCTTTTCACATTTGTTGTGTGCGTGTGTTTCACGCAATGGCATCCATTCATTCGATGACGGCATTTTCTTGTGCTGAACGATGTGCTGAATGGGCACAACAATGAAGATATTTACTTCATCTACTTCTCGTTTTCTTCTTTTTTAATAGCACTCAAAAATATGCAATCCAACTCTTGATAAGAATTGGGGAAAAAGTCGAAGTTCTTAAAGAAGCTGAAAACAATATTAAGTTTTACATAGAGACACACACAGAGAAGTAAAGCTCATCACAAGCTGATGCTTTACATCACAATCTCGTTTAAATGTTTGTTACTATACAGCAAAATGAAACAGCGTAATGCCCGAATTACACACAGTCGAAAATCTTGAATCGTGCCCAGATTTTCATTCCGCCATGTAAACGCTCTCTCTCTCGACTCACTTCATTTTGTAAATGTTTATGTTGGTGTGAATTTTCCCGACAAAGTACAAAGTACGAAAATGAAGCAAAGAAAAGTTTTTCAGTAGTTGACTTACAAGTTATCTGCTCGTCGTGCGTTGTTTCTACGGCTTTTGGTTAGGGGCAACTGCATCAACACGCTTATTGGCACTGTTTACGTATTCAATTCTTTTTTCGAAAAATTTACTCTATTTATGGAAGCAGTCCACCGAAAATATTTGTCAAGATTTATGATTTTTTCGACGATACATAAAATCTAAATAAATCAATAGTATAGTATCCTTATACTGAGCTCATTGCTTTTATGTCGTTTTTTGCCTTTCCGCTCACTCGCTTTCTATCTCTCACTCTCGCATATCTACAGCCACTTAACGCAAATTGAACAAATTTATGGCAACATCATGAATTGATAAAATAATTTTTTGTGTTTTCATCTATCGTGTGTATGAGTGCGCGCGCGGATACGCTTCGTCTCTTCATTCACATAAAAATCGATCAAGTGTATTCAGTTTGGCCAAATTAAAATTCTGTTCACATGAATTAGGATGTTGTTTCATCATTTTAAATCGTTTACACTCGCTCAACAAACGCGCCGAGCCACTTTTCCCATCCATGCCGTGGATAGAGCACGATTGGCAGAGTGAAGTGCGCAGCAAAGTATGGAAATTTTTATCTGTACACAAACTTTTTACTGCCATTGCAAGCGGATGACGTAAACTAACAACATTAAATGTTCATTTTTTTCGGTTCATGTTTTTTTTTAACGGAAATTTTCTCTTTCTCTACCTCTCTCTTTTTCTCTCTACTCGACAGAAAACATCCATGCATACGTACACACATCCATGCATTTTCTTCCTTCTGAATGTTCCAAATCATAAAATGGGGTAGGCCATTCCTTTCTTTTACTTATGAATATCGAATTTCCACATAACCCAAAAACCATTCCATGCACCGATCAGATGGCCACAAATATGCAAATCAGCTAGTATCCAAATTGGTAGCTGTTCTTATTACTTTTCAATCGACGACCGTGTGTATGTACAGTGTACACGGGTGTGTGTGTGTGTGTGTATGTGTGTGTTTCATTGGCATGCAATTGCGGCGAGCGCAGGCATCGTTATTATTCCATTAAATGTATGAATTTTCGAATATTCCTCAAAATTTGTCGAACAAAACAATGCTTTATGATCAAGTGATTGATTGAGCGAGCCGAAACGACTGGGTATAAAATTAGTTTCAATGGGGCAGCGAGCTTCGTTCCAAGTCTGTGGTAAATGAAATCCCCAATTGATATGCCCCAAAGGCTAAGTAGAATTTCCATCACATAATATATCTCAAATGAGGTTTTGTTGAAGTGTTTAATAGCAAGAGAACTCATTCTTTTTTTCGTTGTCATTTTCACTTGAATTCACTCGCTTCGTATAAAATAAGATAGTATGCAGACGCACGTTTTTACAATCAGAAACCGAAGCAGCAGCACCAGCATCAGCAGCAGCGGTAGCGCAACTCTTTGAGGACGTAATCAAACATCGGAAATGTTCATTTTTCACAAAATCTCAATGTGCTCCAACGAACGAACACACGAGAAAAATAGAAGCAATGAATTATAAATTGAAATTGCAGTTCGTGCGACAGATGATACGGTGTAACGTAAAGATTGTCTCGCTGTAAGCAAGAATAGAATCGATCTGGACGCACTCAGTTCAAATGACATGATGTGAAAAGAAGAGTTAATGTCTATTGAATGCACAGCACACACACACACACATACATAATGCATTCAGCACGCTTGCTAGCTGCTCAAACCATTTCAAAACGTTTATTTCACATTGAAGATTGATCCCATAAATTTATTCTCATGACATGAATACTTAATAAATTAGTACGGAATGACAGCAAAGACAAAGGTAAATCCACGACTAAAATGACACAATGAAAAATAGGAAGAAATACAAAACGAAAATAAACCAAAAAAAAAACATTAACAATTAACTCAAATCGATTTTCTTTGGCAGCACTTTAAATGTGCCTTAATGAATTCGAAATGAATAAAGTTTGTCTTAAATCCATTTTAAATATTATATCGTTCTAATTGGGCGAATTGTGCAAACATATAATATATATATACACCACAGGCCATAAGTTTGGATACCCCTATGAATGAATTTGGCCCAAAATTTTAAAATTTCAAACCGCTTGTCCAATTTCAACATGCTATACGTCGTTGGAAAGGTCTCGGAGAGTACGTATCATTTTTGGTATTAAACATCAAAATCGACCAGCTTTTGGCCAAGATATGGCTGATTGAAGATTTCGGCCAAAAATTACAAACGGCCATATTTTGGCCAAACGCCGGCCGATTTTGATGTTTAATACCAAAAATCACATCGACTTTTCAAGACCTTTCCAATGGCGTATATAACTTTTTAATCCGATGGCCCGTTTAAGACTTTGATTTTGGCTCCCACAGCTCAAAGGCCAAAAGATGGCCATAGGCCGGCCAAATGTTATCTTCCAAAACTTCCATTCGGTCAGAATTTCGATATATTTTCATATCCAATACTAAATTTCAAGTGAAAATGTTCAAAAAACGTAGAATCAAACGTTTCATAGGGGTATCCAAACTTATGGCCTGTGGTGTATATATATATATATATATATATATATATATATATATATATATATATGTTAACTGCTTCTTCTTGTATATACATATTAGTAGTAGCAAAACTTCGATTTGTGAACGACTTGCGTTCGACGCATAATCCCAATGTGATATACCAGTAACGCACACCAATCAAGTATATTGAATCCCTCTGTCTTGCAGGAATCATTCAATTTAGTTTTGTGTTAATTGAATGGGGAGAGAGACAGAGCGAAAATAATACAAGCAAAATGCAAACGATTACCTATTTCTTGGTATTTTCGTGTCAGATTCGTTGATTAGACGAGAGAAGTTTTAGCAAAAGCAATAGCCGCAGCATCAGCACCAACACCAACAGTAACAGTGGCGGCGACAAAAGGCATTGGCAGTAGCAGCACACAGTCATGTGTTTTGTTGAACAGAGTCGGTTGTTCGTTATCATCCAGTTGACCTTAGAGTGAGTGTGTACACGTCATACTCACACTCTATCTCTAATACAGCTACTTTTGTCATAGCTTCGTTTCGTCTCGATATATAAATAAAACTAATTTTTTTTTCTTCGTTTCGTATTCATTTCGTTTGCTTCTTGCTTGTGTCGATATGATCAACGTTTTTGTAAATTAGCATTTTGACTGGGAACATCACAACCTGTTTGATTTGTTGACAGACATGACAAAAATCTCTTAATACTGCTTCATTCCCGTTCTTGTTTGTGTGTACATATCTAGACTGCTTCTTCTTGTTCATTGTTGCTAGATTTTTGTCTTCTTTTATTCATCGAATATAACGAACCGAATAGCGAATCTGGTTTTTCGTCCGTCTCTTTTTATTTTGTTTCCACTGGGTTTCAAGTTTGTTTTCAGTTTTGCGTCGTAGGTCATGTCAAACTGATCATTTTTTGTTTGTCTTGGTCTTCAGTTTAGTCATTGCATTTGATTCGGTCGATTGTATTAAAAGAGAGAAAAAAACACATTTTTATTTTTCGTTTGGCAATTCAAATTTAATATAATTATGAATTGCTGGTGCATTTTAAATTATCTAGTCGTATTGTTTTTACTGTCGGAATCGGCATACGGTGCATCGGGCCCGTTTAGGGAACGAGCCAAAAAATACTGTAGTGAGTATAACGAGAAAAATGAAATAAAATGACGAATACGAACAGGTTCTTTCCCAACCGAAATTCCCCGGATTAACAAATAGTTCATGTGTTGTTGTTGTTTTTTTTCTTCATTTTTTTTTCTCTCTCTCTTCCTCTCCTACCTAGGATTGAACAAAAAATGTAAAATACGTGAAGAGCGAAATTATGACTATAAAAAATTGATGAAAATCAGCGATTTTCCAGGAATTCAAGTAAGCAAAAGTTGTCATTCCATGGCAAATATTCGAAATCAGTTTATTGGTTTCGTTGATTCAATTTGATTTATTTATTTTTTTTCTGCAGCCTTCAGGATATTTTGTACGACTACCATTTTATGTCTTAGCGCCAAGAGATGCGCACATTGTATTTTCACCGACTGAATCTCCTAACTGGACACGAGACAATGTGTATGAAATATGTTAGTACATTGAATCATGTGTTGTCTGCTTCGTTTTTTTCTCTGTTGACTTTAACTTCACAGAGGCGCTTGTGTTTGAAGCTCTAATAATTTTGTTCTTTTGTATTTTGGGCGAATGTTCAAAAGTGGTCGGCGGATGGGCGAATAACCGAACTTTGATACGTAGAAAGCGGCAAGACTACGACATGACCGTTGAATACACATTCAATGCTTTGCGCAAAGATGATCCACTGAAGTTGCTCATCGAAATATCAAATGGTAAGTGCTGATGCGGCCACTGCTGTTGCTGTTGTTGTTGCTACTGCTACAACTATACGGTTGATGCTGAGGCAGGCTAGTGCTGTTTTTGCACAAATTTGGCAGAAGACCATCATATTTTCATTTGTGCGTTAAAAGAGAGCGCCTTTTTATGATGCGTTATTTGATCAAATTGTCGTTATTACGTTAGCTCCGAGAAACCAGAACAGATGTTCAACGCATTAGCCAGAGATAATTCTTTAAATCTAATTTAAGTCAGTGATTTCGAATCAGGTGGTCCAATAAGGCACAGTGGACAACGCAATGTGAGGGTGTATTATCACTTCACAGGCTTCATTACCTTCTAATTGATTAGGACGAAAATTCATAGCGATTATCAAGATTTGGATGTTACATCGTTTTTTTTTCTCTGTTCATTTCCTTCTTCTCTTCTCTTCTGTACATTATAATACTATAATGAACCTTTATTATTCGTTAATAAAAATGTTTGGTGTGTGTGTGTGTGTGTACGCACTTTTTTGTTTTTACAGAGGGGAAAATCCAAGTCTTTATTGAATATCAAAAAGAGCCGTTAGCTGTGGCCCAAGATAAAAGCGTTTTGCCAGTGAAATACTTTGGTTTTGCTTCATATGACAATTCGCCAGCCAAATTTTTCTACGATTGTGAGGGTGAAAATGCTTACCAAGATGAGGATATAAAGAAATTGTGTCGTTATGCTGACGCTACGGAAAACGAATACAAAGAATTCTTCAAGATAACCGACATAACTGGCATTCGGTCGGAGGGCTACATCATCAATTTCCCATTTTATATTCAAGCCGAAAAGGATGCTCATGTTCTTTTGACAGCAGTGCCAATGGCAAATCGTGAAGCCAACGAATATGAAATACGTAAATATTCAATTACTCTCACATAAACAGCGACTTTTCTCTTTCACTTATAGATTTATTATTGTTGCCATTGCCATTGACATTGCCATCGTTGGCGGTGTCGTTTGATTTGTTCAGTTTCGTGTGCGAAAATCTGCACGTCGAACCAAATGTCATGGCAACATTTAGTGTACAGTGTACAGTGTACACACATTGGAAAGTGGTGAAATTATTTTAATTTGTTCATATTTATCATTTCCGGTGTACGGCATCAACGACGACAACGACTAAAGTGATCGGTGGATGGGGAAATCAACGTGTAATCGTCCGTAGAAAGCAGGGCGCCAATGTGTTGCGTGATGTTTCATTGGTGGATATTTTGGTGCCTGACAAATGGATTGCGTTTTTGATTCAAATTACCACACGTACGACTGCGATAAATTCCATTCGCTTATGATTTTCAGCCATACATTATTTTGTTGTTAGGTTTTTTTTCCACGTTCCACCTTTAATCCGATTGAATGTAATTTGCTCTTTCTTTGTTTGTTACACTTTTGACAGGAGGCGACATAAGAATATTCCGCAAAGAAGACACGCATTCGTTCAAACTAATGGCCGAAGCGTACGACCCCGAACCGCTTCCAGTTGAATACATTAGTTTTGGGTCGTACAACACAAATCTCGTGAAATTTTATTTCAATTGCTCATTTAGCTTTGCCACACCAGATGCCGTCTACGATACAACCGACCATCCATTGCTCGCCAAGGACGTCCCTGCGTCCATTGATTTGAGAAATTGTATGTGGCACATTTTCAATTACTACAAAGAAAAAAATACCAACCGCAACCAATTAATTCAAACCCGAATTCATTCCTCTTCTTCGTCTTTCTCTCTCTCTCTCTCTCTCTCTCTCTCTATTTTTTCTCGTTTGGTTTTGTTTCTTGTGTGTTTGTGTGTATAGTCCTCGTTACGAAATGCGGCTACTATTCAATTTCTGACTATGACTACCGTCACTTTGTCAAAATAAGCGACATCAAAAATTCGCAACCCGATGGCTACATTCTGCGAATCGTGATCTACATTCAAGGCGCACGAGATGGTAACGTTTTGCTCGCAACATCCGATCATCCAAACTGGGAAAGAGATTTTGTCTATGAATTTGGTAAATAATAACAATATTTTGATAGAATTTGTCGTTTGCTCAAATTCGGCACGTTTTCTCAATCGAAAAAAAATTCTATTAATAATTTTATCAAATGTTTTTTCCTCTCTCTCTTTTTATAGTGATTGGCGGCTGGGGCAATGAGTTAAGTTACCAAAACCATTCTATATTATTAGAGCTTGTTAAGAGCAAACGTGACTCTAGTTGACAATATTTTGGAAACAGTGTATTTTTTCCCATTTTGATTGTTCAATTGTTACTTTGTTCTCGGTGCATTTTCAATGGTTAAATGCAACCGAATGAACCGAATGATTATATCGAATGTTGGCTTACGCTTGCATTTGAATTGCATTCATTCTATCTCGTCATCGAAGTCCATGCCATATGTATTGTATATTCTGTATCTAGAGTCGCGTATGCACATCATTTTGCAATACATATACCCACATTGCGAAGTATACGTAAGCATTTGGAATAAAGTGTGCTATTGATTTGTTATTACAGAGGGTGCTTATAAGAAAGAAAAAAGGTGCCAATGTGTTGGCTGAAGTGTACGAAAGCCATGTAATCAATCAGGAGAAACCGACGAAAATGCTCTTGGAAATCGCAAACAGTATGTATCGAACCAATAATATGAAGAAAAAAAAAAGAAATATATTGAACAAATTCCCAAAGCCCATTTCCATCCATTTACATTGCATACATACCGTTCACACACATACACACTCACACTCGCTCATTCATCTATTTACTTTTCCTTTTTTTCTTCTTTCTCGCCCTCTTCTCTCTTTTTTTAGGTGGTAACATTCGATTGTATACGGAAAAGCTGAAGTCACAGCCAATAATCGCCATTCTCGAGGAGAACCCATTGCCTATTCAATACATCAGTTTTGCTTCGTTCGAAAACTCGGAAACTCAATTTTTCTACAATTGCAGCCACATTGACACGTCTGTTAAATCCGTTATGGGCTGAATTCAGTGTTAAAATATTCAAAAGACGAAAATTTGTAATAGTTTGACAAAGGAATAAAAGTTTTATATTCATGCAACTTTTCTACAATAGCTTCAACTGCTTGCTTTCTATTTCCCGTTTTTTCCCCGCTAACTCTTTCTGTGTGTGTGTGTGTGTGTGTGTGTGTGAGTTGATGGCTTTTATCTCTTCATCCGCACACCGCACCACTCTGTGCCGTACATATACAGGCAGTTGGTCGACACAAAAGAAATCGTCAAAGGACGTATGTATGTTCTTTTTTTTACCATTTGAACTGCAGAAGAAGAAATAAATAAAAAATACTTTTTATGAAGTTTCCGTGTGTCCCTTCAACTGCAATGGAACAGAGCTAAAGTGACAAGCATATCGTACAATTGGCGTGCGCGCGCGCTCGAATCGGAGGATGCGTTCGCTTAATTAAACAAAATCAAAAGTCGATTCACTTTTAAGTGCACCCAGTGAGACGACAGGACGATTGGCATTGCGATGTGAACGACATTGGAAGGGGAGCTGACTCTCGGTAAAATGGTAAGCAATATAAAGCGAACACGAAAAAAATGAGCGATTGAGAGAGAGAGCGAGCGAATGAATCGGTGCGCCGACAGTGACTCGACAATGGAAACAAAAATATGTATGCGAAACGATTTAACATTTAAGCTGATTCATTTGAAATTCTCAATAAAACACAACTCGATGGCATTTGTGAAATGTAATTGTTTTATGCCTCTCAAACTCATTAATTTTGATTAGTTAATTAAAACAACCATTTCTGAAATAACACATGTTGTTGCTCGGCATTCTCTGCTGTAACGCATTTGACAAATGGTTGAAAATATCTCCAAACGAATTGTACAATGTAATTTAGTTGGTAAAATTTAGTACTGGTTTGTTGTTTTTGTGCTCCTCGACTTGCTTTGGTTTGTAATTGCGTTATATTTTACAGCGCTCGGTCTCTTTCTCACTTTAACTACCTGTTATGTACGGCATAAAATTTCGACGCACTGAAATTGGTTTCAAGTGTGGAATGAGAGATAAGAACGTCTTAAGCAAATGCAGCATAGAAACGGCGCTTAAACTTTTCTCTCACACTCTTACGTCGACTCTATACGTCTAAACTACAGCCAAGATCCATTGAAATGTCGAAAATCACAAAATCAAATGCTTCGCTTTAATCTTTCTCTCAGTTTGCCCGTCTGTATGTACCGTTTGCATATTGTTTATTTGTTTATTTGATGTGTTTTTGAGGGAAATTCTGTTTCGTAAGCAAAATACTGTCAAGGGCGAGAGTGTAGGATGTTGAATAAGTCAAGCCGGGGCAATTATATCTCTGATAAATAAAATGACACTTCTTTCGATTGCATTAGCAGATTTTCAAATGAAAATATGTTATCAGTGTTTCGGATGCAGTTAAACGATTTGTGTGTGTTGCGTATAGTGTTAACGTCAGCTCAGTTTTCGATACGAAACGTGGCGACAAAATGCCAGTGTCGATATGAAAACGGTATTGATAATCAATATTCACATTTGGTTATAATATTACAACTATTATTGGTTGGACAGTTGCTGAGTCGGTTATTGAAACAGAAAAAGAAGAAGAGAAAACAGTATGTTGGTGGTGCGTGTGTTTTGTTTTTGGTTAGCAAACGAAATATTTTGCTGCATAGTTTCAATTTCGGCCATTAAGCCGTTGCCGACAAGTGATGCGTGCGAGAATAATTATACACCATTTTGTGGTACGTAGTAATCAATTATAAAATTATGATGTCCGAAACGAATTTCGATTGCTGTGCGTGTGTCTGTGTGTGCGAATATTTATTTTGACTTTGTGCCTCATTCACAGTTATTTTTCTTTCCGTTTCATTTACTCCAATTCTCTCTTTCTCCCACTCACTCTTTCCGATCGGAACCCGAATAGAAGAATTGCGAAACTGCAAAAACGTTTACACAAACAATATCGAACATCGTGAATTCATCGAGCTGTCATCGAACCACACAACCGATTTGTTGTTGGAGTTTTATGTGATTGGATCCAGTGATTGCCATGTTCATTTATCGCCGGTTGTCAATCCAAATCAAACTAACTATGGAGTCTATGATTTTCGTAAGTGAAAAAGAAAATCCATTTTTTTTTCGTTTCTTTATTTCATTCTTTGCATTGTTGTTCTGTTCTGTGTGTGGTGGCATTGGCACATTTCATTCTGTTGCTCGTCTTGTGCACGTGCTCACCGCCCAGAAAAAGTAGTTTTTTGCACATGTTTGCTATATATTCACGTTCAGCAATTGTCGTTTTCAGTGATTGGGGGATTTAACAACTCCCGCACCGTTGTTAAACACGGACGGAAAATATTTCGAGATTTACGAACGGCAAACGTACTATCGGAAAGTCAACCAGTTCAATTCCGTATCGAAATCATACCAAGTGAGCACAAAATTAAGATAATGAGGCAGCCTGATGTGGCGACGGCGGCTTCTTCTTTTCTTTTTTCCTTTTACTTTTCCTCCTTCTCCTCCTTCTCTCTCTCCCTCTCTTATTCTTGTCATGATAGCCATTCCATATCTCGGTTGTTGTGTGTTGACAAATATTATCGTTTGTATTGACATGATTCTTTCATCTTAGGTGGCGTTATTCAAATTTATCGCAACGATTTACTGCTGTTGGAGACGCTCGATCGAAATGTGGCGCCTGTTCGATATTTTAACTTTGCAACCGACGACCATTTGAACGGAATGTATTTCTATTATGATTGTAAGCACGCTTCATTGTCGGCCAAAAACGTCTCAGCCGATGCCCCTGATGATTTCAAGAATGCTTCAGCGTCGGCACAAAACATCACAATCGATGATGATAAGCACGTTTCATCGTCGGCCGAAAACATCACAACCGATGCCCATCTCAAAGTCTTTGTCTTGGTCGCCTTATGTATACGATTGACCTTATTTAGCTACAGATAAGTTTTGATTATTCGTCTTCGTCGTCGTCTTCTGTATTTGACTCAATTAAAACGAAAATAAACATGAAAACACCCCATAATACAATTCAGCAATGACAACAACATCAAACAAAAACAAAAATATTTAGAAAGTATTGTAGTAAAAATAAATCGATTATTTTTTTTGTGTTCTGTGTTTTCGGAAATGTAAGCCTAATGAAAACGGTTGTATAACGTCGAAAATTTTACACATTTGTTGTACTCCGTATGTACCGCGATGGTTTTTTTCGGAACAAATATCGATCCTTTTGTTTAGCACCAGACAGTTGAGTGCGTGTGTGAATAGAATGAGTGCTATAGCTTTAATCAACGAACGTATGAACGAACAAACGAATGAATGAACGAATGAATCCCAATAAATCCACACGATATGAACAAAAGGCAAATCCATCATAAAGCATCAAAAGAGTACTTCATCCATAAATCGAGATGTATATTTCGGTTTTTTGGCTGCTGACTGTGAGTCTGCGGTGCGGGGGGTATGCTCTTCAGTTGTATCCACCTGAGTTATGAATTATATTGATAAATGGTAATTATAAAACATTTAATAAATGTATTTGAACTTTGAGTGGAAAATGTCGGCACGTTTGTATCTTGTTTCTTGATGCTAGGCTTTTGTAATACGATTTCACCGATTTTGAGTCACAGTGCATATCTCGTATTCAATGTACCCATCACAAACACAAACCAAACCAAACCAATCCAATCATATTTTAGACGTGGCATTTTATGTGAAGGGCAGTAAAAAGTGGCATATATCGTTTAGCCAAAGCGATAAAGTAAATTATCACGACGGTGCTAGCTATGAAATTCGTAAGTACACCCATAAAATTAGCTGAAGAAAAAAGCGCGCCAACACACACACACACACACACCAAACTACATGTATATATTTCTGAAAAACCTGTGCGAAAACTTAAATGAGACAGCATATCCGTTGAGATTGAATAAAAGATGAAGGTAGTTCGCTAAACGGTTTTTATTGTCAATCTAATAGCCTGAAGAAACGCGCCTTTAAATTACTCGCTGAATTTAATGGCATGATTAAATCGGGCGTGTGGTGCTTATTAAAATAAAACCCGAATATTATTTATTCACACAGTTGCCAAATAGAATAGCGCACGCGAATACTAATCATTCGCAAGAGGCGCATTTTCAGCCGATATGTTCTTGAGGCCAGCAGCTGTAGCGGTGTAGTTCTACATATCGAACTAAGGAAAGTTGTTCAAAGTCAAAATACAAATGACCAAAAGGTAACAACGTTCAAATAATAATAAATACCATAGTCTGGATAAACGAAATTTAATTTCCTTCTATTGATTACTTTTTAGCTGGATTCATTTATCTCTATTGTAAGAATAGTTTATTGGTGCGAAACGACGTTTGACGTTTGATCGAAAGCCATTGTACGTGAAATGGTTGAGCTTATTGAAGTCAGCCCATGTAAAATATTATTATAACTGCTATCCTTCAACACCAGCGGCACCGCTGCTGCTGCTGCTGCTGCTGCTCGTCCTCCACCACCAGCATAAGCAGCAGCATCATCATCGTCGTCGTCGTCACTCACGCACCGTACAACATCCATGAAAAATTCATCAACCCGTAGTTCTTATGGTGTGACATTCATTCATTCGCCTCCCCTTCATCATTTGGCTTGTGTTTTACATATCATCGAAGATTTAATTGATCCCGTTACTCGTTACCAGTGTTTTATGGCTTTCTATTTTGGGCACAATTTGCCAATTCACATAAAACAGTTTGTGTAATAATTTTGCCTTTTCACTTAGCCTGATTTCATTTCATTATTTTCAGCATCATGCCGATGCTGTGCCATATCAGGCATACTATTATACTTGCTATTGTTATTTTCCGTCTTTTTTTTCTTATTTTTCGCGTACATTTTCCTGATCAAGATTGGCAAGCCGGAAATAGCACAGCTCAATTTTCTTCATACACACATCCATTCATCATGCATTAAGATATATTGGCAGTGAGAATATGTTTATGACACAATGTCACCATGTTATATATTTTTTTATGCTCCTTTTGCCATGTTCATTGATTTATATTTTCTAAATAATTCATCATTAGTGTATTAGAATTTCTGCTTCATCCTTTTTTTACTCTTGTACAGTTCATCCGCTTGAACGGTGTGCTTTGAGTGATTTTTGATTTACGCAAATGCCATTCCATCGTTGGAAACAACAGGAGTAAAAAAAACATGTAGAGAAAGAGAGCAGAAAAAATAAAAAACAAAAACCAACAATAAAAAAGAGAAAAAGAGGAGCGAACACACACACTCTTTACATATTTATGGCAATCATACGTATGTTTAACGTTTTCAGAGGGTTGAAATAAAACGAACACATTACAGCAGCTATTCCGAATTGGTACATTTTTGGATGTATATACTCATTCCATTTTGGTGGTTGATTTTGTTATGCGCGCTCATACACACACAAGACGTCTCTATCTCACTCTCACTCTCGCCTCTATCTATTTATCCGAATCTATCTATCTTTCGATGTAATACATACATATGTAAAAGAAATTTGCGGATGGAAAATATATTCCATTTACATAAGCATTCATTATGAATAATATAGTATTATGGCTAAGATTCTGTGCAACCAAACAATGTGTTTATTTTCATTCTTTGAAAATTTTAGTTGTAAACTTAGCAGCCGCATTACATGTTGTACAATTCCCGCTGTACAAATAGCAACAATTTTATGGATTTAATTATTGGATTCGATGTGTGTCAGAGAGAGAGAGAAAGAGAGAGAATTTTTCTTGGCTTGCTCTGTTGCCACACACACGCGCCCGCTCTATCTTCTCCCATCTCTCATCCGCTTTGAGTTTCGATCGGTGTGGCGCTTCTTCAAAAATTCGTAACATGAACGGCAAAGCATTCAAAGTATCGTTTTATATTGAAATAGTACAAATTGAACTTTTCCGCATAGTTGAATTCTAATGCGATTTCACATAAAACACCGCTCATTCAACGTGCACAGGCAGGCAGGCTGGCTGGCTGGCTGTTTGGCTGATACACTCACACCGAGTGAAAATCGTTAAAATCGCATTTAGTTTGGTGAATCGAGAAGAACATACCAAAAAGTTTGCTATATGACTGAAATCCCCAAAGCTGAAAGCAATGTATTGACGCTTGTGCGCGCGCTATTCAAACATAGCATCGCAACATACACACTCACTAACTGACACAAAATGTTCCTCCTACGCGCAAAAAGGAAATCGTCTTCCGAAGCACGTAGTTATCACTAAAGCATTTGGTGAGGAAGTCACATGCTTAATTGATGATGATTGGTGTAGCTTGAATGATAAAAATAACGTTCTAAGAGTTTCCTGAGGTAGTTTTTATTCATTTTTTTTTTATTCATTAAACATTTTTGGTATAAAAAAGGGGAGAACGAACACACAAAAAATACACACGAAATCACCAGCTTTGTACAAAACTTGTATCATTCGGTATGAGAATGAAGTTTAAAAAATAGAAGAGCTATTAAATCTGTCGCTGAAAATGAATTAGGTCTTTGTAAAGTTGTTTCATAATTTTGGAGTTTCCACGGCAAAACTTCTTTCTTACGGAAATGTATATAAGTAATACAAATGGCCCCGGCTGCCAGCAAAAAAAAAGAAATAATATTCCAACTGCATACGGTTTAGGCAATCAAATTTAATTTATCTGGACGAATGAAAAGAAAAGAACGAAAAATGAATGAATGGATTTGAATGCAAGAGTTTTTGAAAAATGTTTTTATCAATTCGGCTCAGCTCTTACCATCGGCAGATTCAGTTTGCTTATTGTTAGCATTGTCTTTCTTGGTTGCGGTATTGAGTGACAATTTATTACCTTCGGTTAAATTCTTCGCATATTGTGATTTTTTATTATCCTCATCCTGACTCTCATCATAGTCAGTCTGGCATTTGTACGTCAAAATAAACGACAACACTATGGCAAACGTACATATTCCAATCCACACGTATGGATCTATTCGAATGGAAAGCATATAAATAATAATATAAATTCAGAACAATGTCAAACGAATTGGAAAAATTGCAATGACTCACTGATTTGAAGGCAAGGACGCTCTTTTTCAATTATAAAAGTGGCGGTGGTTGTCAAACGGGCATCGGCTTCGATTGAAATGTTATACTTTCTTGTGGGTGTGATCAAAACTCCAAAACTCGCTTCGGTTTGATTCTGTTTTCGGTTAAATCAATCATGTTATAAATTCAAAGAGTATTTTGTTTTGTCTTCCGACATCAGCAAGCGTGTTCACTTAGATGGAACGGATTTAAAATTGAAATAAAATCAATGAGATTTTAAATTGTTCAACACTCACGCCGGGTATCGTTTTTTTGGCAAAAAAGTCTTTGTCATCCGATTGAACGGTAACATTGAAATGTTCGGGTAATTTTTCGGATGGCGTCCATGATATGTGTATTTTCTGGAGTTGATTTTCCAATCCAACTGAAATTACATCGCGGAGTAAGACAAACATTGTTTTTACTCGAAATGATTAGGCAAAATGTGATTATACAGACAAATAGGCAGTGGGAGGGAGGGTTTGAGTACTTACGGCAATCGATTATGTTGGAACCGCTTGTGATGTTGACATTCGTAGCTACTCGATCAAATTCAACGTAACGAAGGAGTTCCGGATTATTTTGTGTGATACGATAACAACCGAGTGCATAATCAATTGAGCAAGTCGATAGCAGCATATACACAAAACTGCGTGCTGAACACATTTCGACTAATTACACACGTTGCTCTTGACTGTGGAAAAACAAAGTAAAGAGCAAAATAAATTTGGTGAATGATTATTTTGAAGCCAGAAAGTTTTCCTGAATTTATATTCTAAATGCGATTATTTGGGTCAAACTGATGTTTATCAATATCAAAGTTTTTGGCATTTCTTTCTGCTGGGAAAAATGCTATGTATATTCAACTCATGTACTCTATCCTCGGTTCCCGGTACTATTAGTTTTTTTTTTAACCGATGTATTAACAATAGATTCAAATATCTTGTCATTTAATTTAAAAATGTTTACTTTGACTTGTTACCAATTGATTATTCTTCAGGCATTTTTATTCAGTTTAACACTTTTAAAACATATAATGAAATTGAATTAACTGTTACTTTTTTTCAGTACACTTTTGTTTCGAAAAAAAAACTATTGGCCCGAATTTGTTCTATTCATATTTTGCAAGAATGGAAACCATTTTAATTCTCGGGAATGAAATAAAAAGCTTTTTTGATTATTAAACAATTTTCACTTGAATTTTGAAACTAAATTGCCAAACGTTTTTGGTTTTATTGTGATAAACAAAAGTTATTTAGTAATTTGATCGAGATTTGAATCAAAATGCAATTTTACTTACCAATGGTCAAACTATAAATGCAGCTGTTGTACGAAATGATGCTGATGCAGCTGTGCGCCCTGAAAATGTAAACGACAGCCGCTTTTATGTGTTTTTGTTTATTGACATGTGTATGCAACTCAAATCCAAAACAAAGAACATATCCCAATACACAAATATCCTTTCCCTTCGTTTATCCTGCAATGCGAATTGAAGTGTGTACTTTAATTTTGTGTGCATGTGCACGTGTATGGGGTGCGTAGATTGTTGTGCGTTAAATGTCACTAATTTCTCCATAGACGAAAAAAAAATTCAAAATATTTCCCGCCGTTTTTTTTTTTTTCAAACAAAAACTCATAGACAATTGGATTGTATGAATAAAGGATGAAACTTAACGTTTGATTGAATTGTACTCCAGATGAATCAGCTCGCAAGAATACCTATAAATTTCATCATACATTGAAGATTTTCCTTCAAACAAGTGCATACTGCATTTGACAACATTTTTGCTTCCGAAAACAAAGTAAAGCTTTTTATAGATCTATACAAATATGTATATTTGCAAATTTTATTCAAACAATAATTACATATTTTTGTATCAACCATGAATATTCACAAAATATCGTCATATTTGCGACTCTGTTTCCAACTACTGGCGCCCTCTGTCGTAAATACATGCCATTCTCAAATATTCATACAAATACATATTTGTAAACATGTCACATATTTCTATGGGTGAGATTGAGAGTAATGTATGTTTCATTGACTTTGTTACGAAAGAGAAGAGCAAGTTTCTGTCGACTTAAAAATGGTTAAAAGCGAGTATGTTCGTTTTTAGCGGGTCCTCGCGGTTTTTCACGGTTTCCGCGGAACTGATAAGAGATAACAACTTGGTGTCTTCGGCAAAGTTGTAGCACACGAGGTCTTTTATAACATCGCTGAAGTTAGTTATCTATTATCTCTTATCAGTTCCGCGAAAATCGCGAAAAATGATAAGAAAAAAAAAGTTCTATATAAAATTTGCTTTTTTACGTGCGCGATTTGCGCGCAACTGATAAGAGATAAGAGGTAACTGTCTTCAGTTTAGTTATAGAAGACCTCGAGTACTACAACTTTACCGAAGACACAATGTTGTTATCTTTTATCAGTTGCGCGAAAACCATGAAGACTGTGGAGGCTAGACGGTACTACAACATACTCTACTTTAACGCCAACAGAATCATCAGAAAACATACTCGCCTTTTCAAAAATATAAATCGAAGAAAAAACATACTCCACTCTCAATCTCACCCATAGATTTGTGAGCATTTGAAAACAGACAATTGATTCGAATTCTACATTTTATCTACAAATTTTTGAAAGTATGGTTCATTTGAAAAACATGTGATCTAAGCAACTGTCACATAATATATAACATATGTATCCAATGACAAATCGATTTATTTTATTCATATTTGTATATCTTCACTGTTAGCTTGCTTCTATGCTTTCTGATTTTTTTAACCCTTCGTCGGATACCTGGGTCTGGCCAGACCTTTTTCGTTTTTGATCATTAATTTAACATATTTCTACTTGAGCTAGCGACTTGTGCTTCCTAAAATTTTATTTTCTATTGATCTAGCCACAGGATAATTACGAAAAGGTCCTTGAAAAGGATGAAAAATAAGTATTAGAAAGTTACACCTTCGAACGGAAGATCCCCTTTATATTTGTATGGGAATAAGGTATTCATGCCATCTCATTTTTCACGAGACTGATAAAAGATAAGTGATATCTGTCTTCGGCAAAGTTGTAGAGCAGGTCAAATACTACAATTTTTTCCTCTTCATCTCCTTATCTCTTATCAGAAGAGAAAATTCGCGTTTTTCGCGGTTTTTTGCGCAACTGATAAGAGGTAACGAATTGATGTGTTGAGCAAAGTTGTAATACTTGATCTGCCCTACAATTTTGCTGAAGTCGAAAATCTCATATATTTTATCAGTTACGTGAAATACGCGAAAAACAGCAGAAGACCGCTGACAGGATTTTGTGGTTTGGATGTAGGTATATTAAACTGTAAATGTGTGTGCGAATATGTTTCAGGTTGGTGTCGGGATAAAAATGGAACGAATGTAAGAAATGGAGAATTCAAACCATCGCTTCAGTGCGTTCCAATGTGACGATATTATTGTTGCGATTCATTCGCCATTTGCCATCGCAAGCTGCTCTAATTTGTTCATCAAGAGTACGGCCAGCAAAAAAAGCAAAACTTCTCAAAAATTCCATATGCGACAATAGGAGCGGTAATTCGTCTATATTGTCACTAATCGATCTAAAGTAGATAATGTCTTTTAAATATGGTAACATATTCTGCAATTGACCCGTTCCTATCATGGACAATACAGCATACCTATCGAACGTTAATTTTTCAATCGTTCGATTTTCATTGATAAAGGTTAGAAAGATTTCAACAGTTGAAACATACTTGATTTCGAACTCTTCCAAATGATTGAATGAAAAGGGAATTTTTGATGCGGGTACATCCCTTTCATAATAACAATATTTGAATTTTTTAACATTTGGCAAATATATCGAACTGTCAGATGCTTTTTGTACCCCTATCCATTCAACATCAAGACTTTCAATGGATTGTAGATAGCGTTCACTAATTCTTTTGAACACATCAAAATCGTCCATGCCAATCTTAAAACTGCGTAAATTTGAATTTAATCGCAAAATATCAGTAACACTATCAGAAAGTGGGACATTCCAATTGAATTCCAAATGTTGTAAATTTGTAAAATACTCCGACAGAAATGAAAAAGTATCATCAATACAAAATCCTAAATTCAAGCGATTCACATTTGGGAAAACTCTACTCAAACACTTTTCTTTCAGTCCGAATAAATGTTTGATCGTTAGGTCTTCAATATTTTTAAATGGTATCTTGAAGCCCTCAAATCCTAACGCTTCGTCAAACGAAGCCTTTTTCAAAGATTCAGTGCAAAACTCGTATATGTAGCTCATAATACGGTGATAATTTGTGAATTGATTATTTTTCGAACGTTTATAGTAACGAAATTCCAGCTCAGTTATCATTCCACCAAAGCATCGTATCATTTGAAAGATTGTTTTCAAATCGACGATCGTTATATCTTTATCGCAAAATAGAGGATTTGGCGCACTTCCATTTGTTTTCGTAATTATTTTCGTTTTTGTATAGTAGATTAGTCCTGTCTGATCAATTAAGACTGATTTTCCAGCATAATTCCAAACGAATGGCATACCAGTACCCAATTTGAGGTATGCATTAGAGTCGGCAACATTAAGCAGGTCTTCCAAAGACAAATGAATGAAGATTTGTTCCAAACAAAATTGATTGACATCAGTGATTTTTGTTCCATTATTTAAACCAGTGGTCTCATCTGTTCGTCTTTTCTTGGGTTGACTATCTTCAGTTTCCATGCACTTTCTTTTCAAATCATATTTTGCATCAGCCATTTCAAATAGAACCACAAACAACTGCAAAGAAGAAAACATGGAAAATTAATATACATTTTTAGACATGTTTCAAGCAATATTACTTACTATCCGGAAGAATAGCAAAAATAACAAGAACACTGAATTGAATAAATCAATTATTCGAATATGCAACTAATGAATTGATTCTCTTGAAAAATAGTTCAGAATCAAAAATAACTTAAACTCAGTTTGCACTTTCTCAATGTTTTATTTCATTAACTGAATGATGTATTTGTCACGACGGTTTTCGCTTCAGAAATGATATGCTAATTCAAAATCAGTGCCGTCTCAACTCACAAACATCAACTGAATGTCAACACACAAGTGTCAAACGGCGTGAAGAATGTAAGTGATGGAAGAGATAGCATGGAGAATATAGCGTTAACGTGTGGAGAATGAATGTATATTACTTATAGGTGTTCATTTTCTAAAGAAATGTATAAAAAATCTACCATTATTTCAATTCTAATATGGTTATTTATTTATTTTTGAATTTTACAATCCTAATTATTTGAATTTAACCTGTTTTTGTTTGCAAAACATCATTACCATGGTAAACACAGTTTGTACTCATAACCAGAGATGGCGCTTGCGTGGGAGTCATATGTGCATGTATTCAGTACAACAAAATATCATTTAAAACCGATTTAAAACAGTTGAAAATTTTAAACTAAATCGCAATCAAATAATCCGAATAAAACTAAATACTCCATTGAAATTGCTAGAGTTTAACATTTGATAAAATGATATCGATTTTATTGATTGGAGTTTTGAAGCTGAACATTTCACGACCGGAGA
Organism: Sitodiplosis mosellana; assembly: GCF_009176505.1. NCBI lineage: Eukaryota > Metazoa > Arthropoda > Insecta > Diptera > Cecidomyiidae > Sitodiplosis > Sitodiplosis mosellana. The sequence goes on along the minus strand of NW_022601467.1, from coordinate 9,980,204 downwards.
AACCGAATTGTTTGCCAGATTTGTAGTCTTTTCGTTTCTGTTCTTCTTCCTTAGCTTGTAAATCTTTCTTTTCTTGGATTTTTCGCTTTTTCCACGCCAAAAATTATTCCAATGTGACTTTTGTCTGCAATTAATTCGAAAAAAGATTCAATTTTCTGAACGATTCCGATCAACGTCAAAATATGTTGAAATAAAATGTCATACGAAATTGGATCGACGAGCGAAATGTCTGGTTTCTTTTGTTGTGGTAGTGATGGCTTCGAACGTTCGTTCGACAATTTAAAAAAAATATTTTTTGTTCGTTCGTTCGTTCGACAATTTGAAAAAGTATTTTTTTTGTTCGTTCGTTCGTTCGTTCGTTCGACATTCATTTTGTTCGATGTTCGGTCCGAACAAAGTTTTTTTTATTTCAAAATCTCTCAAATAAAATTGGTATTACTATGAAAAATTATAATAAAAGCTAATAAAAGCATGAGCTGTAACGATTACATTTTAAATTTGATCAATACATCGAATTTTCTAATGTAAAATTTTTTTGTTCGGACCGAACATCGAACAAAATGAATGTCGAACGAACGAACGAACAACATTTTTTTTTAAAACCATGTCGAACGAACGAACAAACGTTCGAAAGTGTTCGACGGCCAACACTATGTGGCAGTCCATGACGATAGATACATTTTTCACCGTTTGGACCAGCCTCTCTGATCGTCTGTACAAATAGATAGGAAACGTCAAACAAGAACAATAAAGTGGCACCTGGCGACTGGTTGGAGAAATAGAGAATCATGCACATAGTTTGCTGTAACAAGTATGCGTCTGTGTAATTCAAACGTTGCAAGTATGACACGTTGCACTTAGTCCCCAGGTGCCGCTGTATTGTTTACTATTTTCATGATCAGAAAGGCTGGTTTGGACATTCCCAGAACCATCCGTATTTCGATTTTTCTACAGCATACAAAAAGTACTTGCAAATCTACAATGAGAAACAGCGCCAGATTAGGTTTAAAAAAAATCTCTCACATTGAACATAACAAACACGAATTCCAATTTTTCTGCTGCGGCGAAATTGAACGAGCAAATTTTCGAACACAAATTCAAAACGCACAATTTTTTCCGTGATAAATTATTTAATTGATGAATCTATTTAGATTTAAATTGATTTCCTAACAAATATGTGTACATTCGTTCCAAGCTTGATTCAATGGCAAATTATTTATATTCGTATGAGATGGCTAGTGAATGGTTTTGAGCATGTTGGTGGATTTCGATTTATTGAGCCCATTGGTAAATGTAATGAAATATCCGGTGCTGCACTGCTTGGTGACGTTATGGAATTATTCAATTTGGTGATGGTGGTTCTTAAAAGGATGCAAAAATGATTGCCGTGAACTCGCTCTGTGATTTTTTGACATAATTTCATTGGAATGTGATGATTTGTAGCTGGGTAACGACACTGGCGCTTGGAAATAATTGGTCGAATCGATCGGATCAAATGCACTTTGAGGCTGTTGCTGTTGCGGTTGATGATTGTACGACTGTGGCTGTGTATACTGATACGTATTCGTTTGGTTTGATAAATTATTTGTGCAAGAGCTGGACGCTGCATTATTGCATTCAATATCGAACTTTTGATAGTTTGTGTGGGGGGCAAGAATGTCGTTGGGCGTTGAATTTTCATGGGTTGATGCATAGCCTTGATTGCCCGAAAATTCACTGGACGGAGGAAAGTTTAGCTTGGGCCGCTTTGACTGATCTTTTGCGTTTTGATCTGTCATCGCCGAATCACCGAAATCACTACTATCACCACCCTTCAAAAAAAGACATTTTGTTTTCCATATTATTTCGATCAATGTCAAATAAATTTTGAAATAAATTGCCATACCCAATTACGTTCCACGCTCAAGTCATGCGAGTATTTACATTTTCCACCCTTTCCACAATTAGCATCTTTGAAAAAGGTACACACCACTGACTTTGGATCAGTACCTTTTTTGACATTTTGTGTTTGAACCGGTCTGTAAAGACTAAAATATTGAATAGATCACTTTACGCTTGAATTACTGCAGCGACCAAATCGGCACGAATGAAACGATGGCTGACGCTGATTCTGACGACAGCATCAACATCAGATTCGACGCAGAAACTGTCATTCGTGATTTTTTGGGGCAATAAGTGATTGCCCACCAATTCGAATGAAATCACAATTGTTCACCTAAACAAGGCGTTCATTTCCTTTTGCTCTTGCAATTTCTTCTCCATCTCATCTTTTTTACTGGTTGGGAGCAGTGGATGCTGCTCACCACTTTTCACTTGCTTTCCTACTTGTTGGACGAACTTTTGTGTTTTTGCACCTTTCTTATTTTTCAAACCGAACGTTTCATCCTGAAATAATGCGGTGTTTATTGAGCAAAATGAGTATGTGATTATAAGAAAAACGAAACGTCTCAATCAGATCATTCCTAACCTCAATGATTTTGTCCTTCTTTTTAGCTTCGGTCTTTTTACTTGCACCAGCGGCAGTCTGATACAAGACAGGGTTCGGATGGATTGGCAAAGCAAGTGTTGCGGTGACAGAACGATTCAGTATTGATGAAATACTGTGATTCGGTATCAGTGATGCAGTTGAGGTGGTTCTTCATCCATTTTTCGCAAGCCTTGCTGGCTGGAAAAAAAAACAAAAAATAATAATTACAGAGAATTTGAATTTTTTTAAAGTTATGAATTGTACGCAAAAGTCATCAACAATGGTATCATTGGTATCATTTGCAAAAACCTTAATTGAATAAGTTCGGCGAAAACATTCCAAATGTCAAAATCGTACGAGATTTAAAGCAGAAAAAAACCGACGAAAAATGAGAAAATCTACATTACATAGCATGTTGTTGTTGTTGTTGTGTGTTTTGTTTTTGACTGGCTGTACCGGTCTAAATGCAATTTCGTTTCTCCCTCTTTTGCGCCCAATAAACCGCAATTTTTCCGCATACATTTCTCTCACTTCTTCTCTGGTCATTATTACGGTTATGAATATAGGTTAGGAACACAACCAAGACCGGAATGAAAAAACACACACAAACAGCAATTGCAATTTATTACTTGCAAAGCGTCGATCGATCAAAAGTAGAGAAAGAAGCAACAATTTAGTCAAACTTACCAGTGAATTTATTCGAGCCCTATTATTTTTTTATAAAATCTACGCTGATATGAGAATTCTTTCTAACACTTCGAAGAGCTTTGAAATGAAATGATTGACAACAAATAACACTTATAAGGCCAACTGAATGTACCGAAAATGTTAAGTAGTCTTAGTACTAGAGTACTAATGCGTACTTTACATTCGTAGCCGATATACAAACCAATGATTGTAGCTCGTTGATATTCGATTCTTCTGACAGTTTGTGTAAAAAAAATTATATTTTCGTTCGTCATAACATTTTATTCATGCCAAAATCTCTCTCTTTTATTCACAGAAGAAGAAAAAACTAACTTTGTTTAAATTAACGGAGTGAGTGAGGAAAAAAGCATAGAAAATAACCGAAACATTTTAATAGCTCGACAGGTATGAATTGTGAATTGGCATCAATGCAATATTAGATCCGTGATTGTGTCATATAGAGCCATTCTTATTTGACGTGTAAGTATTGTACACTCAGTCGATGATGACGCTGTTTCGCGCTTTCGTTCGTTCGTAGTCTGTTGAATCGTGATTAGTTTGTCAAAGATGGCTGAATGGAAACGACATTTGGGTAACTATTAAAAGTGTATATTTTTTTTTCCTCGTATTTATTTACCTAGATAGAAGTCACAATAATAGTCGATCGAATGTGTCGATGTAGTATGACGAATAGAAAGTTTATAGGTTGAAAAATGATGATGAATCAATTTATACATGAAAATTCGTGAAAAAAAAGTGATGTGAAATCAGCGATTTTTTTTATATTCGTCGCAAAAAAATTTTTATTATAATTTCGCGAGAGAACAAGGCAGTAGACACTTTGGTAAATACTTGACAGCTGTAATCTGGACGAGTTTAAATGTATATGTGTTTACGTATGAGTTTTTGTTGTTTTTTTTTGTTCGTTCTCTTCTCGCATCGTCGTTGTCTTCAGTTCAGGTCGATTTTTTTTTTGGTGATATGTAAATAAAGAAGACACACACGTTCAAAGTGTCAAATGATACTACGGAAATCAGAAATCGGTTGCTGATAGGCAAATGGATGGAAGAGTGTTTCGTTGTTAGTTTCCATGTAAAAACCACGTGAATTTCGGGCAAATTGTTGGTATTTAATCATTGGTAATTTTGTTGGCATTGATCCATTGAAATTTGGTGCCTATGTTTTGCATCTCTTGCATTCATACATGCACACCATAATTGTGGATGCGTGGTTCATCGCTGAAAATGAATACACTTATTCATTTCTCTCTGTCACACTCACACACATGATTGCGTGGCGAATGTGCGAGTGCGTGTGGCCGTGTGCACTGTTGTACTTGTCTAACAATGACGTTTCGTTATTTTGTCATTTTGTATGTGTTTATATATACAACGATAGAGAGAAGACAGACTTTGTATAGCATTCAATACACACCGTTTCGCCACATCTCTGTTTCTTTTTTGTATGTCTCTGCCTCCACTTTGGCTCTCACAGTATAACAAAATTCGCGTTTCATCAATTCGTGGTTTCTCGTTATTCATATTTCTCTCGTGTGTTAAATTATTTTTAAATATTTTGTTGCTTTATCCGCTTCACTTTATTTTTCCTTCGTTTTTTATTCGCTAATGTTAGTGGTGTCATGTCACAAAAATACATTTGAAACGTTGAGTCTACCTGAAACAGTGGAATTGCTCCGCAATCAAAATCTTCTTCGTCTCGTAGTGCATCCATAGACGTAGACTGGGTCAAATTCTATACGTATATATATATAAACACTCGAATAATAATAACAACAATAATAACCATCATCGTAATCGAAATCATTTTTTCCTTCTCTCTCAATTTGTTGTATGTGAACACATATCAGTATTATCAGAAAGAAAAATGAACATTGGTAAGAATATTATTTTCGACATTGACCAATCAATTTGATTTGACTTGTTTGTTATGTATTGTGGCTGCCCGAATTAAGTGAAAGAATTTGAATTTTTTTTTTAAGGTTAAAAATTGTACGCAAAAAAAACACACAAACACATTCGAAATAATCATTCTACATTGCAAATAGAAAGAAGGCGACAACAAAGTATTAGCAGATATTGTTGAATACGTAATATTGCCAAACGCCAGCCGAAGAATTAATTTGAAATAAACAATTTTGGAATATTGGAACCCAAAAATTGACACGTTGTCCGCGATTAAGTGCCGTTATGAACATTTTTTGTACAGATGTCATTTGGTGACTGCAAAGTCATCAACAATTTGTTGTTTTTGTTGTTTTTTTCCCTCAATCCCTCTCTCTCGCTATGTTTATTTTGGTATCATTTGCAGAAACCTTAATTGAATAAGTTCAGTTTTTTTGTTGCCTTCTTTCCTTTTGTACCAGTCTACTCAGGCAATTGATGACATCGTCCATTTAAATCAATTCGCTTTATCGGCTAAGAGTGAAACGAATCCGCTCTAACTCAATCAATAATTTAATTGTTAGTAATTCTTTCACCTTTTGTGCGAACAGCAAATGAATTTCAATTCATTTTCGATTGGTTTAGATTCTTCCTCTGGTCACTACTCAATGCCTGCGGTTCTTTGTTTCTTTTCATTATTTTTTCCTAGCTTTTCTTTCAACAAAGCAAAATATAACTCAATTGATTGTCTGTTACATGCAATATATATACTGATCGTGCCAATTAGCAATTGAAATTGACTTCACTCATAAATATTTATTCACAATTAAACTGTGTGTTTTCGACATCGAGCACGAATGAGTGTTTTCTTATAAGTACAAGCACCTCATTTCTCTTTGATTTTTTTTTGTTTCACATATATATTCATATGAAATAATTGTTTGCCACACTCTTTGTGTCTAAAACAAAGGACCGAACAGAAGGTTTTAGTCAATTTTCGTCGACAAGTACTTGGTTTTTATGCGAAAACATTCTAAATGTCAAAATCGTACAAGATTTAAAGCAGAAAAAAAAACCGACAAAAAATGAGAAAATCTACATTACATAGGATGTGTGTGTGTATGCCCACGAGTTGTTGTTGTTGTGCGTTTTTTTTTTTGGCTGGCTGAATGCGCAGGCTAAGCGAGCGATTGTCATGGGAAAATGAATATTCGAAAACAGGTGCTGGCAAAATCAATAGCGCGCATCCACACCGAAAAAGCATCATCGCTCGATGCGCGCATGTGTGCTCTGCACAAAATATGTACGCTTTGCTAAGTGATCAGTAGCGGCTATTTTTACTGCGTACCGGTCTAAATGCAATTTCGTTTCTCCCTCTTTTGGGCCCAATAAACAGCATAACATTTCTCTCACTTGTTCTCTGGTCATTATAATGGTGATGAACATCGATGGTTAGGAACACAACCAAGACAGGAATGAAAAAACACACATATCAAGTGTAGTTCATTAGTTGCAATATTTTCAAAAGCGTCGATCGACTAAAAGTAGAGAGAATTTTCTAAAAACATCCATATCAAACAACTGTTTCGAATGCAATTGCACCAGTGTTGCCTGAATCTGTTTTAATTTGTTTCGGTTTAATTTAATTTCGTTTCAGATCGAATGGAAATAGTTAACGATACTAATGAAATGGATGAGGCCAAAGAGGCGCGACCCATTCAAATCGTCACAACGGAAGATGATCACACATTTGTGTTGGATGAAGATACCCTGGCAGAGGTTCTGTTGCAAGATCATATCAAAGACAGATTTGTTGTCGTCGTTTCGGTAGCCGGAGCATTTCGCAAGGGAAAGAGTTTTTTACTTGATTTCTTCCTGCGATATTTGTACGCTCGGGTAAATTATTACATACACATATTCGATGCATTTTTCACCAGAATTCGGTTTCAATCTAACGATTTTGAATTTATTTGTTGATTTTTCTTCGGTTGATTAGTACGAGAAAAAGGATGTCACCGACTGGATCGGAAAGGAAAATGAACCGTTGCATGGATTTTCATGGCGAGGCGGTTCCGAACGTGATACGACCGGTATATTGATGTGGTCCGATATCTTCACATGGGACTATAAAAATGGTGATAAAATTGCAATCATCCTGTTGGACACACAGGGTACATTCGATAGCGAAAGCACTGTACGCGATTGTGCAACGATTTTCGCATTGAGCACCATGGTATCGTCCGTTCAATGCTATAATCTATTCCATAACATCCAAGAGGATGATTTACAACATTTGAATTTGTTCACCGAATACGGACGATTGGCCCTGGAAGAAAATGGTAAAACGCCGTTCCAACGATTGCAATTCATTGTGCGAGATTGGAGTTTTCCATATGAAGCGGAATATGGATCGGTTGGTGGTCAACGTGTGCTGACACGACGCCTTGAGGTTTCATCAAAACAAGCACCTGAACTGCAAACACTGCGAAAACAAATCACATCTTGCTTCTCAGAAATTGCATGCTATTTGATGCCACATCCAGGACTCGTAGTTGCCAGCAATCCAACGTTTGACGGTCGATTGAGTGACATTACACCGGAATTTAAAACTAGTCTCAAAACACTGGTTCCAATGTTGCTCGCCCCCGAAAATCTTATTGTCAAACAAATTAACGGGCAAAGAGTCTGCGCCGGTGATTTAATTCAATATTTCAAAGCGTATATGGCAATCTATAAGGGAAACGAATTGCCGCACCCGAAGAGTGTTCTTCTGGTGAGTTTCACGGGGAGCAATTCAGTTTGAAGTGGATAAAATTGGAACTAAAACTCATTTCGTTTGTATTCTGTAGGCCACCGCTGAAGCCAATAATCTTGCCGCCGTTGCAAATGCAAAATCCGTGTACACCCAGTTGATGGAAGATATTTGCGGCGGTTCACAACCATACCTAAGCGAAGGCCACCTCGAAGCTGAACACTTACGTATAAGGGATAAAGCAATATTTCAAGTGAGTTTCTCGCAGCATTGCCTTACGTCATATTTGAAAGTTATGCTAAACGCATTGTTCACATCTTTCTGTTTGCTCTCTTTTCGTCGCATTCAGTTTACTTCAAAGCGGAAATTGGGTGGCGAAGAATTTTGTCAACAATATTTGGATCAATTGGAAAAGGACTTGGAGGAGCAGTACATCAGTTATAAGGCACAAAATGAAAGCAAAAATATATTTAAGGCAGCACGAACCCCGGCCGTTTATTTAACAATCGCCATCTTTTTTTACATACTCAGCGGTGTATTTGGCCTATTTGGTATTTACACATTTGCCAACTTTAGTAATTTGCTCATGGGCATTGCACTGCTTACACTTACACTATGGGCTTATATTCGGTATGTGAACGATGCTGTTGTTGTTGTTGTCGTTTATTTCTTCTTCTATTTTCTCATTCACACCTGTTTGATACATTCATCATTTTGTTGATTGTTCTAATGCTCATGCGTTTCTCTTTCTACGAAAATAGGTACAGCGGGAACTTGAGAGATATTGGTGGATCAATCGACGATCTAGCCGATATGACATGGGAAAGCGTAAGTGTTTGTTAATCATATCATCATTCAATGAGAGTTAAATTTAAAATGATCGTATCCCATTTGGATTTCAGTTCCTCAAGCCAATTTACAAGGGATGCATGGAAAAGGGAATTCAACAAGTGTCAATACAAGTGGCTGAGAATGCGTTGGGCCCAACGTCATATTCATCGAAAAAGACGGCGCAACAAAATGGCAAAGTGCGCAAACGATCATGAGATTGCGCCAATCCAATTTCAGCTATTCTCAATAAATGTAAATACAGAGCACAAGCATACAACCGAAATATAAACAATAATAACAGTTCAAACGTGTCATTGTAAGGCCCAATCATTGATTACGTTGATTGCGCTGGTGTCTCTCTAAAGGATGGAATGAAAATAAGAACAAGAAGAAGAAGAAAAAAACAACAAGAAACACATTTTTGTTAAAGTCTGTGCCTAAAAACAAATCAATAATTTTAAGTCCAAGTAAATTCAGAAGCAAAAAAAAACACAATAAGAAGAAAACACAAATAATAATCAAGAGAGAGAAAAAGAAATGGTAGATCTGCGAGAATAACATTATTTTCTTAAGTAATATAAATTACAAAAGCAAAAAACATGCTTCCGATTTTAGAACAGAATAAAATGGAAATTTCCGTGGAAATTCGATTTGTGCGACAGCATCGATGAAGATTTTGTCAATTTGTAATCATTTTGTGAAATGAAACATCAACGTCTACGTAAATGTCTTCAATTATATGTACTAATTTTAGATGAGTTTTTTTTTCTTGGTAGCTGCCCATCATTGCGGCGGCGTCAACCAAACGTTGCAGGGAATCCAATTCGCAAATATGTTTTCCACTAGATGGTACATACGTTCAACAACCATTGAACATTGAAACGAAAAGACGTGACCCAATTGGATTTCCTGCAAGTTTTTTTTTAATAAGTCAGTGCTCCTTGGATGTAAATTTTAAAAACCGCTACCCCGTCGAATGGAGATTCATTTGTGGCTGTCCAAATTTTAACAATAAATTCAATCTTTTCTCGACTAAGAACAAAACATAGTATGCGAATTTCAGAATCCAAATAATATGGTGGTGCTTTTTTCGAAATTGAACAAAAAAAAAGAAGAAAAAAATAGTCTCAATTTTATTTTAATCGAACATAGTTACATATACATCCAGTTCGATTTATTTTCTATTATACAAATTAACAATATATTGTTTTTGGTATCACGATTTTCGGTCCCATCGAAGCTCAAAACCACTTTGAGCTCAATGAAATAATCTATATGAAATGTATTTTACGATGCATTGATGCACTGTAAGCCAAGCATCAGTCAAGTCATAAAAGGTTTCGAGAAATTCGTATTGAATCATTTAATTGGGAGAATAAAAATAAATGCAATTGCAAAAGACATAGCCTAGCGAAATGAACAGTAATTTGAAATAAAGTTTTTTCTCCATTAAATTCAACACTTCCACTGACGGCTCGATCTCCTCGATTAGAAAGTTCTTGTAATTATACGTAAAGCCATTTGTTTACAGTACGATTGGATGCAATTTATGACCAACATTTTTGCATGAACCATAATTGAATGGGTCATGTCCATTGCTCATGAATGGGGTGTTACATAATCAAATCGAAACAATTATATCCATTAGAAGTTATGATCAACCGCACTGTAAATGATGACTTTTAACTTGAAATCAATCAAAACAAACTTCTTAACTTTTCGGTGAAGGTATAAGAAAAAGAGCACTTTGTTGTTTAAAACACTCTCTAATATGTCGTTAAATTAATAATAACAATTTAGTTGGCATATCATTGTTAAAACGTAAAAAAAAGAAGAAAAAAAAACGAAAATAAATTAAACATTTTTTCTAAATAAGTGACCCGAATTACGTTGTTCTTTTTTCCATACGACTTTTCCCCTTCTATTCTTATCAAATCGAGAATTCATTGACTGAAGTTGATGTTCATAAGCTGTGTGAAATTCCATTCAAGAAATTACGCATTGTGAATGCAATGTCGTCTCTCCATTGGAATATTCTCTTGAGCCTTTTCTAGAAGATCACGCGCATTCTATTCCACTTGAAATTCTTTATCGATTTTGTTATTCAAGCAATAAACCTCAATTATACCATGAGGTTGATAAGAGGGTTCTAGTATACAAATTTTCATCATGATATTCGCGAATGAATGTGAATTGCATTGTATTCAGTTGTTTTGTTGGTGCGTGTATCGAATTGAGACGGAGTTCATGCCATCCAATTCATTGGCTCAATGGGAATGAGTAAGCGCACGCGATGGTGTGCATCATAACACTTATCCATTTGTGTGTGAAAATTGGCATGACGGAACGCGAAAATATTTGGGAGTTAACCAAACACACACTGCATCACATCAATAGACCGTATTTCTCCATCCAATCATTTTCTGCTTGCGCAGTCCGGCACTATATATTCTTATGATGTGGTACACAAGAGGTCAGACAAGTATTGACTTTTAACCGAATCACTACTCGAAACAAGTAATCGCTCTCCGTTTCAACCTATTCTCGAGAATACCCAGTATCTGTCGACAAAGAAATACACTTTTTTCTGGATCAACATGCCTTGTGATTGTTGCAAAGGTAATTGGACAGTGATGTTTTAAAGGGGTTTTTGTTCCATTTTTTCTTCAAGGGACAATAAAATGACATTCAATAATCGTTTGTTGTCTTAGGTTGCAAATGTGCCACAGAAAAGTGCGGTGCCGAGTGTAAATGTGAAAACTGCTGCTGCAAATCGGGCAACAAGGAAACTTGCTGCTGCTGCTCAAAACAACCAGCAAAATAGATGTGAAAAAAAACGTCAGCACCCACAGCGGCGTTCGTGCTATTGCCACAAATCTGCGCGAAAACAACCACATAAATGCGATTTATTAAAATGTCAATAGCGCAATCATTTTGCAAATAAAGCTTTCTTCATTGCTTAACTTTCTTTTTGTTTCAATTAAACACGCCTCATCTTCTGTGTGTCTTCGTTCGGAATATTTTTCCGAGCTTTTTTCTGTCGTATTATGCTGAAACTTTTCCTGAAAAATCAACAACGAATCGCACAATCTTGTCATTCTAATTACGGATTCTATAAAAAGAATGTTGAAAAAAATATGGTACTCAGGAATTGATTAGCAGTGAGAACTTTGTTGTCGTCGCCGAAAAGCAAACAGTCTCGATAAGCAATTTAAAATCAAGATAGCGGGCATATCAACAAACGAAGAAGAAAAAAAGATGAAAAAACTCAAACACTCAAGCACCTGTTTACCCAGGTCAGAAATAGGTGAAAACAAAGTCGAATGGATAATAAACCGACTAATTAAATATTCTGTGAAATAACTTTATTTCTGTAATTGTTTTAATGTGTAATACTTTGCGTTTTAAAAAAGAGTAAAAATACTAATTTTATATTTCATTTAATTACATCTATTTCTTTACAGTTTCTCGTACATTTACATATCATTCTGCAGATGGATTTTCGTTTCCTTCACTTTTGATGAATCGGTTTTTTTTTGCTTCGCGTCTGAACATTACATAAAAACCGGACAATATTGTTTTTTCCTTCCATCACTTAAATCATAAATAATAAATACAAACTTTCTTTCTTCCATTCGCTTAACATTTTCTCAAGAGAACAAAATCATCAATTTTTTTAGCTCTGCTTCTTCTAACGTTTCATTTACTCTAGAACAAACAAAAATATATATATATAAAATTTCCATAATTTCTTAGCATTAAGTGAATGACGATGATTACAAAACAAAGAAAATTATACTAACGTAGAGCATTTTTTGAGTACAGAGTAAATGTTAAGGACTGTTCATGTAACGTAAGTAAGACAAATATATATCAAAATAACTCAATAGTAAATTCTGTTCTGATGATTTTTGTTTTCTTCTGTGATTGTGGAGATTTTGTTTTGTTGTGGTTGAAAAAGCGTATTTTTACATTAGATGTTGCAGCTTTCGCAATGTCTTTGCTCTTTTCGTTCTCAGTGTGTTCCTAAACAGCACTTTAACGATTTTCTTGGAAAAAAAATTCTTTTCGCTTCGCCATTTAGAAACGACATTTGTTTTTTTTTTCATCTGTAATTTGTACAAGAGCCTGATGGAATTTTTTTTTTGCTACTGTTTTTTTTCTTTCACTATCTTTTGCTTCCTCAGTCTCCTCTCAATTTCTTTTTCTCACTCTCTCTCTCTCTTTGTTCAAGCCAATTAACGCGAGCCAGTTTCTAAAGCGAACCAAATCAAACCCGTTTACTTCTGCGAAAAAGAAAAATCCAAAATAAGTACACATCATAATTTTCAAACCAAATTCCAATCATTTTCAGCAAAAATAAAAATTTAACCAAACGAAATAAACCAAAAATATTAATGAGAAAAAATTGTTGTGGTCTAATTGGTTTTTGTACATGAGTTAAAACAAAAAATCAATGTCAATCATTCAAACAAGAAATAAAATGGTACAGAATTCAAAGCGTGTTTTGTGTGTATGGAACTGTGCCGTAGTGCTGCGTTAAAAATGCATCGAAAGACCAATTGATCTAAATCGAATAACACACCAGTTTTCAAAATGTGTTGACATCAATTTCAAATTTTATGCGCGTTGCATGCACTTTAAATTGTTTTTTTTCTCTCAATTGATTTTATGCTATTTTCAATGGTTTTTCATTTGCCCAGTGAATGCCCCAACGTCTTTGAAATGTGCAAAGATGCAACAATTTTGTTAGTCTTAATGTGTCAATAACACACACACACACTCACACACACAAAAATGTCAACACTGTGTTTGAATCAATTTTACGCTCTACTGACTGCACCGATTGCCACCTAACCAATATGAGTCAATTAGTAATTTTATGAGAAATTCCTTGAGCACATTGAATTCGACCATCTAAATCACATCAATGTTATGTTGCGGTTGGGTTTCAAATGTTGAGAATTATGCTCAAGTAGAGAACCAATTAAATCATCTGTTTCCTTCTCTATTTGTGTCTAATTGCAGTGTTATATGTACCATATTTCCGTTCTATTGGTTGGTTGTTGCTGTTGGTTTTTTTTTGTCATTTCAATTAATTTTTTTCTCTCTTTAAAATTTTACCGCTAAGGAAAACCCATGTGTATTAATTGGGATTGATTATTTATTCTACGTGCAATGTTTTTGTTGCCTTAAATCATGTTAATGTGTTTTTGTTTGTACAGTGAGAATTCCGGTTGGGTTGCCCATATTATATTTATACAAGAAGTATCTACAATTTTGTTTTCTCTGAAGATGATTCTGGGTTGCAACTGATTGAATGCAAATATGTGCAAAGATTTCATTGTTAGACCTAACATTAAATCCGAAAATTGGGGGAGGCTCAAAAAGCAATCACCATAAAAGAGACTTAATTTTTCGCCCAATTTTGAGAGGAAAATGAAAGAGATATCAATTTTATATGAAACTAAAATGCTTAGAAGAAAAATTAACGTAAAAAAATCTATATCAACCGCAAAAAGCACATTAAAATCAACCAAAAAGGGATGATGGAAAAAAAACAACTAAAAAAACAAACAACTTAAATGAAATGAAAGGTGCTTACAAGAATGGATTTTTACCGTATTTCAGAAAAAATGATCTTGTTTTCGATCGTACGGTGGAGACGAAACTCTATAGTGGTTGTAATGTTGCTTAAATTCGGACTGATTTTCTAAAATTGAATCATAACTTTTACGAGAGCTATTTGAAGCTGATAATTCCTTTGGAGAACCAAAAAGAAAGAACACAAAAAAAAGATATTGTATTTAATTAATAAAAAGGGGTGTGGACAAATGTTCAAAAATTGTGGTGGGTAGTATTGTTTTTGTTTTCAAATCAAAAACCAAAAATTAAATGCCAAAAGAAAAAATCAAGGGATTGCCGATCAAACGCTTTGTTTTGCTTAAATTTCCTCATGTGTCTTGGTGATCGAGACAGAGGAATTGATACGAGCTCTTGTTTGTGGTATTCGGATGTATTCGTTTTCATTTTTAAAGCTGTAGATCAAAATATTTGCGCAAAAACGAGCTATTTACCTTCAGATCGTGTATAATTTGATTGTGGTCGACTTCATCGCTGATCGAAGCGTTTGCGCCTAACGATGCCGTCGGCTGATGCAATTGGTTGAGCATTTGAACGGTATTCGGCAGAGGTACGCTGTTTCGTTGTTCACCTTCTTTGCTCTTTTTGTTGTGGTCTTTCTTGGGCTTGTGCGGTTTGGACTTTTTCGCCATCGGTTCGCCCTCATCTGTATCACACAAATCTATGGTGTCCACTGGCAGCGGACGCTGAACGCCAATCGCCTTGTTATTATTGTTATTATGAAGGAAACTATTGTTGTTTGAGCCATTTGCGGTGGATTGTGGTCGATGTGGACCGTCGAATTTCGACTTTGAACTGGAACCCTGTGTACTCTTGTTCGATACTGAATGCGCTGATGTCGTGGGATTTTCCGCATAGGACGAGTGGCCCAATAATTGTGATTGATGCTTGATCGTTGAGACATAAGCGGAATGATTGGATGTCGATGATGACATCAGCTGCTGAATGCTGTGATCGGATGCTTTCTTCGTCGGTGACACATATTCGAGCGACAAATTCGTATCCGATTGCCGAACGTAATTAGTTGCATTTCCATTGCTGCTGGAAATTGACTTCGGTTTTGTACTTATCGATGCACTTGAACTCGACAGCAGCGTGTCTAATGATGGTTTAGTGACCGCCTAAATTGAAAAGAGATTATTGTTTATAAACATTTAAATTCAATTCGAAACCGATTTAAGTCGAATGTTTTCATACTGATTTCGTAATGAATGCATCACTTATGTGCATTGGCAGTAGGGGTGATATAATCGATCGATCCGATGCGCTGAGCGCATGTTGTGGATGTTTCTTATCAGTCTTAGGTATAGTTGGCTTTTCGTTGGCATTTTTGATGAGTTTTGTTGGATCTTTGTGTGACTTTTTCTTTTCCGTCGTGTGTACAATCATATTGTCCGAAATAGGCAACGATGGTTGTGCACTAGCTGCTGTTGGCTGTAACGGTTTCGATGTTTTCACTTCGTTTGCAGGCTTCTTGGATTCCTTCACCTTTGGCTTCGGCATGCAATGAGATTGAATATCATTTAATTTCATCCAACCATCAGGCCACATTGGTACTAGCTTATCCGTAATATACGACGTTGTATACTGTTCAAGCGTTTGATCTCGTATTTGCTTCTGTGCATATAACGATTGCCACTTTGTGATCAGTTTATTCACACTCAATCTGTTTGAATAGATAACAATAGCAAATCATTCCAATTAAAATAACGCACTTAGATAAATATGGGATCGAAACAAAAAAGAAAAATTTACTTCAAACTATCATTCCAGTGGAATTTTCGGCGTGGATTTCTGAATGTGTGTTCGGGTTTTTCGGATCCTTGATGAGCGGCACGTTGTTCTTCCACTCTCTTCATTTCTTGATCGAATCTCTCTTTGACAGCGGGCATGATTTGATTGATTTCCTTTTGTAAAATTCGTTCCTGTGTTCGCACATCCATTTCACTCTTCTTAATGGCATAGTCTTTTACTTCGTTCATCATTTGTTGCTTTGTGCATGGCGTCAAATGTTCCAAGTAGGTGAAAATTTGATTATGTATCTTCGAGTCACTTTGATGCGCTTTAATGATCCTATAAAAAATAGCGACACCAAAACACATTAGCATTTATTCAAATTGAAAATTATCTATCGGTTCAATGGAAACGTACTCATAAAGCAAATCCAGCGTTTCGGGTTGGATAAAATTCTCTTTCAGATTCTTTGAATAGTCAATGAGTCTTCTGATTGAATCACGTTCATTGGTGCTCAAATGCTCGAAAAATGTGATATCAGGCTCTTGCGGAATGTTATTGGTTGACGTTGATGATGTTGTAGATGTGCCGTTGATCTGAATTTTATTCGAAATAACACTTGGTGCGGGTGCGGGTACGGATACGGGTACGGGTGCATTGTCTATTGCTTTATTTTCGGCGCCGTTATTTTTAACACTTTCAAAGTCATCCTCATCACTGTGACGGCTTGGATCGGCATCGGAGCTTGATTCACTTGAATCGGACTCACTGCTCGACGAATCGTCTGATGTGGCTGAGCTCGTTGACTTTGATCCTTTGTTACTATGACTAGATATCTTTCCTTCTCGAATACTTGCATCTCGTTTTTGTCGTAGCATATTCATAACCGTGGTCTCTTTATTTCCAGCGGATTGATCTTTGATCGTTTCGCCAGCATTTACACTGATCGGCGGTTTGTCCTTTTTCGCCAAATCATTATTCTTTTCCTTATTCGTCGACACGATTTGGTCTTTTTCAACGATTTTTGGCTTTTTGGTCGCGTTACCATTTTCCAGCATAACCGAATTTTCACTACTGTCACTCTCATCATCACTGCTAAGTGGCAATGCCCGCTAAAAACGAAAGAAAAATCGGAACAATGTTAAATATGGACAGACGAGCGAAATCGAAAACACTGAATATTACTTTTGACGCTTTGTTTGAGAAATTCAGTTTCTTGAATTGTAACGGACCCGAATTTATGTAAAATCCACCTCGATCCGTATCCATTTCATCAGGTATCACTTCATCAAACTAGAAATAAATCAAACATCACATATTATTGATATGACTCAAAGTCAATTGTCGCGTTTTTTTTTTAAATGATTTAAAAGAAAAATCTTCTTATTTATCAAACCAAAATCACTTTATTTTCATAGGGAAAAAGAATCAGCTAAAATATTTACCGCTTCTGAATCATCGATGAATCCGTTGTTTTCATCATAACCATTTCCATATTTTCGTTCAAATTCTTGGGCTAATTTTTCGGCATCGTGATCAACCTCTTCCAGTGGGTCGGCAAAACCATTTGGGAGTGGAACTTTTTGTTTTTCCTTCAACTGGTGGATGGAACGCGTGCAGAAAAAGAATAAATCGAGAAAAAAAAATCAATTCAAAACATAAACAACATAACATCGACATGCTTGACCAAATTATTCATTGCGGTTGACCATTGAAAGTGAATGCATAGAGAGAGAGAGAGAAAATCCGCCCGAATCGCAGCGCCGAAAGTAAATAAACGCATTCATTGCGAATGAGCTTATGCACAGGAGGAGAAGAAAGGTAAATGTTTTTTGTTCATTCGCAAAGCATTTAGCTAGGTTAGGTATGTATAAATATACATGTATTGATACAATCACGAATGCGACGCGTACGCGTATTATTAACACCGAAAGTTGAGATACAAAACAAAAAGGCAACGTATTCGTTCGTCCGGATTGCAGTGGATGCTGATGCACGCAGTGAAAGCGGGAGTTGGAATGAAACGCGAGAACGAGAGAAAGAGAGATAGACAGAAACAGTACAATGTATTCAACACAATGTCGTCTTTATTCAACAAAGACCACGCTTGGACGGGATTTATGCCGAAATATATTGCACGTAACAAACAACGAACATTCTCAAGAACAATAAAGCATTTATGATAAAGTTGCCGAGGAGGAGAATGTAAAACCGAAAATGCGATGGAAAATATTTGTCTCTTTTGCAAGCATTTACAGGTCACCAAACGTATTTGTACTTCATTCACTTTCACGGTATTGTGCACTATCAAAATTCACCATTCTCATTTCGCACAAGAAAAAAAAATTTACCTTTTCCGCTTGACACAGTGTTTTAAAGTTGAACAATGGATATTTATTGGCATTTGGCTCAAATAGTTTCAATTCGATTCGCATTGTTTTCTCATTTTTCGCTGATGCATCGGCCGCCAAATTTTTGGAGCTACCCGATGATATTGTCTCAAAAGTTACACGTTTCGGTTCAGACATTGTAGATTAATGATTGTTCGCACCATAACATTCTATGCGACATTAATACACGGGAAACACTCGCTTCTTTTTTTTCCTTTCGGGCAGAGACTTTATTCGCTTGCCTCACTTCAAGTCTCCCTTTCGTTGACTCTCTTTAAGAAAAAAAAAACACTTTTTCTTCTTTCACACAATTCGATCACGTTGGCTAAAACTGCACATAATTTTTCCTCTTTTCTTCTGGCTCGAACACACTTATCCCCTTTTTTCGATTCCGATTCTATTCTTTTTGTATCGATTGATTTTTTTTTTGTAGTTAAACGTCGAATCGCATGTAAATATAAACTTTTGATAAAAACTATTTACTATAACAAAATGACTAAATTTACACTGTTCTCGTGCCGAAGCAAATTTATATGTAGTATTTTCTTTTTAAAGAAACAAAAAGACGGAGTGAGTGAGTGAGCACACACAAATACAATTTAGCGCAAGATGTATGGCTGTCATTTTTATTTGAATTATTTTAGAGATTTGTATGTTATCGTGTGGTATTAACGAACTCCGCCACTGTGTGTGTGTATAATTTATATTTAGTACTCAAGCCGTATTAAGTACCACAAATACTTTGTCGCATCACACGCGTGTACTTTGCCTGAGAATTTTACCGAAATTCGGCCGGTTCGAAGAAGAAATAAATGTGTAGGTCATGTTGTAATTCATATTTATTTTCACAAAAAAAAATTATCTTTGCCGTTGATCAAACATTTCTCACGCCTTACATTTAACATCTTAAACAAATCAATTATATCTGTTGCAAGAAAATAACAACAACATTCGATACAACAATCATAATTGGTACTAAATTCTTTTTTTGGCGCTAAAAAGGAAACCGGTGTGAATTGTGATTCGATGTCGGCAAATTTTTGCTCATGCTTTTATTTCTATTGATACAAAAAGAAAATTATTTTGTCCTTAAGTTTAGGCAACAGGTTTTTTATATGTGTCATAAAAGTATTCGTAAATTAATTTTAACAAAAATTGAAACGATTTGCTTTCTATTAACGGTCCCAATTCTGGTGCATCCAAAAGGTCTTGTAGTGGCGGCAAAAATTCTTCCAAGTCAACGTCTGAAATTTTGCGCGAAAAAAAGAAGATTAAAATTATTTAAACAGATAAGGAAGAAAAAATAAATCAATAATTCGATTAAAACCTACATAAAATAAGACACAAATCGATCAATTTGTAAATCATGAAGTGCTGAACAGTTTCAAGCGGTGCATTGACATTGTATGCATCCCAATTGTCGCGCAAAATTGCGCTGCACCAGATTTTGTGTCTTATATCCAATGGATCGTCGACATACGGTGTCAAACTAAGCGCTTTCTGGTAGTCTTCTTCGTTAACGTCTGTATTTTCGTCAGCGATAAATAACTGTTTGGAGGAAAAATAGAATTGAGCAATAAAGAGACACCAAACGGTTTGAATGAAGCATAAAAAATAGAAAAAAAATCTACGAACATTAATAATTTCTTCGGGTTTGAGAACTTTTTGGTTGTCTGGATCATATCCGAAAATGAGGAGCATTCGTGTTGATACTTTCGATTGATAGTCGATCAGCCGTAATTCATCATTAATGACTTCAATTTCGTTGGACAGCTCTTCGTCGGCAGCCAAACTTGTCAATTTAGCCAGTGAGAGCATTGTCTTTTTGCGGGACACAGAATCCGTTTCATTTTGTGCTAATGACAGTAATATGCGTGAGGCTCGCGATAGATCACCGTTGAAAACGGTCTGAATCCATTCCAAACTTGGATGATCGCCCAGGAATCGAGTCAATTCGTTTTGATTACGCTTAAAGCGTTCAAACAAATCACCACGTTTATTCTGCTGTAGATGCCAATTGATGGCGAATTGTGAAAAATCTTGATCTTTGTACCGTTCAATGTACTCCTCTAAGCGTGACTGATTCTTTGTCTGATCACAAACAACGACGAGCGTCTTAAAATCTAAATACTTTTCCGCTAATTTGGCTGCCAGCTCATATTGACCGCCGTCAACTATAAGTTGAGAAAGAGCAAAAAAAAAATCAATATTAAATTCAACTGTCGTCGAATGCTTATAGCCTAGTGTAAGAATATTTTCTTTTACCAAAATTAAAAATTAAGTCACTGCGCTCGGCTTCATATTTTCGGAAAAGGGTTTCATATTTATCCAACTCTTTGATGCTTTCCAAGTACGCTTTACGCCCATCCAAGTAAAAATCGACCAGTTCGACGAGATTTTTGAAGTGCTGCTGCCGCAATTCTGGCTCAGCCGTCGACCGAACGCCATTCTTTGTGATGATATTTATAATATGCAATATACTGTCGCGAATACCATTTGGAATTGCTGCAGATGTCCATGGCAAATACTCAAACTTATTTGCTTTATCGGCTGGCAACTTGAAAATGCTCGCTTTGACCTCACGGAATTTGAATACCTCATGCAGAATGGCCTAAATAGAGATGGGTGGTTTTTAATCTTCAATCGAATTCGTCGAGTTTCTCATTATTATCGATTCAACAGATTATAAATAATTCTTACCAAAATAATTTGGCTGATGTCAAGCAAAAATTGGGAAGCCTTAGCTGGGTTTTGTTCTTGTTGAATCACTTCATCGGCGAGCGATGTGAGTGATTTGAAAAATTCATGAATGCGGGTAACTTGAACATAGAAAATGTCTTGTGACGTCAAATTCTCAGGTGGAATTTCATTTCGTTTCTTCAGTGTGATATCAATGGCCTCATCGATTATGGCTGAATATTGGTTGTGAATGCCTTTCAGCGCGATTGCAGCAACGATTTTCTCATTAATATCAGATAGTAGATGCCAGGTGGCTTTGATTTGGCTGCGTTCGGTGACGGTATCCAGCTAATTTACAAGAAACATAATAATGTGATTTTTTTTATTGTATTAAAAATTCAATTCAATTCGAACCTTTTCCCACAATGATGTTGTCTGAAGGAAATCGATGAAGTGCGTGAATGCGCGACTTTTCTCTTTCAGTTGTTGAATAATTTGTAACGATGTCGAGCTGCCCAATGAACATTTGTTTGAGAGTTGCTCTTCCCACCGTGGATCAGCGGCTGGAATATCTTCAGCTAAATCTTTTGCAATTTTTACGATGATATTATCAAATTCATTGGCAAACGATGATGCATTTGCAAAGAGTTGATTGATTATGCCCGAACATTTTGACGTATTTTTCTTCAAGTGATAAATGAATGCGGCCTTAATTTGGCTGATGCTGTCGTGCAGATTGTAAACATCTTCCGGGTTAACGTCGTAAATTGTAAGATTGGTCGCAGTCTCATTGTGTATCGTCTGACTGGTCATATGAAAATCAGACAAATCCGACACCACGGAGCTATTCAAGCAGTCTAAATTACCAAAATCGGACGATGATATGCTGATGAAACCATTGAGACGCGAGAAAAATATTGGTATTTGACTATAAACGGCAGCAGCCAAAATTCGGTCATTCGGAGCGGGCAATTCGATTTTTTCAGTATTATCAACACCTTGTTGAACGACACCTTAACAGAACAATAACAACAATTAAATGGAATGAAAAATTGAAATAACAAAAAAATGCAATAAATTACCACTCAAAAGCACTTCAAAGATGGTGTGCTCCCCATAAACGTATGCGGTTGAATCAGTCAAAATGAATTTGTACTTTAAACTCTCCTCGTTAGCGTCGCCCGAGTAAAATGCATTGGTTTTCATTTGACAAAAGTCCTTGATAGCAAAACACGATTGTTGCTCAATCAAAGTGACCAATGCGAATAGAATCTGTGGGGTGTGTGCCAGATTCATAGCGGCTACAAGTAAAATCAATTCCCCATCTTTGTTTGGATGCATGTCCAGTGTGAACATTTCGACTTCGTTGATATCGCGCGATGGCCATGCTTGATGATGGAATGCCTGCTTGATTTTCTGGATAATTTGCTGATCTTCAAACAGAAATGTCTCATTAAAATTCAATTCGACACACCAACGCTGTATAAACTTATCCGATAGCACTGATATATACCAATCGGATGATTCCGAAATTTTCGCGCATATTTTGATGAATCTCTGAAATGCATGCAGAAAACGATGAGTTCTAAATTACAGAATAGAGGAAAAATTCAATCAATGCTTACATTTTCGCGATCTTGTGAATTGCTACCAATGAGTATCGATGCAAATCTCTTGCCAATGCCACCCAAGAAACCGGTTGGCGGCCGCACTGGCCGATGTGTGATGCTGTAGCGGCCGTTGTTCTGTTGCAACTCAAGCAATACCAAATTGCATGTTGTCGTAGCTAGAACATAGCCTACCGATGGTATGGTGACGAGATCATCGAATTCCTGTCCCTCCAATATACCCGTTTCATCGATTGAGATCGCATCATGTGCAATGGACGGCCAATATCGAACATCGCCGGTTGGTGAGATCGATAAACACGAAGCCATCTGTTGACCTTCCGTTGTGAAAACGGTGATAAGCGATGCTTTATGGCCGATATCACAATGGGGTAACGTCAATTCACGACACTGGCTGATCACTGGCCGCCGTTGTGGTGTTCGCATTTGTAATTCCGACTTTGGTGACGTTGGATTTGCATCTTTGTACTGCCAAACGAGCAGCTTGCGACCGCATATCGCCCATGCCCAACCGTTATGCGAACAATTTATCGTCACATTGGCATTTCTTTCGCTGAACATAAGCGCTTCATTGACGGTAATTGGTAGCTGCAATCCAAATAACTGAGCCACATTGTTTGCCGATCTTGCAATCACCTGATTCGACTGAACGGATCGCCCCGAAACACTGTACCGGCTGGAAAGATAGGTTATGTTTAGTACACATCCAAAT
Source organism: Sitodiplosis mosellana (assembly GCF_009176505.1). NCBI lineage: Eukaryota > Metazoa > Arthropoda > Insecta > Diptera > Cecidomyiidae > Sitodiplosis > Sitodiplosis mosellana. The sequence continues at coordinate 9,956,780 of NW_022601467.1, read as the reverse complement.
GCAAATGGAAAATAATTGGCCGAAATTGAATTTACCTGGGTGTTCCAAGTGGTTTTTTAATGCCACCATGCAATGATTTACGACTGGAATAAATCGAACTAGCCGAAGATTTGCGTGCCGGTGCTGGAAACGGCAAACTGGTTCGACTCTTAAACGAGTGCTCCATTGTTCACTTCGAATTTTATTGCAACAAATCTAATTTCAATTACAATACCAATTTTCGTTTTTTTCCTTCGTGCAGCTCACAACACAACAATTCGGTCACTCGATATCAATAGAATTCCAATGGAAAATACGATGTGTTTGTCAGAATTCTTCACACTTCCATCGTTTGATAAAACAGTTTGGCGCGGTTAATGTTTCATCATATTGGACAACAATCAAAAACACTGTCGCATTAGCAGGGGAATGTACTTAACCAATTATCAGATGGTGTACGAACTTCATCATAAAGCATAAGTACTTCAAATGGTTAAGTATTTTTTGCATCAAACAGATAATGAATAAAAAGTGTAAAAGAAGTTATTTTTAAATTGCAATCGCCTGTGAAATATCATAAAAATTCGAATGGACAATTTATATTGGGTATTTGGTGGTGAATTGTCCATTTTTCTATTGTGATTAAGTATTGATGCGGTTGAGTCCGTATGATCTACTGCGACATACACACACATAGGCATTTTGGATTCGTCCACACTTTAAGTGTTTGACATTTGTGTATGAATCGTGCAATTTTTTTTTTCAACAAGGGATGCATTTACTTAGGTAATTTTGACAAGAGAAGACTAACTGTCCGCAGAATCTAATTGATTTAAAACAAAAGAGAATTTTGTTGAAAAATTCTTTTTTGGGGTAAAAAGAATCGCGTGGATTCGAGTGAGATAAGTTAGTTGAGTCGTTTGTTATTCTTTGCTGGTGAGTTTTCAAGGCGAGGATTCCGTTAAATGGCTGGTGTAAGTGAATGTTTTTCCATCGGAAGCACAGTTTCGTGCACCACTTGTTTTAAGCAGAGCGTCGAGGGTGAAGTTTTGGCATTCGATCAAATGACCAAAATGCTAATTTTGAGTATCCTTTTTCAAAAGACAAAAACCGAAAACAAAAACTTTTCAAACACATTTCATTTTGATTTAGTTTTATTGCTTTCGTTTTTTTTTTCCTGTAATGAACATATTTCCATACATTTTGTATGTCAATACAAATTTTCCTTAACATAAAATTGAATGAAACGAAAAAAAACCAACATCAGAATGCACAAAAAGCGGCAAACAATTAAATGATGTGTTCATAGTAAACTTGGGTCTGTGCAGCGATGTACAAGTAAAAAATGAGACTAATTCTGCACCACAGGCACCACCATCGCTGAATTTGCAAAGAGTGAGTATAGTGTATTTGTGTCAAATATTTAGTCATTGCAAACGATTCTATGAAAGCCTATCGATTTTCTATCGATTAGTTGAACACACGCGTTCGGAATTCGGTTGAGGACAAGAAACGATGGGTTGCTGCAATGTCGGCTGGTGTCAGTCCTGAGGGTCAAAAACTCTTTTTGGCCATCTCGAAAACGATCAATGAAGTAAGTTGCCACACTCGGTTTTTTTTTATTTCAATAGATTTTTTTCGTTTTTTTTTTCTTGATTTTAATACGATGTACTATTTCGACGTTTGTCGCTGCACAGGTCGCGTGGATGGGACCGAATATTGTAGTATTCAACGATGTCACAATTCGACCACCATACAGATTAGAGAATGTATCCGGTCACCAAGGGTCAAAGCAGTTGAGCTATGTCCGAAAAATCGTCGAACGTTCAACACGAGTGGACCGACCGGTAAATTCACATCATTCGATGGCATTGATGCAATCGCAACCACCGTTGCCACAGCGGAGAAATTCGAACGGCAATGGGCCAGCCACCAATTCATCGCTCACACCATCCACGAAGATTACAGAGAGAAACACGAACTCAAATATAAAAGCAAATTAATTTATTCAACGAATAAAACGATTAAGAAAAAACAAAAACAAAAAAACACACACAAATACACATTACACGCATTATACGCATACATACAACATGGATAACGAAACCATTTCGATGATCTATCGGTTTTTTATGTGATAGTTGAACACTTTTGTTGGCAAATTGTTACTCGATAGAAAGAGCCCCGGCTATTTAAATTATCATACCTTTTCTGAGTTTAATTTAGTTCTTCTTTTTTTTCTTTGTTTGAACCACGATTCCTGTTCAAAATTACAACAAACCAAAAACAAAACAAAAATCATTTTCAAACGAAATCGAATAAAAAAAAATCGTAGCATTCTTTTGTGTTCGAATTTAAAAAAAAGAGACTGCATTGTTATTGATTGTCATCCCTTACAGTGCGAAAGATAATAGAATAAATGCTCAATGACTGAGATATAATGATAGATATTTCCGTCTGTATCCCGGGAGGCTGCAACATTGACTTCTTTCCATACTAATTTGACGTTTGTCAGTGGTGAACGATTTTACAGCGCCATCTGCACATATTTGACTATTCAAAGTGAACTAGCTGTCATCAGTATCGATGAGTTATCGATGCTCAATTTTGGGTCATAAACGGCACATTTGAAATTTTCAATGTACCGTTTACGACCCAAAATAAATTGAGCATCGATGACTCAACGATACTGATGACAGCTAGTTCACATTGAATAGTCAAATATGTGCAGATGGCGCTTTTTGTGTTTGAAGCGCAACGTTGCAGCTGCCCGCTGTATCCGCATCCACAACAAGAAAATGTGTCAAATCTCATGGAAGAAAACGCAAGGGAAATGCCCCATTTTAAGAAAACCGTAACACAAACTTTATTTATCGAATTGTAATTTATTTCGTGATTCTTACTTTTTTCTCTGTTATTCAAAAACACTCTAATTATTATTTGGAATGTAAAAAAAAACATCGGCTGAATCTCAAACAACAACTCACACAAATGTATGTCATAAATTACCGTTTTTCTTCTCGTTCACATTCGGAATGTGCCCAAAACTAAATGTTTTCCGTAATTTCAATTATTGCGTGATACGAGTCGAGTTGAGGGAAAGGTTTAGAAAAATTGGTATAAAAGAATTGTGTGTGTTATTTTTCTAAGAATCAACACTTGATTCGCCTATGATTAATTCTTTGCCATCGTTCTAATGAAGGTTTGCATCGGGTTTGTTGCTACAGACACGAAACTTTTACGATATGGCTCCTCCGTCCAGGCGTCCAATGAGAATGTGTCGATTTCGGAGCACGAAACTATCGGATTATCTCGTTCGATTCGCTTCATTACCCACTTTTGGACGGTATTAACTGCATCCGAGTTTCGGCATATTATCGCTGCCAATGTAGTGCCATAAATTTGTGCTTGTTGTTCTGAAATCGGAAATTCCGCATGAAAATTCACTTAATTTCAAACGTGCCAAACACACAGCCAGATTACCTCGTGTAAAACTCTGTGGGCCAATTCTGCGTTCGTACCAGTGAGAGTCGCCTCTTTTCAAGCGTAGAAATTGATCGGTTATTATACAGGATAACAGTGGTCCAACGATTGCACCTTCCATTGGCGGTTCGCTCAGTGCACCAGTGTAAACGTCCACATTTTCTGCATCTCTGTTTGTCAGATTGAGGAACAAAAACATCAACAATTCGATTCAACGCACACAATTCGGTTTTAATATTAAAAAGAATATGTTGAATTACCCGAAAATTCGTCTTATAGTTTCCAGTGAATCAATATCAACAGCAAATGCCATTTCTTCCCACGTATCCACGGATGGTAGTTTACAATGTCGTCGCCATTCATGATATGCTGGCAGACCATGATCTCGCCCTCTCTGAATGTTCAACGACACCAAATCCAAACCGCAAACGTTTCGTTGATTTGCAGTTGGTTGCACAACATCATTTGGGTCGGTAAACAATTTTTCGGTCAATTCAGTTGTAAAATATTGATCGGATCGCGCTAATGGCGTCACCGACGCTGCTCCAATTGCGTTATCCAAACCTTCGGCTGTCCACAATGAATACGGATTGAAGAGCATTTGGTGTAAGGCAATTGTGTTGGGATTATCCAAGTCTCTAGACGTATTCATTACTCCCTTGGGTGGAGAATGATTCGAAATAGAAAAACAAAACAAAACCATTGACCATGTTTTTAAGCTACTTTTCGTTCTTCACTTCGAAAAAAAAAATAATAATTCTTAATTCAATTAACTTACGGGTATCAAAGTATGTGCAAAGCGAAAAGCACATGCAGCAAAGATATTTGCAATTGAAGCATCAATCGATTCATCATAAGTATCTTTCTCCGAATCGGGCTCTGACGTCAAACCAATTCTATCGCTGTAGCTTTGCCCTGAAAATGGAAAAACAAATAATGATGTCGAAATTGTGTTGGATTGTTCTCCCCCATTAAAACTTCAACTTGAGTTCGCACAAATACCTAAGACCACCGGCAAAAATTCATTATACGTAACATGTTGTAATTGGGCGGCAACGATTCGTTTTGCTTCTTGGAACAATTTTTCATCACTCCAATGTGAATTTCTTTTTTCCAATTCGCTGGCAATATAGTTGTGATGACGTGCCCAAATGAGATGCATCGAAGTCAAGTGCAAATTCTCATTAGCTCGTGTATCGCCCGATTCAAAACAGTATTGACCTTTAGCATTTTGTTCTTCATCATTGCATCCATCCTGCGGATCAGTTGATACGGGCAATAAAGTTCGATTGTCCGATGTATAATACATTCGTAGCAAACCGCCTTTGTCTGTGGAATCAAAACCAATTTTAACACATTTCATTTTCAATTTTTCGATTTCTTGAACCAATTAAACCTACGTTGTCGTAGTGATTCGACTTTTTCATCAGTGAATCCATACACAACCGACCCGTCAATATATGCACTCGCTTGATTGAGCTGTTGTCTTGGACCAAATCGATCGGTTGGTGCCGGCGCCGATCGCACGAAATTCATACAAGTTATATTATATAAATCGAAATTTGGGTCACCTGGACCCAATACCACTGGGAAACACTCTGGATGCAAATCACCCGTTTCAGCACAACAGTCGATGGGTTCATTGTCTTGACCTTGATTCAAAGCTGTGGCAGTCAAATCATGGTCCAAAAATTGTCCAAACACCGCCACCATTACGGTAAACTCCGGATCAATTGAATATGATGGTCTGTGTACAGATAGAGATACATTTCTAGCCGATGGCAATTTATTCGCCGTATGACTTTCTCTGGGCGCGGATATTCCGTCTGCGTAGTCTGGATTCAAAGCTCTGAAAATCAGAAGAAGAAAACAAAAAAAGCGAAAATTGTAGTCTTCGAATGGAATTAAATTGAGAGGGAAAACAGGCCATACCTACGAAACGGTGTATAAGCTACACCACATTCGAATGGACACCGTTTATTGTTGCAGCTTCCATTTGGCACACGATATTTTGCATTGAAATCACATTTTTGTCGCTCACTTTTGGCCGTTTCCAATTTGATTTCCGGCCCTTTGCCAATGCTATGACGTCCATTTGGTTTTTCGTATGCATTTCTGTATGGATTCAAACACAATATCGCATGAATATTGTGCCACATTTATATCCTAATTAGATTCGTCTACGTACCGCTTGGCCAGGGAATTTGTGGCATGATCTTCGATATAACCACGTTTCGTAAGTTTCCTTGCATCAGCCGTTGTACTAACCGCTCGTTGATGTCTAAACGATGGCGTATTGACTGGTACAACTTGTAGGTTTTCTTCAAACAGCTCACGATTGCCAAGTGCAATCATTCCGTCGTTTAGCGCTTGTTTTATCTCCTCATCGCTCGGTATGGGTAGTGTCCAATTTATCGGCTGTTCATCTATTCAAATTTATTTTTGATTTAATTAAAAAATTATCGTTATAATATACTTTATGGAATAGAGTGGAATAGTGACAAATAAATTACCGGGAATGGGTCCACGAAATGATTGCATCAAGGTGAAAAATTCAGCAGAATTCACAGCCTGAGCTGGATTTGTATTTTGCATATTTTCTTCATTTGTATCATCTTCACTGTTTCTCGTTACCACAACGGCTATCGTAATGACCAGCGCCAAAATGAACGCGGCTCTGTCAATTAAAACGAAAATTAAAAAAAAAAGAAAAAATTCAACGTAATTTCCTAAATTAAAATCAAAATGGTCTCACAGAAATGAAGTCCAAATGCAGAATTGCAATCGATTGAAGCGATCGGATTTGGTGCGTGTAAAACGTCCTGGAACCGCATATGATGTTTCACTTCTCGAATTGGTGAATAGAGATGTCCTTTCGTCAACCATTTCCGTAATCGATCCAGTGAGATGCGCGCTTGTACACTTAAAACAAAATTCAAAACCAAAGAACAACCGTTTCTTTTTCTATATTCAAGCTCGCTCGAAGTGTCGGTGTTCGCTAAACCGAAGCTATCATTCAACTAAAATCACCTACAAAAATTATTAGACGGAATTCTAATGATAGATTGCTCGACATAAATGAAACACAACATTTCCTCACCATCAATGTATCAAATATCGTGTATGTAATGCAATCATATAAGAAGGCATTTGTTCACTCAAATACGTGCACGTACAGTAAAGCCACCGATACAAAGTCTGACCGATTGGTGCCGATCATGGTGACAACATTCCTTCGGTTTGACTGTAGCCAACCAAATCGTCGTCACTTCATCTGGAGAAATACACAACAAGCTTGAGACGTGCGTCGAAGAACTTGGACTGACGTGTGCACTTTATTCACGTTTTTTTTTCAAACATTTTTACTGCCAGCCACTTGTGAGGTACGTACGCAATTTTATGTGATGGTTATTTAATCCATTTGTCGAAATGTGAACAACAAGAAGTCATAGGGAATATTGTAAGTATGTTTTAAACGTATGTCCACATCCATTTATGTTGATTGTATAGCTACGGTATGGACACCCTGTGTGTGTGTGTATTTTGAGTGGCACATCGGTATGGCTTCTTTCTTTAGAAAAAGTAAAATCGAACATTGGGATGCATGGCTTCATGTCGATGAACGAACGCTATCTCTCTCTCTCCCTTTGTGACATGACATAAACATAATTAGTGTTCGATTACAAGCGAGAGCAAATTTTCTTAGAATCAAATCCATTCGAACATCAAAAAGAATTCATCGAACTAACTGATTGTTACTTTAGCCAGTTTTGAGTTCGTTGAGCTACTTTATACAAACCGACAATACATAAGGCAATGCTGCTGAAATGATGCAAATGATAACAAGCAATAAAACCAAATTATATCGCTGAAAATTTCATCATTTTTGTATGTATTGTTAATATTTGTTGGTTTTTATCACGAAAATCTTTCGATTCACCCTGATAAGTAGCACAATTGCAATGTAAAATACTGAATCAAAACAAATGTTCGTCTCGCGGATTACACTGATTTGAAAGAGCGTATAATATATATATATATTTTGTGCCGGGCGGAGCGTGTAGCGGCGAGCAGGACATTTGATTTGTTTTTTTTTTTCTTCTTTTTCTTCTTCTTATTACCCCATATACTCGACTAACACGGTTGAGTCGAATCAATCATATAATCTCAAAGTCAAACAAACTCAACGGTTTTCGAGTCAGTCATTTGAAAATTGTGCTATTGATTGGTTCGCCGCAAATTTAAAACGGACAAACACATTTAATTGCTTTCTTTGTGAATTGTCAAGAAACGAAATGTTGCATTCGATTTGAACGACAATTTAAAACGGATATCAATTTTGTATTCACATTTCAAAATAATAGAATACGATTTCAATTTGTGAATTTAAAGCTTTGAAATGGCAACGGAACAGTCGAGACTTTTGAAAAAATCATTCGATTATTTATCGAATGCATCGCTAACAGTCGATCCAAAATTGAGGGAATGTATTGTTGTGGTGCCCGCAGTGTATGGTAGTAACGATAGTTGCGACAATATCGATGAGTAAGTTTGGCTAAATGCATATAGCATATAGTAATAGCCCCATATTCTCTGGACCGAGTCATGTGTACACGAAATAAGCTTCGGCAATTATTGATTTTATTTTTGAGTATGGTATATTCTAAGGACGATTTAACCATATCAAGGACGATCGAAACGGTTATAATTTCCGAAATTTGGCTCATTACCGAGTGCAACTTTTAGGACAATGATTTTTTTTATTACCATTCAGAGTGAAAGAGAAAAAATATATAACAATATCCACCATAACAATCAGTTGACGTAAGTGATGAAATGATGAAAAAAAAACAAATTTATTACTGAAAAGAGCAGAAACCCATTCTATCAGTCGAACGAAAATAAATCATTGCGTTTCATTTGAGATTTTGTTTGCCGCTTCATACTTATGAAAGATTTGTCTTGTAAGCGATTTGTTCGTTGAAACATTGTAGGGCGAAAACAAGGAGTTTTAGTTGTTAATTGAAAGCACAACAGATCTTTGCATCATCGAAATATTTCTTTTTAATCAACGGCCATTTTTTTGTTCCTTTTTTTGTTCCTTTTTTTGTACTGTTGATTTATATTTGCCGGTTCCACAAACATAGTAATCGTTTCCATATATACAAGGCCACATTCCCCGCCATGATAATGAATAATATTTGGAAGAACGAAAGATGAAATGGTGTCAGAATGAAACGAAAAAAAGAAATAATAATATGTAAATTAACAGGACCGACCAAATTATGTACCATGAAACATAAAAATTGTCAATATAATTCGAATATTTGAAATACAATGTGTTCACATGTACATGTGCACAGCACGTATAACTGACCTAGACATTTATTGAATGCGTATTATCAGTAGAAAAGTACACAAGTGGGTTCTTCCATTCGCGCATGTTTCGCTTCAATTTGTTAGCAAACAGATAATAATTATAATTTTGTGTTTTTGTTGTTGTTGTTCCTGTTCCAGGCAATTAATTTGCCTTTCGAGACAATGACATTGTTTACGCTCATGGTTTACGCATAATTTTCCATTTTTAATCGACAGCGAATGGTGTTTGTGTGTATCTATTCCAAATTGACGTAGATATTGTGGTGTGAACGGCTTGAAATCGGTGTTTATTTTCATATGTTTTTACGCTTTTCATTCTATCTCTCTATCTGTTCATATTTTTCATTTCATTTCAATTTGTTTATTTATTTTTTTCTGCCATTTTCCAGGTTCGTAGGATTTACACTTGAAGAACTGTACATTTATTTGGACGATCCATGGTGGAGACTATTACGGCGTAGCATTTTGATATCATTATGGATTTTACTGTTTGCAATTTTTGCATCAGCTTGCATCATCTCAGTTGTTGAATATGACATGCAACGATGCACCATAAGTAGTACTATGAAGTCACCAATATTTTCCGCAATCAATCTTATTAGTGCTGATACAATTTCAAGGACTAACTATACAATATCATCAACAAATGCTTTGGCTTCAAACAGTTCTATAGCAGCCGCTTATAACATCAACGCTTCGACGATGCAATGATTGTGCGTGTGTGTGTGTGTGTGCCGATAAACGCAGCACCGGTTTCATTCAAGTGATGGAATGCATTTTGTACCTCTCCCTCTCTTGCAATCCGCCACATTGATACAGACCCGTTATGAATTCTTGATCGAACCGATCAAATTCTCAAAAGAGAAATTTATCAACACTTTGGCGCCGCAGTGCTTCAATTTTCCATAGAAATAAGTTCATTAGTTAGGCTTAGAACAATGTAAACAATGATCGCATAAAGACACCCTGGAGCTGTCTAGATCTCAATGGACAGATGTAACCAATGTTATAAGAGACAGAGTTATTTTTTGTCACTGAAATGTAGTTTTATTTATAAATTAAATTAAATTTAATAAATCAATTGATAACCTATTTTAAGCTATTTTCAAAACATTTTGCTAATTATAGACATTAATCGGGCAAAAAATAATTGGACATAAATGTAACTTTGTGTGTCTGAATGGCACACAATTTTGATAAAATGCACATGTTATTAAGTGCCAACTGAAATCATTAATAGTTGTTTATCAATTCACTCTCTCTCAATTACACTCTCCCTACTTTATGCATGATGTAATATTGAGTAAAAATTTCATATCAGTGCCGCTCCAACTAGAATGCATCGTTCTATAACACTCCCACTGTCAAAACAAATTTCGAACTTTGACTATTTACGAAGAAAAAAAAATGGTTTCAATTATCATAAACTAATTCATGACGTGTACGCTAGCGCTTATTTTTTGATGTTTCTTTTCTTTTGGGTATGAACACAACATCTTGCATCAAACTTGACTAGAAAATTGAAAATCAACAAATTTTAAATCAAACAACGGCTAATATTTGATATTTCATAACTAATTTAAACTATTAGATATCAAAATAATAAAAAGAAGTGGTACAATAACACTAATTGAGCCTCGAAACATTTTTGAATCATTTTCTGGGTCGACGGTTGATGTTTCGTCCGTGGGCGATACTGATCCATCATCTTGGTTTCCTTTTTCCCTAGCTGTGTTCGGTAGTGAACCGATCGTAGATGAAATCAATGGAACGCTGCTTGTTTCTTCAATGGCTTCTTTTATGACATTGAACATCTGAGTCGCTTCGTTTGTTGGCTTTATTGTTGTGATGGCAACATTTTCATTTGATTCTTGTATTTCGACAGGTATACTTGTGGTTGTTTCACATTTCTTCTTTGTTTCACCACAGGATTCAGCAATTTGATCTAAAACATTTGGCTGTGTCGATGTCTCTTTCTGATTATTGGGTTCATTTTCTACGGCAGCTTCATTTGCTATTGTTGTTACATCATCTTTTGGTGCTAAATCGTTTTCATTGCGATCAATTTCAATAGGAATGGGTTCATTTTTGTCCGCTGGCTCCTCAGCTGTGGCATTGCAATGAGTTCCAATCTCGGCAATGACAGATGATGATGATTGCGTCACACCATCTGCTTTGTTATTCGTTTCAATCGATGGGGGCATCGAAGCAGAATCTGTATGACCAGCATCAGAATGATCTACATTAATTGACACAGGTGAGGTTGTTTCGGCATGTTTGTCCATTGTTGCAGTACTCGTAGCGGGCGAATCAGCTTTTTCCGGTGCAGTTGGCTCCCGAGTTATGTGTTCTGTTGTTGACATGGTACTCGTTGGCGATGACACTGTCGTGGTTGTGGTACCATCGCTGCTTGGTTCATGATTGTCCATTGTTCCAGTACTTGTGGCGAACGATTCAGCTTTTTCCGGTGCAGTTGGCTCTGGAGTTATGTGTTCTGTCGTGGTTATGGTACCATCGCTGCTTGGTTCATGATTGTCCATTGTTCCAGTACTTGTGGCGGACGATTCAGCTTTTTCCGGTACAGTTGGCTCTGGAGTTATGTGTTCTGTTGTTGGCATGGTACTCGTTGGCGATGACACTGTCGTGGTTATGGTACCAGCGCTGCTTGGTTCATGATTGTCCATTGTTCCAGTACTTGTGGCGGACGATTCAGCTCCTTCCGGTGCAGTTGGCTCTGGAGTTATGTGTTCTGTTGTTGGCATGGTACTCGTTGGCGATGACACTGTCGTGGTTATGGTACCAGCGCTGCTTGGTTCATGATTGTCCATTGTTCCAGTACTTGTGGCGGACGATTCAGCTTTTTCCAGTGCAGTTGGCTCTGTAGTTATGTGTTCTGTTGTTGGCATGGTACTCGTTGGCGATGACACTGTCGTGGTTATGGTACCATCGCTGCTTGGTTCTACGCCTGGTTTTGAACTGTCAATATTTGAGCCGGTTGTCGTCTTTTGATTGTCTTCTTGCGGATTAGTGACGGAAATGGCCGGCTGATCTCCAGTTGTCATGGTACTCATTGTTGCTGGAGCGGTCGTCGGAGTACTACCAACGGTTGTATCAATTTCTGGTTTAGAACTTTTTGCTGTGCTTAAGGACATTGTAGTCTTGGGAACAGACGTCGTAACTGAATCGGTGTGTTCTATATTGTTTGTTTCAAAATCCAAATTTATTGAAACTTTATTATTTGGTAGCCATGAACCTGAGGTGCCTCCTTGATTGGTATTTGGGAATTGTGTTGTCACAATGGTTTTCGGTGCATGTGTCGTTGTTTTGCCAGTTGTCATCATTTCCTTTTCCTCCAAATCAAAATCCACATTTGATGACACTAGCCGTTGACTTCTATGAAATTAAAATAATCATTGTTAGTAATACGAATTGGGTGAACAGGTGATTTTTTACAGTAAATATTGATGAGCTGGTTCCATTAGTAAGCCTAAACCCCTCTTTTGGTTTTGTTTTTTTTTTTTAATCTGAACACCATTTGACCACATGCATAAATGCACTTTAACTTATTATATTGATGTGACCACATGTATTGATATACAGTAGAATCTCGGAAAGGCAAATCGAAATGTTCCAGAGTTGATTACCTTTTATGAAAAATTAACTTTCGGAAATCCTCGTTTGTTTATCATCCCTGTTGCATTTGATTTCTGATAATTTTGAGATCAGAATGTTCCTTTTCTTGAACCAATAATGTCAAAACTCGCCCAACTTTTCTGGACAATTATCTTGTGTGTGAGTTAACTTTTCCAAGATTCTACTTTATCATGGAACGATTATCGTTATCATTCAATGATATTAATTGTACACTCAAAATATCTTCATAGTTAATTGTTGGGGTTCAACCGAGTTGGATCCTTGCGCACAGTTGAAAAAAATCATACATTCTTTGAAATAATCACACATTACAAGGATTTTGATATTTGATCAACATGTGTTTTCATGGACATTATCAAATATGAATGATTCAATGGCGTTGTTTCATTCCCACAAATAGTATCAAGGCTGCAATTGATACCTTCAAATTCAGAATAAAACATATGATACGTCGTATTAAAATTGAGGCTGAAAAATCTTGATGGGAAAAAAGAACAAATCAAGTTATGAGCACAAGTGGCACTAATCAAAGTTGAGAGGAAATGGGATTTTTTTTTCATTTTTCTTGTTACTGAGAAAAGATCAGAGATCAGACGTCTTCGGCATAGTTGTAGAACATTGGAAGAACTTGGACTGTGCGTTTTTTCTTATTTCAACTCTATTTTGATTAATGCAACTTTTGCTCACAACTGTATATTATACTGTGTATACTGTACCTGTATAAATGTATAATATTTGCTTCTTTTTTTTCACATAGATTTTTTCGTCTCAGTTCTATAAAAACTTGTGTCACTCTGCCTGGACTATTTCTTTTTTTTGGATGATGCCAAATATATTCATGCATCTTTTACACAAACTACAAAAGTTGCGAAATGCAAAATAAAATGTTCCGACATCATTTGAAGAGATATCTGTTTATATCTCCCAAAAAGCTAATGCAATCATTGAAAACCAACAATTTAACGCTTTTCTTCAATTTGTTTGTTCAAGTAATGATGAGTCATTTGACTCAATTACCGAGAACCAAAAGTATGCTATCCCATAAACGCTTGGCTATGTGTTGTTAAAGAATTAAATATTCCTTCTATGACACGAAAAGCATTTGTGAAAGGTGTTGCACGCAATATGTAAACAGGTACATAGAATGCACTACTTTGTGGACGGGAAATTCCACGTGAACGTGGCCCAAAAAATGTCCGTTTCTTTGTAACAGTAATTTGAAAGCTCTAAAGAGCATTTTCGAAATTGCAGCCAAAGACATTGGATGCATTCTCGTTATATCATCCTAGATTTCATCACTTCATTTTTGTATGCTTATTGATTCGATATAAACACTAAAATTTAAGTGTGTAACACTGTTTTATCAGAAGAAATTGACCGAAAAAAAATTACTTCGAAATTTGGAGATTGCCGGCTTTGTGTATTGGTACAGCTGAAATGATCGAAGTAGCAGCAAGAATGATCACAAGATATTTCATTTTTGTTGAACAGGTGAACGCGATACACTTTTCTTGAATTTCGTTTCACTTTTTTTCGTCCGCCAAACTGTATGTCGGTTAACCTGAAAGCTCACACGTAACACTGAAAGCTGTTGCTCATTCGGGCGTGTTTAAATAATACTGTTTTGTTTCAATCTTTATTTCCAAACAATGCACATCTTTACACAAGCTCTGCCACTGAAATGCAATTTTAATTTATGATGGCGGAAATTGTGATTGAAATTAATTGCAATTGTTTGCACCTGCCGTTTACTTTTGGCCAAATTGTGTCACATTTGCCCCGCACAAAATTGGAAAAATGTCGATTGGCAAATGCCGTTAGAATCAGTTAGATCGAGCGTATTGACTTGGAGTGATAGAAGTGTCGACGGTTGGAAAGCTTTGGGGCGACTGATAACGAAAAGCCATTCTCTTGAATAGGTGAAATTGTATGTTATGGAAAAAAAGATTACACGTTGTCATCATACAATGAAATACAGTAACAATCAAAGCGTTCCGGTAGTGTTTTGTCGTTGTCCTCTTTTTTTTCCTGCCATTGAATTCATATATCGAAAGGCCCACATTGCGATTGTGATTTGTTCTTGTTGTATTGTATGGATTGGCCTAATGAGCGAAATCCTGACTCAATAGTTCAATGTCAGTCTCATATCGCACAGTTCTAATTGTTCACGTTTACGACTAGAATATTCATTGCAGAAGCTCGACAGTGGTGTGACCGTAATACGAGAGTGAGAGAAATACAAGTTTGATGAATTAACACTATAAAATATTCTGACACGAGGACCCATCTAATTAGTCAATCAATCTCTCGGTGCTATTTCCTTGAAGTCATTTGAAATTTTTATATGGTTTATTTTTCTGCGTAATAGTGTTAGTCTTCTTTTTTAATCAAAAGTTCTTTTTTTCATGCAGGGTTAGAGTCAAATTTAATGTTCGACTGCGTGGCGTATCAAAAGTTTGTCATGGTCTCATACATGTTGCGAAATCAAGAAAGTTATTGTTGAATATATAATTCCCTATAAAATCAGAATCGATTTTATATTGAGCTATGTACCAATTATTCAGTGTGTTGCACCAAGGTGTGCAAACTGCACAAGTAAAAATACTATTGGGGAAAATGGAAATGGGGAAATCCTTGAATAATTCATTGATGTCTCCCAAACCACTGGTTGGATATGTGCAGTACGCGTGCTAAATGTAAAATGATGGTAAAAACGAAGCGAGTTTTTTTTCCACAACCCTTTATTTTAAGGAGGTCAAAACACTCCTGAATATTTCCAGGTTATAATTGAAAATCTGTAACCATTTTCTGTTGTTGTCATTAAACAGTGCACAGGTGACAACAAGACATACAATCGATATTCAATCAAAAAGGATTTGGTGATTGCGTTCAATGAATACTTTGAGAATTTCTTGTCGACCAATTCTACAAATCCATATTAGGTCTTTTATAACACACGCATATAGACAGACCATTTCGGAGAAGGTGAAATGATAAAGAAATTCAGAAATGGATAAAAATTTAGCTTTGTTGATTCATTACTATTTTACAATCAATCGACAGGGGCATGAAATTCTAACATTGGATGCAAGATTGGTTCGGATTAATAATGAATTCGCATGTGATGTGCTTCCAATACGTGTGATTCGATATTCCATCTAATGGACCAACTAATTAATGTTGATTAGGCAGTTATTACCATTGACATAGTATAATTGCTACTCAAAAATGACATTCCCAATTATATTGATAATTCAAGTTGAAATTAATTTTATCCAGAAAAGATTGAATTAGAGTGAAATTAAAAATAAAAATAGAAACAATAAGAAAATGAAAAAATGAAAAAGCGATGTCGCGACAAAAGCAAAACGACAACGGAATTTGAGTAGCGCTCCTAAAGTTTATACTAACCTCTATGTATTTAACGATCAAGTACAATGGTTTTCAACTTGAGTAAAGTTGAATAGTACTAAATACTCAACACATGCTGACAACATGAATTCATTTTTTTTCTCGTTCCGTTTTTGACATTTTTCTATGGACGCACAGACACAAGCACAACAATGAAATTCTCACCAATATGTTGACATTGTTTGAACATTCACTAACGCCGTCACATTCACCAGCAAGCAGCAGTAGCAATAATAATAAATGTTTGCTTTCTGTATGGTTATCGTGGTAAACGAAAGACAGACTGCGAAATATACATTACAAACAGTACACACAGTTTCATAATTTTCATCCACACACAGAAGCAAACCGTATGAAGAGAAGAAAAAGAAGAAAAAGAAGAAGAAGAAGAAGAAAAATAAAGAAAAATAAAGAAATAACATTGAGACAGTGAGTGAGAGCAGAAAAACACAGACAGAAGTAAAGGGACGTACATTAAACGTTTCACATTTTGCATTCGAAAGAAGACTACGTACAAAAATGCAATAGATTTATTTGATTGCAATTTGTACATTTGTGAGTCAATCTCAATTGTGTAGACGTTTCAAATAGTGATTTCCCATTTGTGTCCATCGGTTTTTCGTCTCCTCGGTCTGAATTTGTGTTTTTTTTTCATTCTCCTATTCAACACATTCATTTTTAATACACACAAGGAGAAACAGCAAGAAGAAAAAATACAGAAAAAAAAATAAATAGAAACGAAGTGAAGAGACAGTGAGCCAATTAAAATTAACACGAAATATTTTGGCTGTACAAACGCAACAGTGTCGACAGTGACATCGAATCACGGTGAAAAAGAGAGCGAAAAAAAACACACACACATATCATACGGGGACACGAGATGGTAAGTTTAAGTCGAACAAAAAAAAGTAATAATAATGTACGCAGAAGGCGACTCAAAAGCAATAAAACATATTGCGTGATTAGATGCAAAGGATTGATCAAAACGAGTGGATTCACTTGGAATCGTTTTCAATAATTTCGATTGTGTTTGGTTTATTTTTTGATCTTTGTATTGCTGTTGAAAGCAAGAGACACATTCATTGGTATTAATCATAATATTTTTATCACTGTCATTCGATCGACGGCTAAAAATAGGTAATTCAATAATAATCATTTTCAACTAAAATGAAACTTGTTTGCTAAATGAATGGCAAGCCCGAGAAGGTAAAGATGAAATTAGTACCAAATACAAAGCCGAACTTGTGACGGAGCGACCGTAATTCATTTGAAAATCTCAATACACTAAACATATCGAAAAAAAGTACCGAACGAACAGAAGCAAAATAACACACAGCGAGAGAAAGAGCAAAACAACAATTGAATATTATTGACGGAAATTATTGTATGTGTAGTGTTAAGTACGTTCCCAGTGAAACGAGATGTTTTCTTGTTAATTTATCGACTTTATTGGCAAAATCTAGCGATTGCAAAAATGAAAACATATCAAAATGGCCTTTAGTTTGTTCTTTCTCTCGGCCAAATTCCCCATCGTTCCAATTGTATTCACACAGAGAGTTTTTTTTTTATAAACGATAACATTGTGAGTGAGTGCGTGTTCAGTGATATATATAAAACCGAGGTCCAGGCAGATCAACTGAATGAAATTTAACGACTCAACAGAAATTCATAATTGAAAAATTATTAGCACCCAAAACCTCGACTAAATTCATCAGATGAAAGAGAAGAGGAAAAAAAACAACAAATTGATACGTTACGGGTGTTGGAATGCTGCGAATGATTCATATCGGCTGTGATGTGCACACATCATGTGTACAATGTACATACAAACACATACTCGTGTCGAGCCCGTTCTGGAAATTCATTGCGTGAAATTTTTCAAATGTTTTAAAATCTTACAACATCAAGTTACACATGAAAAAAGCAACAACAACAACAGCAACAAAATGAAATATGAAATCACAAATACAAAACTAAATGCGAAACAAATGTCATGCCAGGGTGGAGGAGGCGGAGATAGAATTGAAATTGTTAATGCATTTCGACCGAACAGCAATTATGAGAGCGCAATATTTGAGGGACAGAACAAAATGACAAAATGTTTAGGTGTGCATTAGCAATAATTGATATTTGAATGACGGCTGTTTTTTTTTATCTGTGCCTATTAAGAACGGAGTGATAAATATCTGTGCGGTGTGTGATGCCTAACGACACTATAAATATGTGTATTCAATCAAGTGGCGTGTGGTGGCCGTGTCTCAGTGTGTGTGTGTGTGCTTGTGCATTATCAAATAGTATCATGGTTGCGACCCCACAATAGAAGGGAAATGCAAACCGAAGAATTTACAAATAATCACATTGTTGGCATATACTCAATGTCCAACAATCACACAGTAATAATAACAATTTGCTAACGTGTAAATGCTTCTCGGACAAATGGAATGGATCCAGTTTCAATACCAGTTCGCATGGATATATGACGAATAAATTTTTTTTATAATCAGTTTGCATTTCAAATGCGAATGAACATTTTACGGACGACAGAAAATTGAAAGAAAGAAGAAAAAAAACACAAAACAGCAGAAAATAACGAGACAAACGAATGTTGTTTTATCTGTTCTCGTGAGAATTGTTTCTATGCGTTGCCAAACACACCGACACACAGACACACATTGAACAACAAGAAGCTAAGAAAAACACAGCACACAATGATTGCACAATTAACCAATTAAGAGCCTCAATTACGTTGAGATTTGGCAATTCGCACCACATGAATGAGTTGTGTCGGGCCCAGAGTAATTAAGCGTCCATTCATACCGAATTGGCTGGTGTGTTGTTATTTTCTTTTCTTTTTGGACACAAAAGCGAATCGAAAATTAATAGAGTCTCATCAAAAACCAACGAAAGACTTGAAAGCAGAAAGCAAAACATAACACACAAAAAAGAGAGAGTGAAACGGATTTTTTTTATCGGAATACGATTTTTTTTTTTTACAAGTTTCTTCTTCATTTTTTAATCCAAAAATACGCTTTTTTCAACATGTTTCCTCTTCTTCTAATCAATGAACAATCATTTTTTTGCGCACGCTCGTGCGATCGTCCATCATAATTGTGTCGTTTGTAAAAGTAAGAGGATGACTGGATGTATAGACGAATTTATGCAAAAAAAAAAAATAATTGAATAAACACATGAAGTGTGCTAAAGAAATGCGCCAAAGAAATGCGAAAACTTGTAAATCGAATTAGATAATTTCATCCGGGGTGTGCTAGATTAGATATAGATATCGGACGAAAAAAAAATGGGCAACTCTGATTTTGCTGTGTCACAAATCCGATTTAATTCAAGATAAGAGTACGGCATTTTGCACATTGGCCTAGGTAGCCGATCAATGGTCATACGGTAGGCAGGCAGATAAATGAAGAAGAGAATGAGGTTTCAACCATGCCGTTTATGGGCATTTAATAGCAGGAAAATGAGTTGTCAATATAGGTTGTTTCTTTTTCTGCGGAAAAAAGAGCGTGTATCGTTTAAACTGAACGAATATGGTCAATTTTATGTCGGTGTATGTTTATATAAAATACATGATCAGTGGCCAATATTTATGAGCGGACGAACGAACGAACGAGTGAACGAACAAGAAAAAAAACTAACAGCCAAGCACTTGATGAAGAAACACGTTGACGGACCACGTTTACTTTCACTTTATCGTCGGATACGTATGCGTATTGAATTATCGCTTCAGGCCCCTGGACTAGTGTGCTTATGAAGTTTTGCCATTGCCTGCCCGAGCTTATAAGCCAATATCTTCGCTGTGCAACAAAGAGAGTTAATTCGGTTTCGATTTCATTATTTACATTGTCTTTGTTGTTGATGGTTTTAGTCAATGGACTAGTCATTTCGGTTCGTTAGCAAAATCATTGATAATGGTCATATGATCAATGCGCATTGGCAATCGATCAAATGGATATAAAATGATCTATTTGATTTATTTGATTTTCGGCCACAACTCTATCGATACCAAATATCAAACGACCAATCTATTTTGGCCCCCACATATCATGCAATCCACACCTTTCATGTTCATGAATCAACATTACATTCCATTGAATCAAAGTTCAACTGACTCGTTTTTTTTATTGAAAATTCTTCACTCAAATTCGCTGACAAATATAATAAACAATGATGGGTGTTTTTTTTTTCTTTCATTCGTTGGTGTTGTTGTTTATTTGTTTCAAGAATCACACACAAATTTCTTTGAATGATGCACGCGATCGTAGTCACGCACCATTAAAGCTTCAATTGTATGCGCCTTACAGATATTTAAATTAACCTCCGTGTTCAGCGTTCAGTGCGGGTTATTCACATATCGAGAAATATTAAATAGAAAGAAAGAAAAAAAAACATACATAAACTAAAACCAAACCAAATATTGAAATTGGTTTCATAACAACATTGTGCGCAATTTGTGAGTGGGATTTTTCTTGACTTATCTGATCAAATTGATGCTCTATTTAAATAGAAATGAACCATTTGTTGTGTTGGATTGATTGAAAAACAAAATATCATCTCGTTGCCTTTAACTTATAATTTTCAAAAGGCACACTCTAAAGTGGTCCTTAATAACCCGTTCTCTCCATGTGCCTGTGTGCAAACAACGTCAATGTGTGTTTTTTTCTTCTTATTATTTTTCCGTTTGTATCATTCATTTCGCATTCATTGACAATTTTATTGCTGATTTGCCAGTTTTGTCGTCATCGATTCCGTCGCATTTCATTCCTGCTTCTTCTTCATCATCATCATATTAATCATACGCTATTTGCTCGTTTGTTTAAACGTTCTAAATAAATAAACTCACTTGAACCGCATACGATAGCTCAACTCGCCGCTCACAACAACCATCGTCACACATTAATCTAACATTACATCAAAAAATAGCAGCAACAATTCATTAAAAAGAGTCGCACAATGAAAGACTGTCGCTGCGATTAAATATTCCAATTTTTGGCGCTTGCGGAAAAAAAAAATTAAATCAATAGTATATTACTTATTCTGAGCTTCCGACTTGAAATGAAATAGCAAATGAATGGTACACTACTGCGGTGGGATATAGTGTATAAGTGTTTTGTGTTTTTTTTTGTTTCTATTCGTTTTGGTTATGACCGAACTACCACAATGCCATAATATCTTGCCCATTTGCGGTTTGTTTCCTTTAGGCAAAAAAAATGCGGCTGTGAATTTTTGATCGTACATTAATGGCAATCCACATAGATAGTCAATTTAGTTATTTTCATACCAAACACGATCAAAAGCAGTTTAAACCAAAGGCTGACAACGATCATAATCAGTTCACAAGATAAATGAGCGTATACGCTCGCGCCAAACACTTGCCCCATTGCGGTGACAATACCAATATCATTCGCGCGCGCCAATTGTTTTTTCTCTCACTCTTTGTTTTTCGTCTGTTTGTTTGCTTGTTCGTTCGTTTGTTGGTAATGTCTCGCACAAGTGAATCAATAGCAAGCCATAATATCATTGATGTTGTGCTGCTGCTGTTGTTGTCATCATCAATTTGAATATGTTGCCTCTTTTTGATATTTTGATTTGACCCGTAATAAATACGTCATTCTATGAGAATATGCATCAAATTCAATTATGGAGCACAGTGTTTTTTATATGTATGGAGTGTAGTGCGCCGTTCCATTCCGTTCCGCATCACATTGTCCTATAAATGAGCACACACTTACAAAATTTATACAACCTTTGGCCGTAGAACGTTTTGGAGAGAAAGAAGAATGACAAGCAAGAAGAAAAATAATGCCCGATTGATGCCACCGAATGTGGGTTTTGTGTTTCTCGCACAGAAAACAAAAGCAGTCGATTCGATCAGGACTTTTCTCTCTCTCTCTCTCTCTCTCTCTCTCTCTCTCTCTCTCTCTAGCTCTCTGTGCGTCGGTGTGTATACAAATTCTTCGCAAGCATTGAGCTAGATTTCATCAAGTAATTTTTTTCTCGTTCTATGTTATTTCGTTGCTCTTGCCATTCGCGTTACGCGAGATACGTATTAATCATTTTTTCTGTTTCATTCTGATATCATATTAATGTTGTGTGCTGCGTTTTCTTTTTCGTTGTTCCAGACTGAATCAACAGAAGCCTATTCGCACATACAGCCGGCCGTACGTAATCCACCAAACACCATCAATTGTTTATAAACTCATTTCTCTTGCTATCCCATTTTACGTTAAGTTTTTGTGTATTTTACGGTTTATTCGAAACTGAACGAGAAAACAACAGCATACACAATAGGAACAACAACATTATTTATAACAACATACATTACCGAGCACATTTTAATTAGAATTTATTAAAAAGAAAAAAGATTGTTCATAATATTTTCAATATTTGAATGTGCACACGATAGAGTAATTACACTCACAACAACGCGAGAAAAGGAAACGACGCGTCGATTTAGAGAAGAGAAAGATAGAAAAAAAACGATAACACATAATATAGAAATAACGAAATAATTTAGCTGCAAAGTGAAATTGAAACGATAATCAAAGTCGGCACACAATAACAATATCAAAAGAGAGAGAGAAAAAAAAAATAAAAAATAAAAATATAATATTATTAATACACACATATACAAATACAGCGCGAGATCGAGTGAAAAAAAAAACAACAACAACAACAACCGTACAACAAGTGTAAAGTGTTAAGGCGAGAAACGATAGAAGCAAAATCGTGTGTGCGCCCGCAAGATAACAACAATTTTTAGTTTCCTTCGTGTTTTCACACATAAATTATGAGCAGTAATAATTCAAGTAGTGGCAATTCAAATCGAAATGGTTTCATTTTTCCGGATTTTTCGCTAAGACGATTGTTGCTGCAAACACGAACCGGCCGCACTCCATTCACAACGCGAATGTGTGATGTGGAACGCGGTGGTGCATCGAATCCAAATAGCGGTGTGGTTGCGAATGGCATCGGAAATAGCGCTAATAGCAACAAACATGAAAAAACCAGCCACGGATCGGCCCTAAGCAATGGCAGCAGTGGCAGCGGCGGCAGTGGAGTCAGCGGTGGTGATGTGTCATCAGGCAAAGTAAGTTCCTTGTTTGCGATTTTCAATGTTATTATGCACAATTTTAGGAACACCTTCTGTAATTTGCTTGCTATATCTTTATTCACTTTGGGTAGTAATTCATAAATTCCCTAGACGTAATCAGAATTTATTATTATCGGGAATTTCAATCAAACGAATAATTTCCCGTAAACAAAAGCATTGCGTTTTAAAATTCCACCATTCCGACGAAAACAAAACAATATAAAAACCATTGATGTGTTGTTGAAGGCTCAATTTATCTAGTTTGCAATGCTCATTCCATTTCTGAAAAGTAAAAATTTCGGCAATGTTTGTGAGCGTGGAATCGAACGTGGTTTGCTCAAGATTTTCGCCCAAAATTACACAAAATGTATCGAAATTTCCTCAGAATTAAGTATATATATATATATCAATCAGCACATGAAATTGATAGTTGATACCATGATGATATAATTTCGAAACACTTCCGTTTTCATGTGTAAAACAATACAAAATGAATAAAAATAAGAAGAAGAAAACAAATCACACATCATTTTTTATTCTGTGTTTGATACATTCAAGCCGTCATTATTAGATAGAGACGAAATTAAACTTATTATCTCATTCTTTTCAATGACTATTGTATTGCGTCACAAACTACGACGACGCTGTGTGGATCAATTGGTTTTTCGTCGAAATCGGTCGCTTTTGCCGGTTTTTTCTTGAAATTTCTGGCTTCACTTTTCGAAAATCATCCAATTTCGATGCCAATTTGTTGTAATATGTTTGCAATATTGTCGGTTTTTTGTTAACAATATCATTGGTTGCATGTTAATTTAGCACCTATTTTCCTGGTTTCATTCGGGCGCTATTCCTTTTGAATAAAGAATACCTGTTAATTCAATGTGTAGATCACAGTGTGATATGTGGGTGTTATGTGTTGATGACATGAGCATCGAAAAAAATTGGTACAATTAGAGAAGATATTCGTTCAATCAGGATATAACTGACATTGAAACAAATCATAAACGACTGCTCAATAAATTAGTCGTGCTATTTTTGGATTTATGTTCAACATAACAAACTCATTCATTCGCACACAAATTGATGACGCTCTTACGACTGTTTTTTTTTATTGCGCTTCGCATTTTATTTTGCAGAGTAATGCCGACGCGCTGACTCAAAATCAGAGAACACACGCATCGTCGTCGACATCGTCGTCGTCGTCGACACATCAACACAATGGAAACAATCAACGAATTAATTCAAGCGGATCGTCATGTGGTGGCGGCAGTGGCGGTGCTGGCAGTAATTCGAGCAGCAACAACAGCACAAACAACAACAATCGAACCAATCGAAACAGTCAAGAGTGTCCCCTATGCTATAGCCCGGAGCCGTCACAAGGATTTTATACGATGCTGAATTGCAAACATTATGCATGCCGTTCGTGTTTGGAGAGTTATTTAACGATCGAAATATTTGAATCACGGACAGAGATCGCATGCACACAATGCTCGGATGCGATGCATCCCAGTGATATTGAAACACTGCTACGCACATCGCCAACCATCATGAAAAAATACGAAGATTTTATGGTACGGCGTGTTCTACTCTCGGATCCAGATTCAAGATGGTGTCCAGCACCCGATTGCAGGTAACCTATTCAAAATTCGATTTTGAAACCGTAATAACTGGACTCTATTCGATTTGAAATTCATTGCATTGGCCGCATTTTGTTCATACATCTTCTTTTTTTTGCTTCCGCAGTTACGCTGTTATCGCCACTGGATGTGCGTCGTGTCCACGTATTAAATGCGAACGCCCTGGCTGTGATGTTAATTTTTGCTACCATTGTAAAGCTGAATGGCATCCGGATCAAACGTGCGATGCTGCACGTGCATCAAGGCAAAGTCCGATGCGAGCACCATCGGGAAGTATCAGTCAAGACTCTCAGCATCGTACCGATGACATCAAACCATGCCCACGCTGTCAAGTGCTGATCGTTAAAATGGATGACGGTTCATGCAATCACATGGTGTGCGCTGTTTGCGGCTCCGAATTCTGTTGGCTATGCATGAAAGAGATAAGCGACCTACACTATTTAAGGTAATGATTTTATAACGAAGAAAATACAAACAGCCGCCACACATTTGAGCGAATCCAAACTAATTGATTTGTGTTCGTTTGACTTTAGTCCGTCGGGATGCACATTTTGGGGAAAGAAACCGTGGTCACGCAAAAAGAAACTGCTATGGCAACTGGGAACATTGGTTGGAGCACCGGTTGGAATTGCTTTAGTTGCTGGAATCGCTGTGCCGGCTATGATTATAGGTAAGCCAAGGGGCGAATTTTTTTTTTTTCGTTTTTACTTTTTCATGTGACATGTCGACGACACGTGATCTTACGTCTATTGCTTTCCATTCAATTTACAGGTATACCCGTTTGGATTGGGCGGAAATTGCACACAAGATATCGTCTGTCGGGCAAACACAAACGGAATTTCGCAATGCTTGGCGGTGTCGCAGCTTCGGTGAGTATTTCATTTTGTTTTTCATATGATTCTCGTTACGAAATCTTTCGTCATTATCATTCGTTGAAACATTGCTCAGCATGCACTCGAAAGGGATTCCGGAGAAATCGTGTTTCTATATTTTTGCCTGGCAATCGATTCGAATCTCGTCTCGAACGAAATAAAGAAAAAAAACATCAGAATTCATTTTTTCATGTAGTTTATTTCATGCCATACTTTTAACATATCAATTCTAAACATCTTTTCTTCTGGTTAGGATTTAATCGTCATGCATTCGAATCTAGTGTCAATGCACACATGTTTCTAAGCGAATTGATACTGATTATAATCAATATTGAGTTTATTAAAGCGTTGTCATCAATTGCTATCTTCGGATTGATGGATTGATCTTCTTTTTTGCTTGATGTATTTTTTTTTTTGTTTAAATTAAATATTAGTTGTTGCTATTATTGAGAGTATTCGAATGAATTATCAGTATTTAAATAAATAAAAAGAGTACGTGCTAAGTTAAAATATGTCCCTAACGGTGATATTTTCTTTTGTGTGTATTCGGTGTTTGATGAGTGCGATCTAATATGGATGTGTGTGTGTGTGTGTGTGTGTGGGCTCCTTAGAAAGATAGCTCTTCAATGTTGAGAACACCTTCTTTGTAGAGATCACGGAGCACATCGAGAAAACGTTGTTCGGCTTGCTGATTCCCAAGTGCAATATCAGCCGAACCGATGCACAGTAAAAGAGCTAAAAGTTGTGATTTCCTGTTGTTGTGAAGAAAAAGCACAAGCACAAATCGAATTATCAGCGATTGCAAATCACTTGAATTATGAATCACAAAGCACACACGGGACATTGGCTAATCGCACAACAAACTCACTTATAATCATCGAGTAGTTTTTCCTTCGTGTAGCTCAATGTCACTTCAATATCAATGTTGATTTTGTTGAGATTCTCCTTCATCATTGTGTAATAATGATTCAATAGCTTCTGTGTGTTGTCGCGTCGCAGTTTTGATGGCAAAGATGACAAAATCAATAAGGCGAGATCATTTGTTGGCCTACACATTGGATACACGTACAAAAAAGAAAAAAGAAAAATGAAAGAAAGAAAAAACAAACAAACCTTATAACAAGCTCATTAAATTAATGGTAATGATTTCGGGAAATCGGCCTAGAATCTCTTACCGGCTGTAGGTAATCATTTGCCAGTCCAAAATGACACAGTCGATGGATTTATTGCTATCGTCATCGGTTTCCGATTTCTCTTCCTTTAGCAACAAATTGTTGCACCAAAAATCGGTGTGCGTTATCAAGCCCATTGGTTCTATAGGCTGCAGTAATTTCTCAATAATTGACTTGGTCTTTAGTCTGATCACCTCCAGTGCTGCCAACTCATTGGTAAATCCATTGACTCCCTTCAAAAAGTTCACCAACTGTGGAAAACCCTGTTCAACTAGCTGCTGATAGCTCGATGTTGCCTTTGCTATTTGAAACAAAAACTAAACAAACACACACAATATTGCAATTCTATTAATAATAGATTAAAACTGGGCCAACTTGATTATTTTATACCATCTTATCATGTTCAATGAACTAATAATGTATAGTAGCTTACAGGATATTTTTCATTCAGATCCACTTTTTCTTTCAACTTCATGCCCAGTGTTAGTGAATGCACAGCAGCTATAGCTGTAATCGCACCTTCCGCTTCGTTCAAGCTCAAACCATTCGATAAATTGACAGTCTGTTCGAGAAATTGAGACACGACAAACGTACACACATATTAGTACATAGCACGCTTAAAAGATACATTCGACATCAATATCAACGTTGTTTTTTTCTAACGAATTTGTCAAAAATGAGATAAAGTTCGTCTTGCCTTAAATCCTAAGGGACGCATATCTTGTAGAACTAGTATACTCTCGGGTGGCTCTGGGCTCGCATTATCGTCCGGTGCATCGGAGAAACCAGATTTATACTTAGAATAAAAACATTTTGGCACCGCTATCGCTATCGGCTCGCAACCGGTTTTCAAATGCGCATTTTGAAAGTTCATTAAATCGGAATATATCTAAAGAAAAAATAACGAATGGAGCGGAGCGAGAAAAAAAAGACAGAAAAAAAACGTGTGTCAAAAACCATTAACAGACAAAGAAAACACATTAGCATATTGTACGAAAGCAACAAAACGGCAATGTGTCGTGATAATGTAATACAAACCTTCGTATAGAATTGAATTTCTCTCAAGTCGAATTGGTTAATCGTCACAAAATAGCGACCGAATGGATCTTGTGGCAAGAGTTTTATGACGATGTCTAATTGCTTTTCATTGCTATTGTCACCTATTTCATATTTGATGGAAGCCATAATTAAATCGCTCAAATTGCTCACACCGTGTTGACATATCGATTTGGCACTAAAATACTGAACACATAGAGAGACACAAGCAAATCGGTTAACCTTTCAAAATCCAATTATCGAGCTAAATGTATCGGCTTATAGAAAATGCAGTGAAATGGATTGAATTACATTGATTTTGACTTTGGCCTCTGATTTATCGTCATCCTTCAAGATATTCAACATCCAGGCTTCATTCATCGGCCAATTATTTTCCGAATTGCTCGAATCCTCTTCTGAATCCGACATCGTATTGTAATCGAATGCTATTCACACAACGGATGAAGCGAATAGAGAAAGAAAAAACCAAACAACGACCGAAACAAATTAGTTGAATATATTCTACAAGCGAGTTTGTTTTGATTTTCTCTATTGACATGAAAAAAAAAATTATGAATTTGATAGCTTTCACTGCCAAAAAGGCGTCAATTCATTAATTCATCAACATCAATTTTATCTATGCCTGCTATATTATGCATGCGTTTATTGAGAGAGTCTGGCCTTTGTGTGAGCACGTGTTTTTTTTCTCTCCCTCTTATGAGCTTTGCTTGCTTGCTAGCCCACAGAAGAC
The DNA here is from genome assembly GCF_009176505.1 of Sitodiplosis mosellana. Taxonomy (NCBI): domain Eukaryota; kingdom Metazoa; phylum Arthropoda; class Insecta; order Diptera; family Cecidomyiidae; genus Sitodiplosis; species Sitodiplosis mosellana. The sequence continues at coordinate 9,928,302 of NW_022601467.1, read as the reverse complement.
GCATTTCTATTTTCGGAACATTTTTTTCCCCTTCCCTCTGTGCCGTCCAACCATTTCCAATATATGAGATGCTGATCGCGATTGCGTTAAAATCAATTCAAGTGCCATAAAGGGACTAACAAGATATAATTGAAAAACGTTTGCCTCAATCAAATTGTGGCCAATTTTTTTTTGTTCAGTCTCCGCTTATTTTTGGATGTTCGTCTGATTACATTATTGATTTATGTTGTGATTCTTTGTTATGAGCTGTATATCTATATACATTACAAAGAGGCTGCGTTTATGAGCATCACTTGTGTTAAAATTCAATTATTGTTTTTGTTTGTTTTGAGCACTTTGAGTCGAATAAAAAGTTTAAATTCCGTTCACTTCAAACAATTTATTCACAAAAGGTTCAAACTTCACCGATTGATTTTATGTACTTATCAAAATTCGCAGACACATTCAAAAATGAAATCTCAGATTAAACGGATGCAAAAGAAGACGTTTTTTACCTATGCAAAAATAGAATGTGTAACTTTTATGTCTGGTTCTTAAAATGTAATAAAACAAATAACAGTATAGACAGAAGCAATTCGGCAGACTAAAATACCATGCCTCTTTATCACACCGACTGTCCTATGCGAATGAACTTCCTTCTAATAGCGAGAATTTGGTGAGTCGCTTCCTTTTTTCCTCCCTTTCTCTCTCTCTCTCTCTCTCTCTCTCTCGCGCTCTCTCTCTCTCTCGCTCGCTCGCCTGCTCTTCCTTTTCTCTCATTTCACCATCCGATGAATAAAACACATGTATACAGTGTTAACTGGAAGTGAGGCTTTTCCCTTATATTTGACGCCGCGCAAAGCGTCCTCTTGTCACATTTCAACGTACAACACGTATTTTTCGATCCAGGTCGTATCAATGCGTGTTTTCACTATATTTCATTTTCGGGCTATGAGGAACGAAGGATAAAAAAGGGTACTCATGTGTGTATATGTATATGTATGGGTGTGTTTTGTGCTTATGCGCTTTCGCTCCGTATGCAGCTGTGAACGAAACAATCACACACCACACACACACACACACACACACGCACAGCGAGAAAGAGAGACTCCACACTAAGATAACAACAGTTACAACAATTTCTCCATGTTTGGCATTGAGGAAATTGGTAACGCACAGAGACGTTCAGCATATTCTAGTTTGATGGGAGATGCTTTAAAGCTCGGCTACTTCAAACCAATGACAACACAAAACATGTTATCGTTAAATTTGTCAATTCAGAGGCGTCTATTATCTATATGATTCACTTGAGCGTAGAACTTTTGCACTCTGCATGTATGCTGATGTTCATTCGTTTTATTTCTTCTCCCGTGACCTTTACAATACTTGTTCCGTGGTGCTGACGAGAGAATATTTTATATGACCCTGATTTTTTGTTGTTCTTAATTTTCTGTTTTTGTTTTAAATGGTTTCATTAACGACACGCATTTATTTGATTATTTTGTTTTTGTTTTTGGCTCACACATAGATACTTGTATCACCAGTTTTGGCTGGCTTAGCGGTGGCCATCGGTGTGCCGATCTTATTATTTTATGTGTATGGCGTGGTTCCAGTTTCGCTGTGCCGAGCCGGCTGTGCGGTGTCAACAACACGTGATGGTTTTAAATTTGATTTTGACGAAGAGGACAACAGTTCACGGAATCATGATGCAGCCAGTGTTGATGCCGTGTCACGCATCGGTGCGACGAGCATCGGTGAAGTTAGCTTAAGTGTAGTAAGCGGAAGTCAGTTGGGCGCCTCATCGCACAATAATGCATTTACATTGGCACAATCGAATGCAAATCGAGAGTCAACTACAGCTCTATCAGGAAGTATTACTGGGTGAGTCATTAACAACGAATTTATTAGCAAATTAACATTTAAATGACAAACGTAAAAACGACAAAATAAAAAAAACGACAACAACAACAACAGCAACGTCGTAATGATATTTATTTATGTAAAAAAAAATTTTAGAAATAAAATGGAAGTACAAGCTGATGTCAGCGCCTCCGAAACTGCATCTGCAGTCACATGTGTCAGCGAAAAGTCAAATAATACACAAAATGACAACGCATCAACAAGGGCTCTGGCCGGTTCAATGTACAAACAGGTGAATATCCGGATCAACGTTTTTTTTTTATTCTCGACTCATCGAGTAGACGAAATATCAAATCGAAGAACAATAGAATCAATAAAATAATAACAATTTGTCATATTTTCTTTCCTTTCCACAGCACATAGGATCATCGAATGTAAGCGAAGATGGTGCTTCAGAGCGCGTTCGCTTCGACAACATTGTTTACTATTCAATGGATGAGGCCATTGAAAAGGTATGTGAAGACGAAAACAAACATATTTCGTTTCGAATAGTTCAATAACTGATGATTTGTAATGACTTTCAAAACAAAAAAAATATTTAGGATGCCAACAACGCAGACAAAACAAGCGTCAGCAGTGAACGGTCGTTTAAATTGTGTGGAGATGATGGCGAATCAGCAGGGGTGACGTCATACAACAAACGAAACCGGTTATCACAACAAAATCGAAATGCCGGCATTGCAAAAGCAAATCCACCCGAAACGGATCAATTGATAGTGGAAAGTGATAACACGAAAGATGCTGTGACCGACGAGAGTACAGTGAAAACACAGCAACCGAGTAAGCTATCGCTAAATCTTAATCAAACTGCCGATCCAACGAACCAAGCCAGCACATCGGATACTTCGAATTCACAACTGAAAAATATGTCAAAAGCAGCTGTATTAAGGCATTTATTCTTCTCACCAATAAGTTCCAACAACAATGCTGCCACCGCCGAAACAACACCCAATGTAGCTTGTTCAAGGGAGACTAATTAATTTTTGAAAATTGTTCATCCAAAAATAGAAACACACACACAAAAACCAAAACATCGATTGATGTAGATGATGGAATGCTTTGCATTTTTAGCCCACAAAACAATCATCGATATACATATTTTCCATTCATTCCTTTTACAAAGCATGCTCAAGATGTACGAGTCGATTTTATTAACATTAACTCTATGACTATATTTTTTATTCATTACTCTGTCTAAATGCAAAAGAATGTGGTGTAGAATGGAATGTCATCGCTCGACCATACATGAGATGTGTGTTGTTCGATTTTATTGGGCTACTGATATCTAGCTTCTAAGTTCATGTACGATATTGATTATTAGCGTTAAGAGATATATATATATATAAAATAGATCAAAACGAATTGATTTCAACGGCGTATGAAAAGCTTTAGATATATATATACAGACAAACAATTTATGTTTACAATTTTAACAGAATAATTGATTGATGAAAAGAAGATGATGATGATGAACAAAAGTAAACCGATTTTTATTGCTTCCAGCATATAACATTCATACAACTGACAATGCATTGAATTTCCAAAATTTCCAAATTGCCACATTTTCATCTGTGCTTAGTTAAAAATCACATTCAAATCTACTTTATTTAAGAACTTTGCCAAAATTATTTTGAGTAAAAATGGAGCCAAACCATTTTCTGTGAAACCAACGCATTTCCTTCTTTTTCCTTTTTTTTTCTTCTTTTCAACGAAATTCGATATTTTGATTCAACATTTCGTAATAAATTAATCCATTATGAAAGAGAAAAAACGATTTATTTATATTGAGCTCAACTGCAAACATCGAACGAATTAAGGAAATTTGTAATTTTTTGTACAAAACTTTCAAAAATAATAAAAAAAAGAGTGAATTTGAAGCAGTCGCATTGGAACAACATCAAAACTTGTCGTTTTATTTCGTTTTATTTTTATGCTTTGTTTCGAACCACCTTCCATAGCGTGGTTAGAAAATCGTAAAATTGAACATTTTCATGGGAATTTTCATTTAAAACTATAGGAATGACCTTTGAAATGTGCATTTATTATTTGAAGAAGAACAATTTAAAAATGAAGTGAAACTACGATTCGAAGTGTTATATCTCTGGGATAAAGTCAATACATATGTATTCTGTATATCTATTGGTTCCAATGTGACGATATGATCGTTGCGATTCATTCGCCATTTGCCATCGCAAGCGGCTCTAATTTGTAGATGAATATTCAAATCTTGGTAAATTTGCCGAAATGTCTTCGGGTAGGGCGATTTCAATTGTAGATTTTATGTAGTTTAATGTAGTGTATTTACTTCTTTTATGTAGGAACAATTTTTAGGCTATCGAAAAACCGCTCCAAAATGGGGATACTCAAATCTTGGTCAAAAAACGAATTTTCCATGAATCAAATATTTTTTTCGAATGGAGAATGGTTTCAAAAAATTGTAGATAAATTCTAGAATTCAAATCAATTGTCTGTTTTCAAATATGTCTGCCCGTTCGTTCGATATCGGTACGAGTCATGAAAATTGGTCCAAAATCGGTAATACTCAAATCTTGGCCCCAAATCGAACTTTCCACA